>NC_090296.1:34478409-34781439 GCF_039906515.1 Pseudorca crassidens | reverse complement strand
TAGAGAAAGCCCTCTCACAGAAACGAAGACCAAACACAGCCAAAAATAAATAAATAAATAAATTAATTAATTAATAAAAAAAAAGATACTCTGTCAAAACAGATTAGAGGTTATTAGGAAAAAAATTAATTGGGTTCTTGCCTTTTATTACATTACGGCCACTCTTTAAATATTACACTGTTATTTTATAGTGTAAAAAGTTATCACAAATAAGCTAAGAATTTCAAAAAGAAGAAGGTAGGCAGGCAGAGTCTGGCCGCTAACCACTCCCTCCAAGGCCCTCCTCACTCCCCTGGGCTCTCCAGCCTCCTCCTGGCCTCGCTGCCGACAGACTGTGGTTTTGTAGTTATTTGTCTGATGATTTGATTGATGACTGCCACCTTGGCCAGGATGGCAGGAATAGTGTCTGCTTTTTCTAACCATTCCTGGTGCCTAGCACAGGGTCTGGCATGCAAGTGTTCAATGAAAATGCATGAAGTGAATGAGTGAATGAATGAGCCATCATACCTGCCCTCTACAATGGGCACACAGAGTCCCTTTCTCTATTTTCTGTTTCTGACCTGCTGAATTAAAAATCTTTTAACAGGAAATTTTGGGAAGAAAATGCACACAATTAGAAAAACTCTAAATAAGGCGTGACCCCAGGTTGATCTGACTTGCAGTTTGGCACAGAGGCAGCTCAGTTTCCTACATTCAGGACACCCTCCAGCTCAGGAATGCCCAGCTGGGTGGAGACGAGAGCCCCTGCCTTCCCTGGCCACGACCTCACCAGCACCTCCCTGGTTAGCCAGGGTTCCAGGCCAGCGAACAGCAAGGCCCAGGTGAGTTGCCTCAGAGCTCCCGCTAGCAGCTGCCTTTCTGCCGTGACAGTCCTTCTGGTGGTTGGAGGGGACTCTTCTCTCTTGATGTTTCAATGCTCCATCTTCTTTTTTTTACCTTGGTCACTAAAGTCTTCCTTTCCTAAGCTCAATTACAGATAATCGCCTACAGCTAGAAGACATGTTCTGACATGTCTGAGCTCTCTGAAGTGATCAAGTCCTGCAGTATGGTTATCTACCTGCTGCCCTAGGACATTCGCTTCACCCAGGCCCTCAGCTCTGCTTGGTACCAGTGTACATTAAACAGAGTATCACAAGTTGGCAGGTAAAATTCCTACCTAGAGGAGGAGGGCATTTTTCCAGAAAGTCTGGAATAGAAACTGAACAAAGCTGTTTTTTGGCAAGATACCGTGACCTGAGATCACGTAAGTGTGTTAGAACAGCTGCTACCAGAAAAAACCTGAAAAAGTAATAACGACGGTATAGCTTTCAGCATCCATCTTTCCCAGGCACAAAGTCTCTGTCCTACAGAACAGGAGGATCACTGAAGGCTTGGAAAAGAACCATAGCCGGAGAATCAAGAAACCTGGGTGTCTGGCCTGGCTGTCGGGTTCTCATTTTGATTCTAGAAAAGTAATTTTCCACATTTTAGGATGTCAGAATTCCACCCCTTCCACAGGACGTCATCAGCATGTTGCAGAATTAAGTGAAGAAATGTTAAGAACAGCTTCTCCCTAACCTCAAATGAAAAATGCCCTGCAACTTCAGTCCAGGGATTAGCAATACCGCCGTGGGGAGCAGCAATGTGGCTGTGTGAGAAGCTGTTTGCCTAACATTAGTTTTCTTCACAAGGGACTCAGCTGCCAGATCATTCCGCTGCTAGTGGCCAGGGCAGGCTGGCTTGGCTTTCTCCTGCCTCTCTTGGCCTGTGGGCCTTCCTCCAGATGGCAGGTGGATTGAACCTGCGGTGAGGCCACAAACAGGAGCCGCTGGCACCCTTCCCAAAGGTTCACCGATTTCCTTCCCACTCAACAGAAAGAGCTTGCAGGCCCCAGGGGCAAGGCCTGTTCTGCAGACTGAGGCACCAACGTACATCGTTGGTCAAAGGGTTGGGTGGGTTTTTTCCTTACTGTAGAGGGTACACTTGTTCCTCCAGGATAAAGAGATGCCTGCTCACTCTGAGAACCTCATGCAGTGAGTCCATCTGAAGATGAAAGTGAGGATTTCCTAGGGCTCTGAGAGAAAACCTCCATAGGAAATGGAGAGTTGAGAGAAGCCTAGGACATGTGTGTCTTGGGGGATAAAGAAATGGGAGGGCAAAGGCTCATGTGGTCAGGTTTCTCACGTTCCCCACCTATTCCCTCCCTTCTACGCCCCTATCTGGGTCTCAGTCCCACCTCTGATAACAAAGAGGCTGAGATACAGGTTGAATGGTAGCGAGCAAAGGATAAAGGTGAAAAGGCAAGTCCAAAGTGCTGCTCCCGAGCGCTACTGGGTGTGGAGACAGTTCCGCTCACCTTGCTGTCATCACTGTGCATCGCCTGGATCAGGCCCTCCAGCTCCTGTTCAGAACAGAGACACAGTAGTCATGAGATGGAGGGGTCCCCAGCGTGGCAGCCGGGGCCCAACCCAGCCTCAGCCCAGCCGTTCTGACTCAGGGTGGGGATGCCTGCCTGACCCTTCTCTACAAACTCATCACCTGGGAATTCCCAGGCGGTCCAAAGGTTAGGACCCCATGCTTTCACTGCTGAGGGCCCGGGTTCAGTAGCTGGTCAGGGAACTAAGATCCCACAAGCTGCGTGGCACGGCCAAAAACCCCACAAAAACCAAACTCAACTCCTGCTGTAAGAGCAACAGAGGAAAGCTAATGATAACACTAAGCTTGGGAATCTGAGAAGCAACAGCAAACGAGGCCTGTCCTTGGCCTTCAAGAGAGGATGTGGGGCTTCCCTGGTGGCACAGTGGTTAAGAATCCGCCTACCAATGTAGGGAACACAGGTTCAAGCCCTGGTCTGGGAAGATCCCACATGCCGCGGAGCAACTGAGCCTGTGCGCCACAACTATTGAGCCTGTGCTCTAGAGCCTGCGAGCCATAACTACTGAAGCCCGCACACCTAGAGCCCATGCTCCGCAACAAGAGAAGCCACTGCAATGAGAAGCCTGCACCCTGCAAAGAAGAGTAGCCCCCGCTCGCCACAACCAGAGAAAAGCCCACGAAAAGAGAGAAAAGCAGAGAAAAGCAGAGAAAAGCAGAGAAAACCAGAGAAAAGCAACGAAGACCCAACGCAGCCAAAAATAAAATAAAGTAAATTTATTAAAAAAAAAAAAGAAAGGATGTGGCTCTGTTCACCCCTCTAGGAAGCCATTGGGGGACATTTTTGCAGGTGACACGCTTCAAAGGCCACCCCCACAACGACCTCCTCTACAATCACAGGGAGAAACTCAACTCTGTCCGTCTGCAGACACTTCCGGGTGCCAACAGCATCAGACAATGGGATGCTGAGGGATGGCCTCTGGATACAGTGATTATCACCATGAATTTTCTTTCCAGCGAAGGGTTGATTAGTGAGGCCATCATTACAGAGGGGTCAGAAAGACAGAGGGATCTTGTAGAGTTTCAGGTACAGAAGTATGAGGAAGAGAAAAATAAAGAGGGGGATGTGAACACACTGAAATAGGCAGAGGAGCTGAGAGGTCTGGGGGTGAGCGCACCTGGGGTGGAATTCTCTTGAATGCTTCCAAGCAGTTGAGGAGGATGGTGTCCCCGTCACTTTTGGCCGCCATGCCTGACTCGCTGACACATTTGAGCAGCTGTCGGATCTCACTGTACTTCTCCCTCTCCACCAACTGCCGGGCGGCTTTGCAGTAGGTTGCGGCAGCGTCCAGCTGGAAGTCCTAGAACAGAACGTGGGGTGATGGGTGTAGGGAGGCAGGGACACCAATGGCGGGAAGGAAGGTGACATTTACAGAGCTCCCACTGGGCTTGGGGTAGACAAGACTGCAGTCCCAATAGAGAACATACATAAACAAACAATCAGCAAAAAGTTCTTCTCTTGGAGCTCGGCAGACATTTAGGAAGCAGCCACAAAAATCGTAACTTTGATACCTACACCGGTACATCTCACGTGCTGCCGTGTCACTTTCTGAAAATATTCTAATCAAATGCCCAAGACCAGTTCATTCTCTCTCTAACGAGTCACCTTTCTCTTGGAAAATGGATGTCGGGGGCTGATACTGGCTGCCCTGGACACTTGGTGCTCTGTTAAGAGATGCCTTGGTGTTAGGAAACAGACCAATTCACCAAAAGACTGATTTGCTAGAAACTACCAGATAAACATGTTGTTGCCTTGGGGTCTTTGCCCAACAGGGAAAATGGGTGGGAAGAAAGAAATCTGTCAGATGGTTTGTGGTCTTTGATCCTTTAGATGCACACTGTGTGAAGACCGTGTCTGCCTGGAGGGTGATGGGCCTCAGCGTGCCTGTGTGTCACTGTGTGGTGGGGAGTGGTCTGGCTTTTCATGGTTTTGGCGCCCTGTTCCATCCTCTGCTCCAGTGCCGCAGCTGTACCCATGTCCTCGTATCACAAGCAACAGAAAATGTATGCCTCGAGCCGGCTCCTGGGCAGTGGCCCCTCCCCCTGAATAGGACCCCCACACCGCAGCCCCTCTGCCACCTCCTCCAGCCACGCCCCCCACAATGAGGACAGCTGTGTGGAACTCTCCTAGACCTCGTTTCGGGTAGTTATTTGATAGCTTTTGATGAACTCGTCATTGGTTGCTTGGCTTTTGGCAAAGTGGCCTACGGTCTTGAATTTGACCCAGTTCTGTAACAGCCCTCTTGTTGATTTCATCCTTGATGTACGTGTAAATCTGCTTTCCTTGGTATAAAAATTTTCTGAAGAATGATCTCTCACAGAACTGTGGTCATGTGCTGATCGCCCTCGGTATAATCCTGAGTAATCTGAGTCATACCTGCAGAACCCGGAATGCAATTCCAAAACCATCTTCTACATTTTTCCCTCCTAGCATGACCTGAAAATGAGAGGGAAACGTGCTTAAAGAAGCAAGAATTACTGGAGCAGCCCCTCAGTCACGAACGAGGCCCTCACTCGTTCAGTTATTCAACAAATATTTGTGGAGACTCTACTGAGTGCAGGCACTAGCGATACAAGTGTAATCAAAACGGACTCAGTCTCCAGCCTTCCGGGGCTCTCATTCCATCGGGGAGGCAGCCATCAAAAGAATGACTGAAATAATGATAACTGGACGATTACAAGTGTGACAGGCGCTCTGAAAGAGAACAGCCTGCCGGAGGTCTGACACATCGTGCATACCTTGCAGGCAACATCCATTTTCATGTGGTTGTTTCCAAACAGGGTTGGCAGAGGCAAGGGGGTGATCTGAGAGGTCCCAGCACTTTCGCAGCGATGTAAGAACCTGGTCACTTCCGTCTGCAGCTGAAGTGTGTTCATGTGCCTACGGTGACAGGAGATGCACAGTCTAGCCTCAGGAGGGGCCTCAGGGGTAACAGGGCCAGGTGACTGAGAAATCATAATAGGATGGCAATGGAAAAGGCAGAAGAAAGGACGCGGAGGGAAAAGAGATCCAAAATACGCTCTGAGCAGTTATGACAAGACGAAAGCGGCTGATGAGTGTTTACGGAGCACGGCGTGCTACTAACAGCAGCAGCGGCTGAGAGAGACGCGAACCCTGCCCTCCAGAGTTCAGAGGCTAGAGGAGAGGTGGGTAACAAGCAGACACATCGAGTATCTAGCGACTGGGACTGTGAAGGGATAAACGGTAGCGGTGGAGCATTTACTTCAGATGTGTTCTCCGCAAAAAGGCTGAGAGGAGGGAAGGACCTGGGGTGCTGAGGAACCCCCAGGACGCCAGGGTGCCTGACACGCCACAAGAAAGGAGAGAGTAGCATGAGGTAAGATGGAGATGCAGGCGGGGGCCAGATCACCCAGGACCTCCTTTGTGTCTTGTAAGGGGTAGGGGCTTAGTCTGACTGTCACATGTGATCCCAGTCCCTGTGCCTCCCCTACTTCCCTCTTCTCCTACAAGCTCCTCTGGCGGCTTTCCAGGCTTGTACCGGACACTGTCATCCAGGAATGATTCCTGTTAGGTGTGTGCGTGTATGTGTATGTGTTTGTTTCCCAAGAGTTCAGAGATGGGCAAGAGCGGCTGCATCACCGACAGATCCTCGGTTCCAGCCTTTCTGCCCCACCCCAACTGCTCCCTGAACCCCAAGTTACCTTGACACATCAGCTGCCGTCATCTTCTTTCGGAAGAAGGTGGTTTTCTTCCTTCCAGTACGGCGGGAGGTTTCTTGGAGGTAGATCTTCAGGTGGTCCTTGGCCTTAAGCAGCCAAGAGAGCTTCTCTCCCAGCTCCGTATATGTCTTTGCTTTGTGACTGAAGAACCGAATACAGGTCATGGCGGCCCGGATGTGGTCCTGGAAGAGGAAAATGAATGTTCAGGTCAAAGGAGATTTGGAGGGTGGGGGTGTGAGGAGAACTCTGATCTGATGTCCCCCCGTGAAGCCTGGCTGCCAGCACCCTTTCCCTCAGAGGCCCAAGAGATCCCAAAGTGAACTGACTGGCTGCGACCTTAGGTAGGACGTTATTCCAGCACAAAAGAGATCTTTAAAAAGGAGACTTCTGATTCTCCATTTGACTTGCCTTCACTTTGACGCTGGCGTTGAATAAGCCAATTTCTCTGTGATTTAGTGTTGGCCACCCTCAGACAGATTGGAAGAAACATGATCCCTCTCCTTTCATGCATCTTCTGTAAAAACACTTACTTCTCCTTCACACCTTATGAATTCTGCATTCATGCCCCATGTTTATTTTGAAACTACCATATCCCTCTTTTTTATCTTTATATTCCCTGAATTCTGAAGAATGCTATTACTGACAAGATTAAAGTCTGCCTCTTTAGGATAAGAATGGAAATCCTGATACTATGTAAGAATGCTAGAGAGTAACGTGGATTTGCGGTAGGCTTAGTCAAGGAGCAAAAGGCCAGGAACCAAAACGACAGCCTCGTTCCCTCATCCTGCACAGTCTCCCCATGCAACAGGGCAACAGGGACAGAGGTAGAAGGCAGGATGGGGCTGCTGTTACCTTCATAAACTGCTGTAGCTCATACAGAATGTGGTAGTAGTTCTTCTTCTGTAAATGTTGGCAGGCGGCAATCAAGTACTTTCCCCAGCTTTCCAAGGTTGGATCAATGGATTCTAGCAAGTTTTCTAAAACGTGTAGCTTCCCACTTTTATAGTTTGGCTGGAAGATGCCTTCTATGAAGATTTCTGGGGGACTCTCCTGGAGCAGGGCAAAGCAAAAAGTCAGAAGTCTTGAGCCTGGTTCTGGCACTGTCTGGGACCCATTCTGAGTTTCCTTCCACTCACAGCCCTTCAGCATCCTCCCACAGCGGTGCGTCTTATCTTTTTGCACATCACAGATGGAATCCTTTGAGAATCCCGCCCAGGTAACTGCTCTCCTTCTCCGTACAGAAAAGTTCCTTGAGTTATCTGCACTCCAGAGTTCCAGAGTTATCTGCACTCCCTGTTCCAGAGTTATCTGCACTCCCTGTCTCCAGTTCCTCTCCGGTGACTGTCTCCTGAACTCACTCACATCTAGCTTTTGCACGTACAACTCCATTGCAACTGCCCCTCAGGTCACCAATGACCTCTATGTTGTTAAATCTAAAATTCTTAGTCCTTGTTTTCCACCTGCTCTGTCAACAGCTTGTGATACAGCTGATGGCTTCCTCCTTGAAAAATTTTCTTTATTTGGCCCCCAGGATACCACCCCCACCAGGTTTTCTTTCTGCTTCTCTGGCTACGCCTTCTCAGTCTCCTTTGCCGATTCCTCCTAATCTCTCCAGGGCTTAGGAGGGAGCTGTTCTCTTTTCTTTGTTTTTGGCTGCGTTGGGTTTTTTGGCTGCGCGTGGGCTTTCTCTCTAGTTGCGGCGAGCGGGGTCTACCCTTCGACGGGTGCGTGGGCTTCTCATTGTGGTGGCTTCTCTTGTTGTGGAGCATGGGCTCTAGGCGCGCAGGCTTCAGTAGTTGCAGCACCCGGGCTCAGTACTGGTGCCTCACATGGGCTTAGTTGCTCTGTGGCATGTGGGATCTTCCCGGACCAGGGATTGAACCCATGTCCCCTGCATGGGCAGGTGGATTCTTAACTACTGTGCCACCAGAGAAGTCCCTGTCCTCTTTTCTTTACTCACTCTTTTGATTTCATAAGTCTTAGGGCTTTAAATTTATCTATCTGCTGATTATGTCTAAATCTCTATTCCCAGCCTGTTTATTCTTTCTGAACTCCAAAATTGTATACCTAACTTATACCCAACTGCCAACGCAAAAAGTCCTCTTTGGTATCTAGAGAACAATACATATTGATATAAAACTGCACTCCTGATTGTGTCTTCCCAATCTGCTCTTTCTGCAGTCTTCTCCTTCTCAGATGGCAATTTTGTTCTTCTATTTGTTCAGGCCAAAAACCTTAGCCATCTTTCTCTTACACCACAACATAAAAGTCATTAGCAAATTCTATTGGCTCCACCTCAAAATACATACAGAATCTGTATGTAGCTGACCACTTCTCACCACCTCCATGTACCATCCTGGTCCAAGTCATCATCACCACTTGCCCGGATGATTGCAATGGCCTCCTCCCTGGTCTACCATCTTCCACTCCTGCCTCTTTTTTGACTAATGCCAACCAGTCAACCTGAGTGATTCGGTTAAAACATAAGTCAGATCACGTTACGTCTCTGCTCAAAATCTTCCAATGGTTTTCCTTCTCACTCAGCACAAAGCCCAAGTCCTCATAATGTCTACAACGCTCTATATGATCTAGGCCCTGTTAGCTTTCTGACCTTATCTGCTACCACCCTTTTCCCCAGCTTACTCTGCTCAAACTGCCCTGGCCTTTGCCCTTGCTACTCCCTCCACCTGGACCGTGCTTCCTCCACAATCTGCACAATTCATTCCCCATCTACTTTGGGCCTTTACTCAGATGTCATCTGTCCTGGGCACCCTGTCTAAAATTACACAATCCGTCCCTTCCCTCTCCCCCACTTTACTCTTCTTATTACTCGTCACCTACACTATATATCTTATTTATCTTGTTTATTGTCTCTCTCCCTACTATAATGTAAGTTTTATAGAGCAACTATTTTTGCCTGCCTTTTTTTTCTTCACTATTGTGAAGAATAGTCCTTGGCTATTTAATAACTATTTCTTGGATGAATGAATAAATGATAACTATCATAGACCAACTCATCAGGAAAGTACAAACACATACTAATCTGCTCACTTCTGAAGTTCATCTGTGGTTCAGAGACCATGAGTCATAAACCCCCATCCCACAGTCATAGAAAAGAAAACCATTTGGCCATTCAACCCCTTAAGAACTTCCATTTTGGGACCTCTCTGGTGGCACAGTGGTTAAGAATCCACCTGCCAATGCAGGGGACACGGGTTCAATCCCTGGTCCAGGAAGATCCCACATTCCGCGGAGTAACTAAGCCTGTACACCACAACTACTGAGCCTGCGCTCTAGAGCCCGCAAGCCACAACTACTGAAGACCTCATGCCTAGAGCCTGTGCTCTGCAATAAGAGAAGCCATCGCAATGAGAAGCCCGCTCGCCGCAACGAAGAGTAGCCCACGCTCGCCGCAACTAGAGAAAGCCTGCGTGCAGCAACGAAAGGAAGACCCAACACAGCCAAAAAAAAAAAAGAACTTCCATTTCATCCATTCATCTATCCACTCATTCATTCATAACTAGCACTAGGCCAGGTACTTGAAGACACCAGGTAAGGTAAATATGGGCCTTCTCGCTCCAGATGCGAAGACACGATTGTAAACAAATAGTTGCAATCCAGTGGGATAAATGCAATAACAGAGTTACGTTCTAGGTACAGTGATGGTTTATAGGAAGAGGTGAATGCTCAATACAGAGGGTCTGGAAGGATAAACAGGAGTTTTCCAAGAAAACAAGGAGGGGCAGGCCATTCTAGGTACGGGGAAACAGCAATGCAGACTCATGGAAGTAAGAAAGGGCATGGTACGATCAGGAAAATTTAAGTAATTTGGCAAGTCTGGAATATAGAGCATAGATAGGATTTGCAGTGAAAATAAACTGGTGAAATAAGGGGGCCTGATACTGTTGGGTCCTGCATTCATGCTAAGGAATTTGGACTGCATCTTGTGGCCATGGGGATCCACTGAAGGCCTTTTAGAGGGAGGAATACCATGAATTAAGAATAACATAAATAACATGTACTATGTTTTAGAAAGCTCACTCTGGGGCAATGTGGTGGGTAAGGGGTGAAAAGGCAGGGAATGAGGCTGGAAACACCACGTCTTCCATGCTCTAGGCATTCAGTCATAGTTTTCACAATGTTTTTTTCTGTTGTTCCCCACCTGCTTGAGAAGGTAAGATACTTCAGTTCAAGGGTAGCTGTGATTACAGGAGATAAAAAGAAGCCTTCTTTCCTAGCTCTGACGAATGTAAAGCAGGGGCAATGCTGCCGTCAGCTTTTACCAAAATAAGTAAGTAAGCAGCTTAACCCTCTGGAGTGGTCATCAGTTAGAAGCAACAGAACTGGGTGAGGAGAAGTAGCTTTACCTCCAAACTCTTTAGGAAACTGAGGGAAGGGAAACAGGTTTCAGCAATTAAATGCCAAATAATATAACTTTTACAATATTCTTGACGCCCGGTTAAGACACGGTAGCTACGGCAGTAGTGAAAACACTTCCCTTTCGCTGTCCTGTAGGGGTATGGTTACCACGACTCTGTACTGTTGACCCACTTGGAGGAATCCTAGAAGATATGCCTGTTTGTAAACGTTCAATGGCCGCCATTTTGGATAAAGGCAGCAGATTGGAATTAAAGCATAACTCAAGCTCCTTTAATTTTATATGAAATTTGGTACTAATCACTCAATTCCTCAGAAAAATTGCATGGGACTTTCAGATAAAAAAGAGAAGGGTAAAGAGTCATGGTGAAACAGAGTCCTAACAATGGCTCCAAAGAAATAATGCACTTCAGGGGTGCCTTTGCCCCCTGTGGGAGGAGGGCAGAGGATGTCAGAGGAAACAAAGGAGGGCACACTCTCCTTCTATGAGATACTTGTGGCCCCAAATTTAGGATGTGGCTCATGGGTGCTTCCTGGCCTTTGTGGTAAGAACCCTGAGTGGATGAGCAGTGGGGTCGGCAGCAGGACACAGCCCAGAGCAGGTGGGAAGTGTGTGGAAACAGAGAGGTTAGGCAATTTGCTCAAGGTCACACCACTTACACCAAGCATCTCATTCCAGAGACCATGCTCTCAGCTATTACTTGGTTCTGCGAAATGTTCTGGGAGAAGGGATGAAATTTGTCACTGCCCGTCAGAAGGGCAATCTGGGATCCAGGTTAAGACTTTCGCACACTCATCAAATCATGATTTGTGCAGATAGAATTTGCCATTTGTGTTTTGTTTTGTTTTGTATTTTGGCTGCCCCATGAGGCTTACAGGTTCCTAGTTCCCCGACCAGGGATTGAACCCGGGCCCTCGGCAGTGAACGTGTGGTGTCCTAACCACTGGACCACCAGGGAATTCCCTAGAATTTGCCATTTGGACCTGACTTTGCCAGAGATGATCTCATAGTTCAACCCTGGGGTAAGGTTAAGGGGGGGTTATTGCCTCCATGAAAGCTGGATGGGCCAAGACAAGCGGGCAAAGCAGGCACTGCCGTGTGAGAGCCAGCCACGTCTGCAAGTCCCACCTTTTGGAGGAGGTGCAGCAGGGCTTCCCGCAGGCAGCTGTGCCTCACGTAGAAGCTAATGATGGCCAGGCTGGTGCTGTAGTTATGCAGGTAGAAGAGGCATTCCTGGTAGTAGGTGTTGTTCATGATCTTCCCTTCAGGAATCACCTCCAGAGAGAGGCTCTGGGTCCGAAGGGTAGCTTCCAGCTCTTTCAAGGTGGCCAAGTAATCATCATCTTGCTGCCAAGAGAGGACAGAGTGTGAGGGAACAATGGAACTCAGGGAGTTCTCAGCAGCCGCTGGAAATACTGTTTTCAAAGAATATTTAACAATGTGGAAAAGTGCTCACTATTATATAGTTTTAAGGGTAGAAAACAGGCAGGATATAAACTTCTATATATTATAAACTGTACAACACCAATTAAATCAAAAACATAACCAAGAAAATTCACTAAAATCTAAATATTGCTTAAGTCTGGGTATGGGATTATATGTGATTTTCATTGTTTTAAAATTAGTTTTCTTTTTTTTTTTTGAAATTTGACTCTTTATGACTTATCTAACCATATATAATGGAAAGAACGAAATCCAAACCTGACAGCTCTGAGCCAGGGCTGCCACTGTCAGCTGAATGGAAGCTCATACTTTCCCCAGGCCATTACTGCCCCTGGGCCTCCCCCTGGCCCTGGAGCCCACCCTCTGCCTGCTGTGCTCTTACCACGGATAGAAGTGGCCTCGCTGTGGACTCCAGGTACTCAACCACATCCTGTACCAGTCTTGAGCCATGACTCAGCTGATTGAGGTCGAGAGGGGGCTTCAGACAGCGACTAAACTTCTCCCGTGCGGCGGTGAGGTTCCCAGCTTTGAGGCAGGCCATGCCCCAAGCGTGCCATGCCCCGGTGGTATCAAGGCCAGTCTTTGTGGAGACCTGGAGGAAAAACTGCTCCTTTTAGGGGGAGGCACCCACAGCCATGCCTGAGGGTCCCAAAGACCAACTCTATCCCCTTGGTGTCAATCATTTCCCTCCCCACCACCCCACCTGCCATTACTCCCACACTGGCAAACTTGTCATGCCTTAGACACTCCCCATGGCCAAGGACAACTAGAGGAGGTAACTCGCTGGGGTAGATGTCAGCTTTGTCTGTGCCTCACCTCAACGCCCAGTTGGTAGTACTCAGCTTCCAAAAGCTGGTTCCTTAGCCTGGTTACTGCGGCTGGTTGCAAGATCTGATCCAGAGATGGCACGTGGCGATAGGCAGCAGCAACTAAAATATTCAGCACATCTACCTTGCTGATGTAGCTACAGGGAGGAAAAGGGCAAGGCAGTGAGGCTCCACAGGGTCATCCCAAGAACAGGTGCTGCTTAAAGGTTTTCTATTTCATTTCCAATGTGAAATGTGGTAATGAGAATTGTGAGGTACATGGGAGAAAAGACTCTGGAGTCAGACTCTCGGAAACTCAACTCTATCACTTAGTGGCTCTCTGACTTTGGGCAAGTTAGTTAACCTTTCTCAGCCTCAATTTACTCATCTGTAAAATGGATAGAATAATGGGGAGTTTTAAGGATAAAATGAAATAACCGGAGGAAAAGAGCTTAGGATGGTGTCTAGAGCTTTGTAGGCACTCATCAAACGTTAGCTATCAATACGTGGAGTACGGACGCTCCGGGACACTCAGGTCTCCTATTTTGAGGCAAGGCCTTTATACCGACGCTGGGAGCTCGCAAGCTACCCGTTTCTTTTTGGTTCTCTGGAACCCTGCTTGCTTGGGAGAGTGTATATGGACTGTATCGGCAGCCTGCACTCCCGGTCAGTACAGAGGTCACATCACTACCATCCTCTGGAGGTGCTGCTGGGCAGGGCCCTCAGATTCGAGTGCCCTGGACTTGACATCCTTTCTCTGGGTTAAGGATGGATTCTTGTTACTAGGACTGCTGCCTTTGATCTTATTCCTGACACCTGGTGAGTGCAAAAACCTTATAACAACAGAGCCCAGAGAGCTGTCTGGGATCATTCTGTTTAGTCCTGCCTGAGACAGGCCTACACTCAAGGTTGTTGAATCTTGTATCATAATTCTATCAAAACCCCCTGCAGATCCTGACTTGTCCACTGATTTCCCTGGAAAGGGATTCAGTACATCAGTGATTCTCAACCTAGTGGGGATGGGCAGGGGAGAGCATAGTGTGTAAAAGCAAATTCGGTATCATAATGTATTGGACGTGTGTAATAGGTGGTGTGAGTTTTGTTTTTAAACATTTATTTATTTGTCTACAGAAGAAGGTATGAGTTAAAAACAGTGGAAAATACTCTGCAAACCAGGAGTTCTAAACACACATGAGAGACGAATCTACTATCATCAGCAACTGGGCACAAGTGCAGTGATTCCCTAGAGTGAACGTACCGATTCCAGGGCTGGGAAGAAAGGATGTGTAATTTGAAACCACTGCTATTAAGTGTCAGAAAAGCCCATGGCACCTGGGGATGGGTGAGAATCCCACTGAAGCAAGGACTTCCTTAATTTCTGCTCCTTTAACCCAAAGTGGATATTTCCTCCATCTATATTAGATTTTGAAGGAAGTATAGGACTTGCTGTTAGATTTGTTCTCCAGCCCCCCATCTAAGTATCCTTTTCTGTTAATAAGATTTTATCTCATTTACACTCCTGATAGTTGAGAAATATTTAGATATATCTTTATTTTTGTGTTAAATTCTACCTTTTGCTATATAAAATGGTTTCTGTTCTTTCCTTCCCTTCTCCTCCATTTCTGATAAATTGGTAGAGTTGTGGTTCTTTTCATGGTTATTTAAAAAATTGTATTTAACATATTATACAGCTCATTTTTCATTTGTCAACTTGAAAAATGATGTAGAATCTTTTGCCTCTTGATATGAGTGAAATTAACTCCTTTATATTTCCTTCCACTTTCTGTCCCACCTCCTTCTGCCTTTCTCAACCTTCTGGTTTTTGTTAGTAAGAATAATAAAACTAACATTTTTGGAGTACACAGGGTCAGTTCTTAGCCCTTTATATGGATACAGTACTCTCACTTTACAGCCATATGAAATAAGTATTATTATCATCCCCATTTTCTAGAGGAGGAAACCGAGGCCCAGAGTGGTTAACAGACTCATCTAAGGTTACAGAGCTAGGAAGTGAGAGTCACTGCACTCTCTGTTATCTGGTGAGTTTGCAGGCCAGTACTCTGGGCAAGTGCCTGAAGCACTGACACGTCAAAGAAAATTATGCTCTTTGCTCTCAAATTTGGCTAGGACTGAGAGCTGGGAATGCACGTGAGTCACACATCTGGGTGGATAAGCCAGGAATTGGGAGTTTTCATTGTCAGGTTAATGAATGGAGGCAGAGCAGGCTGCGTAGGGAGCTGGGGCCTAATCCTCACTTTTCCATAGAAACTTCTATTTTATGACTCACATTCCTCCCTGGGACTTAGGGACAGACCAGTCCGCAGTGCGCTTTATAGATCTGTTACCCAGAACTCCCTGAGGCCACAGTCTGAATTTGGTCAAAACTAGGGTAGAGGACACATTTCCTTTAAAAGGCAGAAAGTTCCACAGAGACTAAAGGTGCTCTCCAAAATTGATGTGCATTACAAATTAACCCAAGTCTTTCTTTCCAACTGGAAAAGAAAGACTCTATAGCTAGAGAACCTGCCTTGAGGATCCACTCAGGGAAAGAGAAGCACACAGGCTGTCAGCGTAGGGTGAGGAAGACTGCTTGTGTAACAGCATTTCATCAACGTCAAATGGAGACGCAAAACAGTTCAGCATGTCTTGTCAGAGGATTGGGAGGTGAAAACCCACAGTAGGGTCAGAAAAAGAAGCTGGACAGACATGACCACCGTGTGAAAGAAGAGAGACTCATTTCCACTTACCTGTCACAAAGAGCTAGGTCCTGGCTCCGGCCCGCCTTGACAAACATCATCTTGGCGCTGAAGAGCAGCTGCTTCATGATGTCTGTGAGCAGCCCCGCATCTACCTCCGGGTTGGTGAGCCCCTGGGACAGCCTGCAGCAGTGCTCAATCAGCTGGTGGCCGCAGGCAACGCTGTCCTGGTGCAGATTCAGGATGGCGATACACAAGGAGGCGCTGGGGGCCTGGCCCAGGTGGACGAGGAGAGAAGCACACTGTGAGTTCCCAGACCAAAGCAGTCTTCAAATGTAGCTGGGAGGGAGGAATTATTCTTCCCGTTTCACAAAGCTTGAAAAACCCTGGGGGAAGGAGCCAAAAATCCCACGGCACAGCAGAAGTAGAGCTAAACATACTTCAGAAGTTCTAGGTAGCACTGGCAAAGCTCTGGCTGCTAGGTTTTTGTCTCCTTACTGGGAGGAAGGCAGCTGTGTCCACGTGTTACCTACTTCCTGGGAATGCCTGTAGGTGCCCTTCTTTCTTAGTCTACTGTCCCACCAGCGCAGGTGCTCCTAATGCTGGCTTGGACGATAGTCACCTTGCTTGTCTGGCTACCTGCAGAAGTCTTTGTGTCAAGCCACTGGAAACAGTGCTGCTAAATTAATATTCCTAAAGCACACTCTGAAACCTTCCGTGGCCCTGATGCCTACCAAGTACATATATCTTACTGCAGAGTACAAGGCCCTACACATAAATAGCCTGTTTCAACCCTACCTTTCCTACCTCTCTATTAACACCCTATGTTCTCTCCAAATTAAACCACTTCTAATTCCCCAATCATTTTTGATACTGTGCCTTTGCTTGAATGTTAGAGTTTGGAACTCTTTGCCCTTCTCCTATCCTCACTCCACTCAGGACACCCAAACTTCTGCTTGTCAAACTCCTACCGCACTCCCAAGGCTCCTCTTAAATGCTACCTCTTCCACGAAGCCTTTCCTGATTTCCTCTTGTGTATTTCTCAAGCTGTTCCTCATTTTCTGCTTTAAGTGGTTTACTTGTCTTAGCTCCCATGATATTACACTGTGAGCAAGTGAAGGCCTGCTTGTGTCTGCCCAACTCTGCATTTCCTGCCATGCTACTACACATCATAAGGAAACTCAAATGACCGTCACATTTTATTGCTATTACCTGCTCATAGTAAAATTCACTCCGCACCAGCTCATTTTCCTCCTCATTCAGATCCAAAATCCATTCCACCTCAGCTGCTTTGGGGACTCTCACCACAGCTGAGTATGGAGGGCTTTCGCTCTTGGGGCTGTCTGGTGCTGAGAAGACAAATGCCGTTCATGTGTCATTCACTGGCCGGTAGTCCAGTCTAGCCCAGCCCAGGGAGCCACGAGCTGCAGGCAGATCCTTGCCTGATATCTTAGGGCCCTTTCTCTCCTTTTGGTCCCTTTTATTTCCTTTAGGAGACCACCTTGGGTACCTCAAACTTTCTTCCCCAGGCACAGACCTGGAATGAGTGTTACAGTGTTTGTCACACAAACTTGTTGCTTCACACGAGAAACTCTGAATGCTGCATGCTTCCCAAATGGAGGGATGAGCCATTGGCTACTCTAAAAACTAACCTGCCCAAATTATTAATAATGATTACCGAGGGGAAGGAGGGGGCATTAGAAGGCAGGATGGTGGTGAAGGGAAACCTAGTGGGGGAAGGAAGAGAAATAAGCTACTAAAAGTTAAGGACCAAATTCTTTGGCTGCTGGCCTCCTTGATGCTGGAAGCTAATGGGCCAGTATGATAGGTTACTATGATGACAAACCTTAAGGGAAATAGCCTGACAGAAATGCTAAGAACTTCCTTTGGTCAACCTGTTGGACTGAGTTGCCATTGAGGGTGTCAGTTGCAGCAGATATGCTGAAGGACGAGCCAACTTGAGAACAGAGACAAAAAGTCACAGGGAGGGAATTCCCTGGTGGTCCAGTGGTTAGGACTCCACGCTTTCACTGCCGAGGGCGTGGGTTCAATCCCTGGTCGGGGAACTAAGATCCCACAAGCTGGGTCGTGTGGCCAAAAAAAAAAAAAAGTCACAGGGAATGTGATTCAGCCTTACCTCCTGGTTGTCCTGGATTCTCCTCTGGCGCACTGGAAACAGAGAAAGAAAAAGTGAAATGCTTGAATCCCTCCTCCTGCTCTTTGTTTTGAGCTTAGTGTATAGCACTGACATTTACTGTTACTCGAATGAGATTATCAGGGAATCATCCAAAACTCTTTTCTCTCCCTCACCTGTCACAATCAACCACTTACCATTTCTTGCCCGTGCCATTTAAAATACCTGTTTAAATGTCCCCATCTCTCTCCTCATCCCTGCCTCAGAGAGGGCCCTCATCATTTAATGCTAGAGCCTTTGCAATAGCTTCCCAATTGGTCTCCTTGATTCTACCAAGCTATTCTCTACTTTGTAGGTACAGCGAGCTTTCAAAAATGCAAATCTGGGGCTTCCCTGGTGGCGCAGTGGTTGAGAGTCTGCCTGCCGATGCAGGGGACACGGGTTCGTGCCCTGGTCCGGGAAGATCCCACGTGCCTCGGAGTGGCTGGGCCCGTGAGCCATGGCCACTGAGCCTGCGCGTCCGCAGCCTGTGCTCCGCAACGGGAGAGGCCACAACAGTGAGAGGTCCGCGTACCGCAGAAAAAAAATTAAAAAAAAAATGCAAATCTGGTCATATTATGCTTCTGCTTAAAATTCTTTTATCAAATTCTTTGATAGCTCCTCAGGGTAAAATATTCCACATTTGCAGTTTAGCAGACAAAGCTCCTTATGGCTTTGCTGCCTCTTGAGACCATCTCCTACCACCCATGACCTCTGCTCAACCCATAAGAGTCCTCCCCACACTGCTACGGGCTCTGATCAAGTTCAGTTGGTGCCACCAACCACTAAATCCCAATGTCACAAGCCAAAGCCCAGGTCTAGCATCTGCACGAGGAGCCTCCTGGTCAACCCCGGCCCATGCTTCAAAGAGCAAGCTTCAAGCCTCTCTGCCATTCCCTAGGTCCTCCCAGCTCAGCTGCCAGCCTCTGAGTCCAGAACCTTAGCCCATCACCTACCTATTTACACTTCCTCAAAGGACCCACATTTTCTCCTGCCCCTACCTTTGCAGTTGTTACTCCCACTTTGGGGCATGCTCTGTTTTGGCTTCTTTTCCTACCAACTTCTCATCCTCTAAGTCTCAGACCAAGTGCCACACCTCTAGAAAACCCTCCAGATCACTGGGCTAATCTGGGTGTGTCTCCACACTGCACTTACCCAAGGGCTCTGTGGTCTGTGTTTTGGCTGTCTCCCCACTAAAATCGGGGCTCCTTGAGGGCAAAGTGATTATTGCTCAGTGATTGCTGAATGAAAGAATCCTCACTGATACCAACTGCTCATTTCTAATCTCAGCAGTATGATAAATGGGTAATTTCCCTGTCCCCCACCCAGAGGGAGGCAGTGGTATGCCAGGGTCACAGAAACTGTGGTATGAACACGGCACGTCTTCCTTCCTATCAGGTCAGTAATCACCATGGTAAATAATGTTAAAAAAATGTTCCTAGTAAAAGAAACACAAAAATGCTGTTGAGCTACTGGGCAGAATGTAAAATCCCTTTATGTCTGTTAGTAAAACATGAAGAACTCAAAGTGATTTTGCTCTTGGAGAGCTGCTTTGGCTCCTATTCCCACATGCTCTAGCAGTCTTAGTTTCACCCTCCTCTGCTGCTAGAAGAAGTAGAAAAAATTGAGCAATACTGGGCCGGCAAACACGGTCTTGACCTATCTTGCCAGAGGCATGAGCAGTTTCTGAGGCTTGTTCCCAGCTGAACTGTGCACAGGAAAGTGTGTGGGCTCTTCTAGTTGCGGATAACAAGCCAGAATGATGAGCTCAGTGAGAGCTGACGCAAGTGAGGCCCCAACATTCAGTGTCTTTTGGAGTCCAGCTGAGACCAACCGAAGCGAGAGTGGCTGGAAAAGAGGTGAGGCTGTTGGCAAACTAAGATCCACGGCCTCAGTTAGAGGACAGGCCGAAGAACTAAGTGTCCTGATCCCAGAGAGAACATCATGTAAGAGCTCTGATCTCTGCTTCTACTCATCCCTACTTCCTCTCTTAGAAGTCTCTCTGAGCAAGGTCAAACATTACACTGTAGAGTGAATGGCATTTCAGTGTGAATGTGAAATGAAAACTTTCTGTAATTGCTCAGATTGGAGACGCTTTCCATAACGAGACCCCAGGAGTGTCGGGACCTGGGGGAGGGTGCAGTGGTCAATAGCAGCAGCGGCCCCGCTGCAGGACACTCACTCTTTGTTGAAGTAACTATAGCACTGGTCACACACGCGAGTAGGGTTCTCTCTGCAGCCTTCCACCACCGTTTTCTTAGTGGAGCAGGAACTGCACACTAGCCGACCACAGCGGCGACAGTGATGACGCCTGTTAAACTGAGGAGTGTCATCAGGAAGAGAAGGAGGAGGGAGGAAGAGAAGGTGAGATTGCAGGACCTGTGAGCACCCGGCAATCCATTTATCCTTGGAATTAGCCACCTGTGACTTACTAAGAATACCATGTGCTTGGGCCTCTACTGAGAAAAGAACACACTAGTCCTTGCCTTCAAGAAGCTGACATTTAAAGATCTCTCTCATCTGATGGGCAAAGATGTCCAAGTCATGGACAGTTTTTCAATAGCTCCTGACAAGTCTTATCTGTCTGTGGAGGAAACATGTGAAGACACCGCAAAAAGCAGTGGGGAAGAAGTGACTTTCTCAGCCAATGAGGATCACATGTCTACATGGTATTGATGATGATGAAACAGTGTTTTTTTCAAGATGCTTTTACAAATACTGCCTTATTTCATAAGAGGTTGACAGATATATTACACTGCTTTTATACACGAGGAGGAAACAGACACAGAGAAATTGCATCGTCATCCTATTCATCAGCTGAGCTGTTGTGCCAGTCAGGTACTGTGTTCAGGGTGGTAACATTTGTTACTGTAGTTAGTGTTTATAGCTCCATGAACCAAATAACCTAGCATCCCTAGTTTACAAGTGAGCATCTGAGACTGAGAAAGTTAATAGTCACATTGCTAGTAAGAGGCAGTGCTGGTATTAGAACTGAGGTCATCTGGCGCCAGCACATAAAACCATTACCAGGTCACCCGTCTTTTTGCAAAAGACACAGGAGCTAGAAACGAGATGCCCCAACATTTGGTGACTCCTCCCATGCAATACCACTCTGGCTCTTTTTATTTATTTCATGAGAATGGCAGAGATTTTAGAATTTAAGGCTCCTTGAGGGTGTCTACCATCTGTCTAAATTCAGAAAATATATTCTGGTCAGGTCAAAGGTAAACCCAGAACCGTAGATCTGGTAGTCAGTTCTTCTGAACATACCCATATCCTCTTGGGGACAGGAGGTGACTATAAACTCAAGCTCAGGAAGTAGAGCTTTCCTTTAATTTCTCCTGCAGGTAAAGCCGGAGACGGATGCTGCTTACCATGGTGAAGCGCTCCCTGCAGCAGACCATGCAGGTGCTCTCACTCTCATCCGGTACCCACTGGTGCCTGGCAGGGGGCGTTGCTGGGGGCACAAACTCCAGTGGCGGCTGACTCTGTGGGAAGCTCCTCTCCCTCGGACTGGGGGAATGCACAATGGAGACACCTGGGAGTCAAAGCCAGAAGTCAGAGTAAAAGGTGATCAGTAGTCCAGCTAAAAAACAAAGAAGGGATGAGAGAGTCAGAACTGTCCCACTTTACAAACCCTACTGATAGCATAGATCCAGTTATTGATCATCGATGGCTGACTGCAAAAAGAGCATTGTGCGTCTCCTGATGGAAGGCACACGGCCACCTATCAAATGTACTAACCAAAAAACATTAAGCCTGAATCAAATCAAGCTTCTAGATCTATCTACCAGTGTACTGGAAAACACAGGGGACGGAGACCCAGATTGCCATGGGGTGACAGTCAGCAAGATGCAGTGTGTGGGAAGCTCTAAAGGACAAATGACCTAGTTTCCTCCACAAATAAAAAGAGGTAGCGGGACCTACTGATTAAAACAGATTTAAGAGAGAGTTTAGTCGAATGCCATGTGTGGACATTATTTACATCTTGATTCTAGAAAGACCAATTCTAAAAAGAATCTTCATGAGACAACTGGGGAAATCTGACGAGTGACTGGACAGTTGATAATAATAAGGAATCATTAATTTGGTTTTAGGTATGGGAATGATGTTATGGTTTTGTTTTATAAATGTCCTTACCTTTTAGAGATATATCCTGTTTTATTTATAAACAGAATGGTATGATATCTAGGATTTGTTTCCAAATAATCCAGTAGAGGGACAGGGGTAAAGATGAAACAAGAATGGTCATACTGACATGATAAATATTGCAGCTGGGTAATAGGTATGTGACGCTTCATTACACTGGTCTCTCTACTTTCGTGTACGGGAAACTTTCTGTAATAAAGAGTTAAAAAAATTAAGTAACCCAAGCTGCTCAGGCTGCCTTATGCAAAGCTGCTCACATGCCTGTACGTCTGAGCCCTTCTGTCAGGTCTGCTGATTCCTGTGAAGCATGGCTAATTCTCAAAGCATGGCCGCGAAATGCCACGGTCTTTGTTTTATGATGTCTAAGGAGATTTCTTGTCAACTAGCAGAACGATGTTGGCAGGTCACAGAAAAAGAGAACTGGAAAACACAGTGACTCTTAGCAGCACCCAGAAGAAGACGGGCTGTCGACCTCTCCCTAGAAGTCTGCTCTCCTGTTGGCAGAACAAACACTTGCTGAGCTGCTTCTGCGTGTAGGCCATTGGGCAAGTCAGGAGACTGTGGGAGAAGAGGGGTGACCAAGACATGGCAGAGGCCTTCAAGGACCTTGCACCCTGTGTGGGTGACAGATATAAATAACTACCTGCAGGACAGGGTCAGAGTGAACATAAGGACTAAATAAGTCGATTCTCCTTATTAGTAGATTCCGTATTTGTGAAGTTGCCTACTCGCTAAAATTTGTTTGTAACCTCAAAATCAATATTTGCATTGCTTTTGCAGACATGCACAGAGTGGTGAATAATTTGAGTTGCCTGGTATACAGCTTCTCATCTGGGGTTGAACAAGGTAATGTTTCCCTTTCTTATCTCAGCTCTCATACAGAGACGACCAGAGGATGCAGATGGTAGGGGACAGTGCAGCAGGGTAGTGTAAGAAGCTCCACTCTGGGGCTAGTTGGACAGGGTTTGAATCCCAAAGGCTCATTAGGCACTCATTAACGGGGTGGCTTCAGGCAGGTCACTTTAACACTCTGAACCGCTTTTTCTCTTTTGTAAAATAAAGAAAATAGAATTTACTGGGATGAATTGTTTCCAATTTGAGATTATAATGTATGTGAAATGTGTGTGTGTGTGTGTGTGTGTGTGCATGTCCACACATGTAATCACACACATGCGTGGGCGTATTTTCCCTAGGAGCAGTAGTTTAGTATTTGCTAATTCAGTGTTTGTGGTGCCTTCATAGATATACCACTGCAAATAATAAGAATCGATTGTATGTTGAAGTTTCTGGGATACAAAAAGCTGGAAAGAATCAAGAAAAACAATAAGAATGTTGTGACTGGAAACGAAAAAAGAAGCAAAAGAATCAGAAAATCAGAGTAAGGCAAGATTGAACTGAAAAATGGGTAACTCTCAGAACCTGTCCTTACCAGGAGCAGCAACAGAAGAGAACTCCGCTGACGGTGACCTAGACAAGGTCTCGAGGTCTGAAGCCGGACTGACAATTTCCTGGAGGTAAATCACAGGATCTGTAGGGAGGGAAAATGTTGACAGATTGTTCTATCATAAACATCCTTACTTGCTGTGCTAGGCATTTAGTTCAAAGCCCTGTTGGTTTCGCTGTCATCCCATGACTCTACTAGGTATGCAAAGAATGGCAGAGGTACTTCTAAGACGACAGCAAGCATGCTTTTTAAATGCCTCAATAAACAAACTGTGTGAGGCACGTGAGATAAATGAAGTAGACACTAGGATTTTACAAAATAAATCTAAAGATGCCCAGGGGGAAGTAGAAGACATTTAAATGGTGGTCCTGGAGGGTAGGGAGTAAGAAAAAAAAAAAGCTGGCTGGGAACATCAGCCCCCATTTATTTCATTTTCTTCATTCTAGAAGAGGTTGAGTCAGTTCCCACACTAGTGGCATCTGATGTGATCCTGGGAATAGCGCACACCCTCAGTACAAAACGATGGCACTTAGAGCCCAGTGCACCAAGGCCAGACAGAGACCACCTCCAGCATGTTTTTTTGTTTTTATTTATTTTTGGCTGCTTTGGGTCTTTGTTGCTGCATGCGGGCTTTCTCTAGTTGGGGCGAGTGGGGGCTACTCTTCGTTGCAGTGCGCAGGCTTCTCATTGTGGTGGCTTCTCTTGTTGTGGAGCACGGGCTCTAGGCACGTGGGCTTCAGTAGTTGTGGCTTGCGGGCTCTAGAACGCAGGCTCAGTAGTTGTGGCGCACGGCTTAGATACTCCACGGCATGTGGGATCTTCCGTGACCAGGGATTAAACCCGTATCCCCTGCATTGGCACGCGGATTCTTAACCACTGCGTCACCAGGGAAGTACCCCCCAGCATGTTTTTTTCCCCCGAAGCTTTATATTATTATGCACGTGGTGGTTATCTACCATCCTTTCATTCTGGTTAGCCTGCCACTTCCTCCAACACTGAGATCTCTCCTATATAAAAGAGCTATCTCTCCTGACGTGTATCCTTTCACTCTCAATCAACTCAAAATTATAAAAGAGGAAAAATGAAGGATGTAGCATGGTATTTCCTTCTCCATGTAGAACTCCCATCGAGGATGCTGGCGGTTACCTGAGCGTTTCTCCCGCAGAGGGTACAGAAAGTCCAGGGCTTTTCCCGCGTATCTGGAAAGCAGTGAGTCCACCTCGTCCATGGTGAAGCCAATCTCCTGGCCAGCCAGCAGCTGATGCAGAGTCTGCACAGCCATGGTGGCCCAATCCACTTTCATGTTCATGAGCAGCTGCTCCAGCATGAGCAGGGGGTTAGAGGACAAGTGGGAGTAGCTGGCCCGGTACTGCTCGGGCAGGGTTAGCAGGACCTGGGTGTGGGGCAGAGCCACAGAGTGAAGAAAACAGGACACGAATTTCAGAAGAAAGCCAAGATTCTTACTGGGAAGGGGGAAGGGTATCTGGGACCAAAGGGCACTTGGCCAGCTACTGAAACTGGCTAGGAGTCTCTTAGGCAGCAAGGCTGGCAAACTTTTCCTGTAAAGGTTTAGATAGTAAATATTTTAGGCTCCATAGGCCATGAGGTCTTTGTGGCAACTACTGATTTATAAAACCTGATAAAACCTGATTTATAAAAGCAGGCAGAGGACTGGATTTGGCCCACAGGTGGTGGTCTCCTGACCCCTGGCCTAGACCAACCAGGCATGGTTGACCCCTGCCTGATCCTTAAAGCCACCATTCTGTCCATTTGAGGCTTTACTAGAATAAGCAATATAAGGTGGACTGAACCTGGCACCTCCAGTGTTCTACAGGTGAATGATGACTCTAAATTCCTCCTAGAGGCGTTATTCCTGGGCTTGAAATACATTCACTGGCTCTTCTCATTGCCAATTTTCAAAGATTCCATTTAGGTACAGTACAACCAAAAAAAAAAAAAGAAAAAGAAAAAAAAAGGTGTATCCTCTTTAGAATCATTTTACATAGTTGAACTCTTAGCAATAGGCTCGTGGTCATATTCGTGGCTCTCCCAGCACTCATTCTATTCATGGGGCAAGTTCTACACTCAGGGGGCCAGTATATATGACTTCCAATCAGAATCATTATTAGAGAGTTAGAAGGCCTTATCTCTCCCCAAACTCTCCTTCACTGGATTACTTTTTCTAGCTTATAATTTCTTCTATTAGTGTCTCCAAGGTTACACATCAAAGGTAAAGACTTATCTCATTGCCTAGACAATTAACCCTTTTCCTTTGGCACAAAGTAGTTTTAAGGATTTAAAGCAGTAGTTTTAAATCCTCGCATCAGAATCCTTCTGGAAGATAGGTAGGCCCTGTCCCAAGGGGTTCGGTTTTAATTACTCTAGGGTGGAGATTAACTACTGCTATTTTTAGAAAGTCCAGGTGATTCTAATTCATGGTCCGAATTGAGAAGGCTTGGTATAGCAGATGCCAAGGAAAGCATAAAGAGAATTTAAGAGGACAG
Organism: Pseudorca crassidens; assembly: GCF_039906515.1. Lineage (NCBI taxonomy): Eukaryota > Metazoa > Chordata > Mammalia > Artiodactyla > Delphinidae > Pseudorca > Pseudorca crassidens. The sequence goes on along the minus strand of NC_090296.1, from coordinate 34,755,753 downwards.
TAAAATTCACTTTGGAGGCAGAGCAGTAAGAGAACGGTAAGTCCTAAGGGATGTGGTGGGCTGTTAGGGTCAAGATTTTATATACCGCAGGTCAAGGATGGCAGGTGCCTGGAAGGGCAAGTTCTGAAGTGGGAGATGGGCCAGCAGTCCCTCCCTCAGGCATGCTTTCCCAACACCCGCTTCTCCTCCTGACCTTGGATCCCATGTACAGTGCTTGGATTTCACGGTGTCGGTCAGCGGTCAGTTCTCCATAGAAGTGGGTGGTGAGGTAGTTGGCCAAGAAGTGAGAAGTGGCCAAGCTAGAGTGCTGGTCGAGGGACTGCTCTGTGACCTCAAGGCACATGGTGAGGTCAGGAATTCTTCGCAGGAGCTGTTGCAGGAGGAAGGTAGAGGAGAAAGGTGAGACCTGTAGAAGAACTCTTAGAACAGCCTTGTTTTGTTTGAGAACAGAACCTTCAGGTTTAGTCACTGTGGATTAACCCCTTCTCTGCACTCATTTTTTCACCACCCCCAAAGCTTTACAAATGATGGCTTTGACAGGACCAGAGATCAGCAGAGTCTTGGACCCAGCTGCCCATCTGGCACCTAATGCAGGGCTAGGCACCTCTAGGGAAGGTGACTATAACCAGCTCCTGAAGGACACGGAGGGGCAGATCTGAGACTGCGAATGCTTTGCATGGGATCCAGCAGGAACAGAGCCACTGATTTGACTAAACTTCTCATCCCCTACCAAAAGAAAACTGGGAAGAGTTGGAGGCTTACCTGCAGAGCCTTTTCATGATCGCCTCTTTCTAGAAGGTGGAGAAGATGCTTTTGATGTAGGTTGATTAAATGTTCTCTTGGAATGGGGTATAGGCAGCCCCACTCCTCACACAGCTCATACTCCTGGAAGGAAACACACATGCCTTCAATCCCTTTAAATTCCTGGCCTTGTCACTCATCCAGCTCTTGCCTGATTTTTCTCAGGAGTCTTGAGTCTGCTAAAGCCCCAGGAAAGTTTGGGAAGCGCTGATGGGAACTTCACTGTGGGACTAAAGTGGGATCATAAAGGACTAGAGTGGCAAGGTAAGTTATGAAAATGATCCAAGTAGGCTGACTGTTCAGGATGCCCTTTTTCTTTTAGCTCTACTATAATAAAGAAACAGATGACATACAGCTACTGACACTCGGTGTCAGCCCTGGGAAGATACTAAGGAAGTGGGGAAGACCGAAAAGACTGTCCAAAGGAGACAGTGCCTGCTCAGCTCTGACTGTTGCCATATGAATGTGCAGGCCCAGTGGTGCCAGACTTTTAAAAATGCCGAAAAAACTTTTTTAATTAAAAAAATTCCCTATTTTACAATGTTGGCAACGAAATCAATACGAAAACTAAAAATTCTGCAGAGCAATACTACATGGGCCAAACAAACATGTTGGGGTTGGATTCCATTGATATCACCCCTTGTTGCTCCCCCTTCCAACACCAAATTTGTGAACTCTGGATTAAAGCTTCCCAGAGCTTTGTCCATGTGTTCTAATATGATGGCATCTGGAAGGCCCTCCCCACAACTCTGCCTGGGGCCACCTTCTTCAGGATGCTTCCTTGTTTCTTGGGCTGTCTTAGGCACCTGGCTGTGCCCCACCTTAGTCTGGGCTTACTTCGGTCACTTGGTATATCGCAATCACCCAGGGATGTGTCTCGCATCGCCCCGCCCTGCTCCCTCCTTTCCCAAAATGTGAGCTGCACAAGGGCAAGGACTAAGCTTAATTATCTTTGTTTCAACACCATCTAGCGCAGTGGTAAATAACAGACAGTAAAGGTTTCCCGGATGAATGAACATCTGAATAAATACACCTCATTTTGAACTATGGTATATCAGCTCCCTAAAGGGTAAAAAAAAGTCTCCTTGGCACTCAAATGTCCAATACACACATGAAAAGATAATCAAGGTCATTAGTAATCATGGAAATGTAAATTAACACCATAATGACATACCATCTTATTGGCAAAAAAGTGAAAAGCTGGACAATGCCAAAGTTGCTAAGAAGACGGAACAACAGGAACTGTGAGTGGGAGAGTAACAGGGACAGGACGACGGATCTGAAGAGCAATGTTGTAACATCTTAGAAAAGGTGAGGATGCTCATGCCTCATGCTCCAGCCATTCCAGTGCTAGGTACACATTCTGTACCTAGTGTAAACAGTGTAGGAAATCTTGTGAATGAAAACAAGGGTGATAGTACCAAAGTGTCAACTGTATTATCCTCTATTCTTCTAGGTATGTTGGTAAATTTCACACACACACAAGAGAAAAAAAAAAGTGTTGTGTAGTTATAGAAAAAAATGTGAACCTCGATACGTGGAAAGAGGTCTACATAACCAGCTAAGGAACAGCAACTCTGGAAAGAGGAGGAAGGGGAATAGTACCCAGGAAAATGGTACCTTGGCTTCTAGAATCACATTCATGACAGTTGATGGGTCCTCGACACAACAGTTCCTCAGGGTCTGCCAGTCACACCACACGGGGGTAGCCTGCAAACCTAGAATCTAAGGAAAGACAGAAAAAGCTATCAAACCACACTGCAATTACTCTGCTCAAGAATAAGTCATTGGAGTTTCCAGGGATGGGCCATCCCCAGGTCTCTGTCCCAAAGTCAGGCTGTCAGAACTTGCCAGGACAGAGGAGGGATTAGAACGAATGGGACAAAGAGTGTTTGGAGAGGTGAGAGAACCTATCCAGCAAGTATAATCAGGGAGCAAAGGCTGAGTGGGGGGGCCAGGATCGGGGCCTTTCACTTGGAGGACAATCCTCAGAGGCTTCTGTGCTTTGCAGCTTGTTCGGTCTTCTGGAGTCACCTGTCCCCTGCCCCGCCAGCTCAGAACTCTAGAGAGGTTATTCTTCTGTCCTGAATGCTCTGTAGGATCACCTTTCATGCAGCATTTTAGCTCTGCATGAAAAGTGCTATGGAAGAGTGGAAAGAAAATCTTTTTCACCTGCCACTTTCACTTTCCCTGGTTGGGCTCTGGGCTCTGTTCAGTTCCAAGCACACATGGAAAAATTAGCATATATGTATACTTCTTATGTAGCTGTACCATCGAAATCTGTCTTCCTGAGCCTCTTGATCTTGAATATGACACATATATCCCCAAATTTTTCACTGTGAAACTGTCACTCTCATGCATCCCTTTCAAAATGGCTCTTGAAATTTAGCTGAAGTTTAAAACAATCTTTAAAAAAGACATGAGATTAAATTCTATAAAAACTCTTGAACAACAAGACACAATATACATAAAACATACAGCGAGCTCACATATACAAGGATACCTTGGGGATACTGTGGGTTCAGTTCCAGACCACCACAATAAAGTGAATATTATAATAAAGTGAGTCACACGAATTTTTTTGTTTCCCAGTGCAAATAAAGTTATGTTTACATTATACTGTAGTCTATAAATTGTGCAATAGCATTGCCTACAAAAAATGTACATGCCTTAATTAAATATTTTATTGCTAAAAAATTAGTTTTAGCAATTAATTTGAGCATTCATCTAGTTATAATGTTTTTGCAATAGCAACATCAGAGTTCACTGATCACAGGGACTTCCCCGGTGGTCCAGTGGTAAAGAATCCGCCTTCCAATGCAGGGGACGTGGGTTTGATCCCTGGTCAGGGAACTAAGATCCCACATGCTGCGGGGCAACTAAGCCTGCATGCCACAACTACTCAGCTCGTGCGCCTCAACTAGAGCCCACGAGCCGCAAACTACAGAGCCCACGCCCTCTGGAGCCTGCGTGCCACAACTAGAGAAGAAAAAAACCTGCACGCCACCACTAGAGAGAAGCCCATGCACCACAATGAAGAGCCTGCACGCTGCAACAAAATATCCCGCGTGCCGCAACTAAGACCTAATGCAGCCAAAAATAAATAAATAATAACTAAATCTTTAAAAATAGTTAAAAAAAGAGTTCACTGATCACACATCACCATAACAAATATAATAATAATGAAAAAGTTTGAAATACTGTGAGAATTATCAAAATGTGAAACGTAGACATGAAATGAGTTAAGTGCTGTTGGAAAAATGGTGCCAAGAGACTTACTTAATGCAGCGTTGCCACAAACCTTCAATTTGTAAAAAACATAGTATCTGCAAAGTGCAATAAAGCAAAATGCAGTAAAAAAAAAAAAAGGTGTGCCTGTACATATGAAAAAGGCATTGTGGACTGTAAAGCACCATTCTAGTGTTAATTTTATTATTAATTTTTAATCCTTGTCTGACATGTACATATTTAAAATTATAGGAGTAAATAAAATAGGAAACAGATAGAGGCTCCCTCGCTCTTCACCTAAGAACGGAAGCCAGATACAGAGCAGAAGCAAGATACAGAGCAAGAGCCAGCCCCAGATTTTCTGTTTCTTAAAATCCACCATCGGGCCTCCCTGGTGGCGCAGTGGTTGAGAGTCCGCCTGCCGATGCAGGGGACACGGGCTCCCGGTCCGGGAAGATCCCACATGCCGCGGAGTGGCTGGGCCCGTGAGCCATGGCTGCTAAGCCTGTGCGTCCGGAGCCTGTGCTCCGCAACGGGAGAGGCCACAACAGTGAGAGGCCCGCGTACCGCAAAAAAAAAAAAAAAAAAAAATCCACCATCACATGAGAATAGGCTGGAGTTGGTAATAAGGTGAGAAGGCTATTTCCTTTCTCTTGATGCCGAATCCTATACCTTCTGATACACCAGCAGCTCTGCTAGCTTTCTCTGTAGCTCACACTCCAGCCCATCTTGGAGATCTGTGTCTGAAATGCAGTAGGCCAGGATCTCCAGGCATGACTCCAGGGGCCACCGGTCCACAAACTGCAGTGTTAGCCGACTTCTCAGAGATGCATCCTTCACAGCAAACAGGTACTGCCAACCTTCTTTGACTACAAGACAAAAAGATGCTCAGCAAGGCTGGCGCCGGAGCTCAAGAGTCCAGGTTACTTCTCAAGAGAAGGGCTTTGTTCAGTTTCACAAAACAGAAGCTTGGAGGATCCTGAAGATCCTTCTGACCTGAATTAGTCTTTACACTTGGAACACTATAGGAGAAATACTATACCCTGTTTCTCTTTATGCAAATGTAATCATAGTCACGGGACTTTCTGAAGAGAGGGAGAAAAGGCGAAAGGAGAGGAAAAAGGAAAGATTTTCTCCACTCCCCACAGCCCGCCCAGCTCTTGCTCCCCCTAGTGGACAGCTGTAGGTCATTGCTCTCAACTCTGGGTACACATCAAAGTCTCCTGGGGAGCTGTCAAACAGGCCCAGGCTCTGTTTTTATAAATAAAGTTTTATTAGAATACAGCCACGCTCACTCATTTATGTATTGTCTATGGCTGTTTTCATGCTATGACGGCAGAGCCAAGTAGTTGCAACCGAGCCTGTACAGCCTGCAAAGCCCTTTACAGGAAAACCTTCTTGACCCCTACTTTAAAGCAAACACTTGCCTGAACCCTATCATGGGCTTCTGTAAACGGGGCTCTGATACTTGTAGTTTATAGAATTTCACAACGATTCTGCCATGCAGGGTTGAGAATACTGGTTATGAGTGCCTGTCCTAAAGTTCGATGGAGTTGGGTTCTAAGCTCTGCTCTACCACTGACTATCCTGGGCAGTTTCCTACCCTCTGAGCCTCGTTCGCCTCTCAGTATCATGAGATTATGGTGGCACCTTTCTCTAGAGTTACTGTGAGCATCAGATGCGGTGACCCACTCAGTGAATGCCCAATACTATTACCACTGGTGAAGGAGGGAGGCACGGCTTTCTGCTCACCACCTGCCGCAGCACAGCTCAGGACCGCATCCTGTATGCTGCTCAAGTCGTCCACATCTCGCCCGTACACTTCAGTGAGCTGAAGGGCCCGGTGCCAATCTCTGGCCACCAGGGCTTCCTCGAAGGCCTTGGTGAGCACATCCAGGGCTATGGGAGAATGCAGGCCCAGGAGGACGGTAGAGAGACTGGCCCAGCCGCAGAGACCCGCTGCCAGACTCTGCCCCTGCTTGGAGGACCCTCGTAGGGGCTCCCAGGCAGCTAGGAGGGAGGCCTCAAGCATAGGGAACTGTTCCAGGAGGCGCTCACACTCCTGGGCTACCTGCTCTGCAGTCAGAGGCACCTCCCTGTGGCCACGAAGCTCCTTCCAAGACAAGCTGGGCTTGGTGATCTTTGACCCCTGGGAAGCCCCCAGACAGGCCACGGTAGCCAGCAGCTTTGAGCGGGACTTAAGGAAGGCCAAGGCAGAGGAGGTGAGGGCTAGGCCTGATGAATCCCTCGGGGAGGAGGGGGGCTTTCTCTCCAGCGTGGGATTCTCAGTTGGCTTTGAGGAGCTCAGTGTAGAAAGTGGGAGGTCCTCCAGGCAGTGTGAGGTATGCAGCTGGGTCAGAATGCCCAGCTGGGTCAGAAGGGATGATGTCTGCTGCCTCTGACGGGAAGAGCAAAGGGCAAGGGGCTCACAGCAGCAGTTGACAATGACCTGTGGCACACTCAGGCTGAGACCCTCTCGGGCCAGAAGGGCTGCCAGCCTGGAGGGAGAGAAGCAGAGGGCATGTAAGGCCTCAGTGCCTGGGCACCATCACTCAATCTCAGAATTTCTTTATGTGTAAACAAGCAAATGTAAATGTAGACCCTCTAATTGTTCCCCCACCCCTTCTCTTTTTAAATCAAAAGGCAGCCTGTTGGACCCAATTCTCTGCCCCTTGCTTTTTTACTTAATAACAAATCTGGGAGATCTGTCCATAGCCCTCTACAGAGAGGCCCCTCATTCTTTTTTTACAGCTACATAGCATTCCATTATGTGGAAGAAACTGAATTTAACTAGTCTCCTATTAGCGGACAATGGCTATGCCATACAAAGCTATAATAAAATGACTTGGTACATACAGCATTTTTCATACTTATAACAAAGGATAAATTCCCCAAGGTGGACTGTTAGGTCAAAAATGTGGTTTGTCATTTTAGTGGATATGGACAAACTGCCTTCCCACAGGGGCTGTACTAATTTATATCCTGCTGGCAATCTGTGAGAACGCTTGTTTTCCTACAGCCTCGCCAACTAATGTGTTATCAAAGTTTTGGATTTTTGCCTACACATAAGTGAAGAGTCCCCTTAATTTTATACTTGCAATATAAACATTAGAGGTGGAGAGAGAGAAAGAAACGAGGTACACTGAATTTTAATGTAGCTTGTATAAGAGTAAATGCAAATTAAGGGAAAAGTCTGGAAGAAATCTCAACTTCCTGTATTGAACTCAAACACAGCCCCACTGAGCCCTTGGTTTCCTTGATGAACAATTAGGAAGGCCCAGGCCTGGCTCCTACCTCTCTGGGGGAACTTGTCGCTCAAGCAGGAGGTGTGACACCAGTTGGGAAGAGCTCTGTTGCAGGAGAACAAAGGGGTTTCCCACCTTGACTTCCACGTGATCTGCAAAAGTAAAGAAAGTGATCTTTGCACCACTGATTGCAACATTCAGAGCGCTGTTTTCCAGAATCAATAAAAAAGTAGTGTCAAAACTACATGGAAAGCCCTTCTGTTGATATTTTTCTAGGTAAAAGGTGTTCCTGACATGATGCTGACCACAGGTTTATCTACGCCTTACCACTGTTCTAAAGACTTCCAACTACAGACAGACTTCAGTGAGCAGGCCTAGCCACAGACAGCCCAGACTGCTCCCTTCGATATGACTGAAGTGCAGGTAATACTCGCTCTGTGGACTTGAGTAAGAATCTGGCACTCGACTCAGAGACTTAATTCCCCTGGTGGGTCCTCATATCCACAATAGATCGAAGATCTGGGAGAGGTATTTTTGAGTCATCAAAATGTATTGAATACTCTCATGTGCTGTACCATTGTACGAGGCATCAAGGAGACAGAGGTGAATAAAACACAGAGGTGAATAACAGAGGACCTCATACGTAGTGTCCTCGGCTACCGCTGTACCCAGGACCTCTTCAGTGTGCGCCTTCCTCTTCCTTGCCCCTAAACACTTGTGGGCCAGTCCTGACTCTATTTTCTTTCTTGCTACTTACCAGGCTCAGAGCTCAAACTCCGCAGGAGAACAGCAGCCAGGGTGCTGCAGTACCTGAAGAAGGTGCCCATGTAGTCAGTCTGCCTGCCGCCTGCCGGCATCTGTTTGCCCAGGTTCTTCTGGAGGAGCTGAGTCTGGATATACACAGGGTGGGCCTCTGCCTCCAGAGCTTTCTCGGCCACCTGCTCCACCAGGGAGGTGAGTGGAGTACTCCTGGGCTCTGGGAGGAGTTATGAAAGGAGAAAGCATGTAGTGTTGAGTCTGTGCATCTGGCTTTGGGTCAGTTTCCAAACAATATGGGAACTGGGCCTCTGTACACTGCATGGGAAATCCTATAGCCTGGCTGCTATGCTGACAAGGCAGTTATAAAATCCTAAGTTGGTTGCTTATACAAGTGATTCTCAGCCAGGAAGAGCTTTGAGTCTGGAGAAATCAGGGTGGAGAGTTCCATTTTCACCCATGTCTCGGGTGGAACAGCTCTGTGAAGCTTACAGCACTCTTTTGCGGAAGGGTTAATCAATGTTTATGGAGTCCCTTCTGGGTATATCTCTCATAAGGAATGAGAAAAATGTTCCAGCTAATGAAGTGCTAAGCAGCCCTTCACTTAGGCGGTGGGGAAACAGGTGGAATTAGTTACGAGACAGGCCCTGGTTAACTAGAGGGCTGGTAGGGCCCACTTCTGAGTCCTCAGCCTCTGCTCCAAAGTACTCTTTCCCGTTCCACTGTGTCCTCTCCCCATTTCAACCTCATCTGCTCCCATGCAGTCGGGCCTGTACCTGGCAGCTGTAGTGCTTCTCTCAGTGACTGAAGGATCTGCTCCAGCTGCTGGGAGAGGGTAGCGTGGCTAGCGACACAGTCCTCGGTGAGGCTGGGCCAACACATCTGAAGCAGCTCAGCAATGCTGCACCGTGGGGGACCTCCCCCCTTTTCCTCTACACTCTCTACGGAGAGCAAATGAGAAAGAAAAAGTGAGGTCTGATGCTGACCTCATGTTCCGAGGCTGGGAGGTTAAAAAGGGGTAGTAAAGCAGCTCACCTGGTTTGATTTGTCCGGCTGACAGAAGTGGGTAATTGAGAATCTTACTGATCTGCTGAAGAATGCTTGGAAAACCTCGAATGCCATCAGCACTGAGGAATACGTGGTCTAGCCGGCGACCTGGAAACAGGATGAATCGAGAAGGAATGCAGAAAAAAATAAGGTACTTTCAGAGATTGACACTCAGTCCTGTATTGACTTGTGAAGTTTTATCTTCTCCAATATTGAGGAAGAAACATACGCTGTGCCATTTTTCATGACAACCAGCGTACTGGGCTTATTCCACGCCCACTGTTCCAGGGCTACCTCTGGCAAGATGCCTCAGCTGTCCACAGCAGCAGACGCAGAAGCTCTGGCATTCCTAGGGAATCGCTGTCCCAAGCCGATCAGGCACTTCCTGTGCATGTGCCTTGGTACTTCCTTCAGCTGAGAACTTGAGCTGGGATCTTATCTGTATCTTGACACCCTGACTAGACTATAAATAACTTTATGGACAGAGATTATTCCTCATACCTCTCCTGTACTCCCATATACTTGGGATAATCTGGAAATGCAGTAGGTACTAAGTTAATTCCTGATTGATTGGCATGAAACCAGTCAGCTTGAATATTATTAATAGCTTGGATAATATTTACATTCATTTTAGAATTTAAGTACTAGATGAGGGAGAGGGAAATTGTTCGATAAAAACAGCATTGTGTATGCCACGGCATACTTTCCTAGAAGGACTATGTCAATGTTAAAGGACTTTTAAATCAACAGCTCAGAAGTGATTTGGAAGGGTGTGCAGAACAGAGTTATCACAGCAGGCCTGAGACTGCTATCCTTAGAAAGGGCTGCTTGCAAGGTTGGTCCCTGGTTGGTGTCTGTGAACTTGACTGGTAAACGGTTTCCTACACTGATATAAAACTTTCTCTAAATGATGAGAGCGACTGATTGTGCCTAAACTGTTTGTACAATGTGGTTTATGCTGAACACCTGCCTTCCTCCTGAGAGCCTGGAATTTTGGTACATGCTGGGCAGAGGGTCCCTCTGTCACCAGCTCCCAATAAAAACCTTGGGCACTGGCTCACTAATGAGCTTCCAGCAGACAACACTTCACACTTGTTTGTTGTCACAAACAAGTGACAAACTCCTCCATTGCTGGAGGAGTTAAGCACATCCCGTGTGACTCCAGTGGGAGAGGACTCTTGGAAGCTTGTGTCTGATTTCCTCCAGACTTTACCCCATGAACCTTTCCCCTTCGCTAATTTTGCTTTGTGTCCTTTTGATGAAATAATTCGTAGCCATGAGTATGACTATATGCTGAGTTCTGTGAGTTCACCCATCGAATCACTGAACCTAAGGGAGGCTATTCATATCATATCTATTCACCATTCCTCCCTCCATATTACTCAGAGAGAACATGTTTCTTTCTCTCTCCCTGGTCAGTCCTTCCAATGCTGGGTGTGTGTATCAAGGACAGGTGGGGAGTGGAACTTTGCCTAATTCTTTCTTCACATTCCTCTACCTTCATTCCTCCAAGAATTCCATGTACACATTCTGGGATATTATTAACCTCAAGATACAATCCTCCCTCCAACTGTGATCCACTAAATTTTCCCTTATACCTGGTTTACAAGCTTGAGACTCAGGTTTTAGGTTAAGTGGGATTCACTCTGGAGGAGGTATGCAGTTTAAGGGCACAAATTCCATTGGTACCATTTTTGAATGTATATTTCTTCCTTGAATTTATCTATAAACCAGAAGAGAATTTCCCCAAATGACTGGAATTTGTTATATCTGTTAAGAAGGCGAGACTCTCAGTAAACTATATTTAAGTTGCCAGACCGGACATGAGGAAATGAACTAATAATCCTTTCTCCCCGTCCCTCCTTCCCCGATAACTTTCTTCTTGCACGATTATTAAGCATCTCAGAACCCCATCTCCTCATTTGAGAATGAAGGGATCAAGCAAAAGCAGCACACTCACCCCGACTCTCAAGGCTGCTGTTCAGGCGCCGTTCAGCAGTTTCCAAGAGCTGCTTGCCGGTTTTCCAGAGCTGGCACTGAGAGCAAGCCAGGTCAAATGCAGCCATGGCGGGGGGGCTGAGGTCTTCCAGAACCTCTCTCAGGGGGGCAGTGGGCTCCACTGGGCTACTGCTTATCCAGAAGTCCTCCTGGAGTGTGGGGATGGGGTCTCCCGAGGTGCTGAGCAGCTTGTCGGTCACATCAGAGATGGAGTAAAATACCATTCCTGGACACCCAGCAGTGGGATACAAGGCGAGAGGTTAAAATGACTCTCACTAGCACTTTTATTTTGAAAAGTAGTTATTTAAAAAATGTCTGAGGTCCTTCTGCACAGTATACCATCTATGCATATCAAGACCACCATTACAGCCCACTCTTACGGCATCAAAACAATGGCAAGGAAAGAAAGACCAAGAGAAACTCAAAAAGGTGGAGTTTAGATCCAAATGGGATCTAAAAGTAGGATGAAAGGAGGTAGATCTGTGTGTGCTCATCCGAAAAGATCTCTAAGATACATCACTAAAAAAGCAAGGTAGAAAATAGTACTTGTTGGAAGAGCTCATTTATATTAAAAACAAAAAGGATGTAAAGAAAATCTCTGGGAGCTTATAGAAGGAGCAACGAGTGATGGTAACTTGATATATAGAGCCTAGAACACCAAGAGATGTAAAAATATGGGACAAGATTCCACTTTCAAGAAATAATGAAACGATGAGCCCTTTCCGCAGTGCAGCCAAGGGTGGGAATTGACATCTGTGAATCCCAGGCCACAGGTGTTAGATACAACTTCTTCACTTGCTAGAAAAGTAGAATATGCTTTATCCCTGAATGATTACATGGGAAGAAAATAAGCAATTCCCCAAATCCCAAGATTAATGGCCATCAAAACACATGGTGGAAACTGCATTCACACTCTTCAGTGTCAGTCACGTGGGACAAGCTTAATGGAGGAGCTCGTGGGGCAGGTAAGTGACCACCGTGGTCGGCGAGGTTAGGCACAGCTAGAAAATGACTCTGGAGGTGTCAGGACTGCTGTTCTTCAAGGCAACCGTCCTTCTCTAGGTTTCTGCTCACCTTCATGATGAGCCTCTGATCTGGGTGGTTTTTCCCCCATACCCTCCTCCCGCAGCTCCCTCACCACCTGGCAACAGGGAAGCCGGACCTGCGGCTGCAGCGCTGCCAATGGCCTGCAGAGTTGAGCGGCCGCTGCCTGTTCGTCGGATGGTGCCACTGACCCCGTCCGAGTTCTGGTTTTCGATCTTGTGCTCTACTCGGGCCAGCTCCTGGATGACCTCCTGGTAGCGCTCCATGAACAGCAGCTCCCCGGAGCTGGGCGAGGACTTCAGGTTGAATGTGAACACCACCTGCCACAGGAGAGGAAGGAGTGTGGCTTGCGGCAGGCCCACTGAGGTGGAGAGTGTCTACAGATCTGAGATCTTGCTCGTCATCAGACTCTGGCCCTAAGACATCTGCTTTGTGGGGCTGGAAGAACACTGGACACGCAAAGAGTAGGTCAAATGTAGAAATAACTCGTAAAAGTCAGCAAGAGGGGCCACTAAAGCCCCAGCGGAAAATAGGCAGAAGATGTGGACAATTTCAAAGAGAAAATACACAGGACTAATACACAGGTAAAAAATGTTTTCCCTCCCCAGTAATTCAGGGAATTTAACATTAATACTACCTTGCATCTACCATAATGACAAAGTGTAAAAATAAACCCTCAGGGGGTGGTGGTGGAATGAACTGTCACAACCTTTTTGAAAAGCAATTTGGCAGTCTACAGAGCTTTAAAAATGTTTATATTCTTTGACTCAGTCGTTTTTATGAAAAACTTTCTTAAGGAAATAATTCAAAAGTCAATGTATAAAGGTGATAATCTTGACACTATTCACTACAACTATTACCAGGTTGAAAATAAATGTGAGTTAACAGGGAATGGTCAAATGCAGCTACTAGAGCAGACTATCATAAGGTCACTAAAATCAGTTACTAGGCAAATGCTTATATTATAATGTAAAAAAGGCACTAAGTTTTAGATTCAAAATGATCTTGGCTCTATATAAAAGTCACATACATCTTGGAAAAACATTGGCAAAAATATGCTTTTATCTTTAGTATTGGTTGTTCTGGACAATAGGTTAAAAGCAATTTTAGGGCTTCCCTGGTGGCGCAGTGGTTGAGAGTCCGCCTGCCGATGCAGGGGACACGGGTTCGTGCCCCAGTCTGGGAAGATTCCACATGCCGCAGAGCGGCTGGGCCCATGAGCCATGGCCGCTGAGCCTGCGCGTCTGGAGCCTGTGCTCCGCAACGGGAGAGGCCGCAACGGTGAGAGGCCCGCGTACCACAAAAAAAAAGAAAAAAAGTAATTTTATTTTCTGGTTAATATTTTTTGGTATTTTCTTATAAATATGCACAACTTGCTCTGTAACCAGGTTTAAAAATAAAACCATTTATTAAAAAAGAAACATGAAAAAAAGAAAAGATCAAAGCCCCAGGAAAGGAAGAGGAAGTGAGGACATTTAGCGGTAAAGCATCAGGGGGCTTACAACTGACTTCCTCTTGGTTTGGGTGTCAGAAAGGCTGGCGAGGGTCCTATCCTTCCCAGAGGGATAGAATTATCATTATCATTAAAGTACAGGATTTAAAATGTGTCAGAGGAAGTTAAGTAAAAATTATCCAATCACCTAGATGTTTCGATGATTTACTCCTCAACAAGTAAACTCACATGAAAGAAAAATTCTGACCTATGTATTAAGGGACCAGTGCAAGCGTCATAAATATATCAAGAGAGTTTTAAAAACTAGAAGAGTGGGCTTTTATGCTTTTAAATTTAAGCAATAGCAGAGGATTCTTGTATTTCTCACAGCTTGCACATAATCCGCTTAACATTCCAAGAGGTAGCACAAGCAGGTATTATATTTAACTCCAAGTTTCAGATGAGGACGTCAAAGCTCAGAGGGAGTAGAGTCTTTCTGGTTTCGACTCCCTGCACTTTTCCCTACACAACATTCTAATTTGCTAGCTCCCTACACTTCCTGTATGTTAAACTGGCATTCTATTTATTATTAAAAATTGTTTGCATAGTGATTTCTAACTATGTAAAACCACATATGTGTTCAGAAAAGGACTACAAGAAACAAAAATATTTCAACGTTTTGACTGTGGCCGAATGTTTTCTTTTATCTTGTTAAAAAACTGTTTTAAAACAGTTTTTTCTTGTTAAAAAACTGTTAAAAAAAACTGTTTATACAAACAGATGATTCAACGGCTTAAATCTCCTCCTTCTGGATCTTGAAATCCACAGTGCTCAAGATCAGGCTCCATACATGGAAACTCCCTCCTGCTTCTGCTACACGTGGCCCCTCAGGTGCGCCCGACTGGCTCTGCTTGCACAAGCATCTGGCTTTACCTGATGCCCCGCGGGTCCCAGACAGCAAAGGGCTACCTTAGCGTTCTTAACTGTGACAAAGTAGAGCCTAGGCTCCTAACACCTGCTGCACAAGTACCCGCCTCACCTGATGGGCTTCTGCGAAGTTCCCCCGGAGGATGCAGGATGCCAGCAGTGACTCAGGTGGGGAGAACATCATGCGGATGAGTGAACTTTGAGGTTGAGGCTGCAACCGGCCATCCAGCTCATTCTTCCCAGATGCAGTGCTCAGACTTCCCTCTGTCGGGACACAAGAATGTGGGGGTCCAAGGAAGGGATAGAAATTGAGGAAAAACTATTCTGTCACCTGCTGCCAAACTCCTATCTTCTCAAAGTCCTTCTCTAAAAGGTCTGTAAACGGACCTTGAATTTTCCTCAAATGAAGCGCATACCTATGCTATCATCTTTTTCTTTTTTTTTAAATTGAAGTATAGTTGACTTACAATATTGTGTTAGTTTCAGGTGTACAGCAAAGTGATTAGTTATATATATATATATATATATTTATATACATTCTTTAAAATTCTTTTCCATTATTGGTTATTATAAGAAATTGAATATAGTTCCCTGTGCTATACAGTAAATCCTTGTTGTTTGTCTATTTTATATATGGTAGTGTGTATCTGTTAATATGTTATCATCTTTGAATATAAGACTTATGTACCAACAACCTTCCTTGGGTATTTACCTCTGTTTCTCTCTACTGATGGGTAACTCAGCTGATAGTGAAATAGCCCTTTCCCCACTGAACACAAGCATGAACTGCTCGGTCCAGGTTTTCACACCGTGGTGTACGGCATCTCTTTATGAGGGCAAAGCTGCTGGAAGTTGGCAACTGGTTCGGACCCCCCATACCTGAAGTACTTGTGCTCAGCTCACTACTTGTACTTTCCAGGGATGGGTTGGAACCTCTGTCCCGGCCATCTAGAGGTATTAGGAGGAAAGAGAGAAAATCAACCATCAGTGTCTTACAGTGTAGAAAGTGAGAAGTTGGCTTAAAAGCTGAGATCTGGGTAGAGTGAGAAGATAATGGGTAGCTACTATACCAGTGGTTCCTTCTACAGTAAAATGCAAATTCCTACAGACCAAAGGTACAGGGGTGGGCTTAATATGGTCCCAGTGCTCATTTGGATAGTAGCTTATATCAGTGGTTTCCAGTCTCTGGGTCTCAGAGCCCCAGGAGCTTTCAAGTTACTTCTAGGGGTCAGCGACCCCCATTGCTCACTAAGCACTGTCAATAGTCTGAAAAAAAAATTAAAGCACAACTATTATGACATGGAACCAGTATGGTGCCAAAGAGGGTCACAAAATTTTCTGACATAGAAAAAGTTGTCCTCATAGTTAAAAAAGTAGGGAACCAAAGTATAAGGCCAGGCTGATCAAAGACCATGATATTGGGACTTCCCTGGTGGCACAGTGGTTAAGAATCCGCCTGCCAATGCAGGGGACACGGGTTCGATCCCTGGTCTGGGAAGATCCCACATGCCGCGGAGCAACTAAGCCCGTGCGCCACAACTACTGAGCCTGCGCTGTAGAGCCCGCGAGCCACAACTACTGAGTCACAACTAGAGAAGTTCGCACACTGCAACGAAGAGTAGCTCCTGCTCGCTGCAACTAGAGAAAGCCCACGTGCAGCAACAAAGACCCAACACAGCCAAATAAATAAATAAATTTATTAAAAAAAAAAAGACCATGATATTGAAAGTCCTGGAGAAAAAGCATCTTCTTCTCAACACCTGCTTTCCTACAGCTGTAGGAAAAGAGAAGATGGATTGTGCATTCTGGGCGGGATGGGTCAGGTGGATGCAAACTGACTCAAACCAATTAACTGAGCAACTTAAGGGGCTCAGCCTTTACGTTTTCCATGTTTCTCTCATGGTAGTCTCCACCCCAGCCAGCATGTTCATGTCTCTTGTTGCCACTTAGCTAAAGCCTACTCATTCTTCTGAGCTTGATTCAAAAGTCAACTCTTTCAGAAAACCTGTTTCTCTGCCTTTGTAGACTACGCTGACCTCCCCGTCCATGAGATCTTTTCTGTTTTCAGGCCGTGCCTCTGGGCAGTTTAAGTTTTTCATGTATACTGTCTATGCAGGTAAATTATAAATTCCTTGAAGGCAAAGTCCTGGTTTATGCCTCATTCACCTCCCTCAAGATACCTAGTATTTTTTTTAGCACACAGGAAACTCTTTATGAACTCCCTGTTAATTATTTTAAAACCACCAAAAACCATAATGGAAATTTGATTATCTAAAAATTTAATACTTCTGTATAATGCGTCTGTGTTAAACTCCTTTAGAAAAACTCATAATCAAGTCAAAATACAAAATGGAGCAAAACTTGTAGCACAAAATGACAGAATATTTTTCTTAAGGTATAAAGAGCTTCTTACAATTCAACAAGAAAGACAAACCCAACAGAAAATATGTACCTTAGACTGAAAAATATAAATGGCCAATAAAAGACATTCAATCTCAAACTAAAAATTAGTATTAAAACAATGACACACCATTACTATATTAATCATATTGGCAAAGACTAAAAAGAAACCTGATACTACTCATTTTTGTTGAATGTATATGCAAATAGGCACTTACATACAGGTGGTGGGAATGTAAATTTGGTCCACCTTTTTTGGGGGGCAATTTGTTATATCTGTATTTATACCCAAATATACTTTGACCTTCTATATTATACTGCTAGGGACTTATCCTATAGATATACTCACACAAGTATGCACAGACATACGTACAAGGTCGTTTACTGTAGCATTATTTATAATAGTAAAAAACTGGAAACAATTTAAATGCCCACAAAAGGGTACATATGACAATGGACTACTAAGCAGCCTTTAAAATAAGTGAAGAGAAGTGAGTTCTCAATATAGAGTATGATATGTTTGCATATGTAAGAGGATATAAATGAAAAAAGAAAGTTGCAGTTCTCTCTATGTAGTATGATGCATCTGTATATCTAAAATGATACACATGCTTGTATTTCATGGAGAATTTTTGGAAGAAAACTATTAGCAAGGGTTACTTTGGGGGAGTGGGATTAGGATAATCTTAGATCACTTTTGTTTGTACCTCATCTTAAAGAATTGCTTTAAGATACTTTAAGATCTTATCTTTATCATTAGTGTTAAGGTACTTTATGAACTGCTTTATCTTGAAGAATATTAGACAAGTGGCACTATACCATTTGCCGCTTGTGGGAAGGAGGCATGGAGAGAGTTCTTCAGATTACCTGCCCGGCTCCTTCTTGTCCGACGACCCCGGCGGAGACTGGGGTGCCATGTGGCGATGGGCCGGTATCTTCGGGAGGGTTGCTCCTCTGAAACAGCAAACCCAGTGGGTCATACGGGAAGGTGATCAATTTTTTTTTCAATTCAAGTATTGTTGCTGTACAATATTATATGTTACAGGTGTACAATATCGCGATTCACAATTCTTAAAGGCTATACTCCATTTATAGTCATAAAATATTGGCTGTACTCCCTGCGTTGTACAATATATCCTTGTAGCTTATTTTATATCTAATAGTTTGTACCTCTTACTCCCCTACTCCTATGTTGCCCCTCCCCCTTCTGAAAGTGATCAGTTTTGATTTGACCCACCTCCTGGGGTAACAGGTAGGGGAAGATCTGGACTGGCCTGTGCGACACTGAGCGGTACCCCAGAGTTCTGACACAAGTGGCCATGGTGATATGCCCTGAACTAGTGTGCCTCCATGCACTCCTAGCTGTCCCACATTCCCGAGACTTTTCTCCCTCCTCCCTTTCTGTTATCTCCTCTCACCTGAGCCCTGGTTGCTGGTCACCACCTTGTACCTCCACTGGGCCTCAGAGAGAACCTTGGAGAACTGGTGCAGGCGGCTCTGCAGTCCGTCTCTGCTGCTGCTGCCCAGGCCACTCTGGCCTTCAAGCAGCTTTGGCTTCTCGGGGGAGCTGCGGCTGCTTAGCTCATCCAGCTGCTCCTGCAGCAGCCTGAGGAAGGCCCCTATTACATATTCATCAGCCAGGAACCCACTGATACCGCTAGTAAAGTGCTTTAGGTCCAAAAAGCTGTGCCTGTGAGGCTCTGGGCAACTGTCTTTTGGCTGTGCCTTCAGAGAGCTTGGAACTGTGGAGGCCAGGCTCCTGGAGGCCCCCAGGGAACCCTGTTCTGACCTCCTCTCAGGCTGTGCTATGTGCTGAGGGCTCTCTGACGGGGACCTCAAACCCAACGGGCCCTTCCCCTCAGCGTCATCATCCTTAGCGTAGTCCTCGGGCAGGTGAGGCTCTGGGTGAAGATCAGCAGAGGTGATAAGGAGCAATGAGAAGATGTTTTCTAGAAGTTCCAGGCACAGAGAGTCAGGAATACTGCAAAGATACTGTTGACACCTGGCCAGGTATGTTGAAAAGAGATCTGAAGCACCTGAAGAAGCATGTATAAAAGAAGAGGCCAGAGAAAGAGAAGAGAGAAAATGCAAACATTAGAAACAGTACTTGCCAGACTGAAACATTCTCCCAAGTTTAACTCATTTCTTTCTTTGTAGTGACTCAGGGAACCGTGGTTACAGTCAGAAGACTAAGAGGCTATTGAGCCATGTCTTTTCATGATTTGTAGAAAGATTTTGTTCCCTTAACTAAAAGTACAGTTCAGTGAACACTCATTATTTTGTTTCTGCTTTTTAAAATTACATTACTCCTTATCTCTGAGAAGCACTCCATATTTCAGTTCCTAGAAGGAAGGCAGCCTGGAGACTCCTTATTCCTCAATTCCTGTTTGCACTCATTGTTTTACTACAGGTGATCACAGCCTACCCAGATCTCTTAAAATGACCATGCTCAGAGATGAAGGTCTATTCCAAAGCTGCAAGGGAGAGATACTTGACCACCAGTCACAGAAAGCAAGGTAAGGAGTTATAAGTTTTTAAGAAAAATGAGAGCTAATAGGACAGAAGGTTCTTTCAAACTGTAGGCTGTAACCTCTGACACTGACTTGGACGGCTGCATTTGAAAAAACGAAATAAAGCAGAAAAATAATCAGGAGTGTGCTCTGTTTGGAAGGGTAAGTAATGTTTCTTAAAACTTATTTCAGTTTACGCATCACATACACACATATACACATACACATGAAAGCACAAATTATATACCTAGGTACAAACTGGAGTGACGTGAAATGCTATCTACTGTGGACTGGAGTAAAAAAAAGAAGCATTTGGAAAACACTGTACTAGGTGCTCAGGCTCTGTTAGAACTTATGCAGATCACTTGCTTTCTCTATGTCCCTTTGATTCACAGAGGCTGAAAAATTATTCGTGGGCATAATAAAACCAAGGCCACCTCCCAGCCCTGGTGGCAAAGGGTTCCCACGCAAAGAACCTGCTGGGACAGGTTGTTCCCAGCTCCCGCCAGGGAAGGGGTGGGGGGCGGCGCTGCACCTGGGGAGGAGAGAGAATCGTTCACTGGTTCTGCAGCCACGGCCAGGTCCTCAGAGGGACCGTCTTTGCATTCCTGGCACTGGGAGTGCCGGTGTGAGTTCACACAGAGGGCATAGATGGCATACTTCATGGCACAGAAGCTCCGGTAGAGTGTCAGGTTCTGACACCGGCTCAGGTGCGCAGGGACCGTGGCGTCAGTTGGATCTGAATTATAGAGAGAAACAGGCAGAACTTCAGAGATGCTTTTTTTTTTTTTTTAATTTATGTTATTTTTGGCTGCATTGGGTCTTTGTTGCTGTGCGCAGGCTTTCTCTAGTTGCTGTGAGTGGGGGCCACTCCTTGTCGCAATGCACGGGCTTCTCATTGCGGTGGATTCTCTTGTTGTGGAGCATGGGCTCTAGGCGCGCAGGCTCAGTAGTTGTGGCTCGCGGGCTTTAGAGCGCAGGCTCAGTAGTTGTGGTGCACGGGCTTAGTTGCTCCACGGCATGTGAGATCTTCCCGGACCAGGGCTCGAACCCGTGTCCCCTGCATTGGCAGGCAGATTCTTAACCACTGCGCCACCAGGGAAGTCCCAGAGATGCTTCTTTCACGCAGGGGCTGCATGTATGGCTGAAGCAAAGAGATGCCACACTGCTAATCCCCTAGGTGTTCTCACCCTCTCTCCTTTCTGGCAGTGTGATGTGTGTCCCTTCCAGGCCTTTTTTTCTATTCAACAACTTTCAGTCTCTCGGTTGCCTTTTCCCCACCAACCTCCCCTCTACATGTCTGTTCAACCTAGGCCTCATAGCTATTTAACAAATCTTTCCCTTACATTTCTTAAAATACTTGCTTTTCCTTTTTTAAAAAAATAAAACTTGAAGTACATGTTTGGTCTACCTTTCGAATGCCACATTACCCAAGAGACAGGCTTAAAATGTGTTTAGATTGAGAAATAAGAGAGCAAAGGTAACACGGTGTTTAAAAAAAAAAAAAACTTGATATTTTTAGGAAAGCCCTGAAGCAGACATCATGAGAAAAAACATAAACGCTGTTGAGATTCCGTACATTTGTTTAATAATTTATAATTTTTCATTAAAAATTTGTTTTGAATTTAGGAGGGAGGAAGGTTACCATCTTTACAGAATCTCTAAACATCTTAATCTACCCCTAATTCTTATCATAGCAAAAGTATAACCTGTTCAAAGAAAAAACATTAAATGTAATAAAGCAAAAAGAAGAAAAAAATACCACCCATAAGCCTACCAGCTAAACACAACCACTGCTACATTCTGGTTTAACCCCTTTAATAGTTTTGTGTACATGTGTATGTGTTTGAGTGTAACATTTTATATACTATTTAATTTTCCTACTTCTTAAAAATCCTTTAGAGCATAAGCATTTGATTATGTTTCTTTACAAACTAAATCTCTGCTGGATGCATATAGCTCTACTGAATGAATCCCTGTCTAGGCATATTCCTCAAGGGCAGGACATTGGAATAGTTAGGGATGTTTTGCTACTACAATGCTGCAACAAGCCCCTTTAGGTATAGGTTTCCTAGTGATTACTTCTTAGAAGCTTGGCCTTGCCAAGGTCAGGGTAATAAGCAGAACAAAGTCAATATTGTTCTATGGTCTTGACCTCTTCATGGCATTGTTGCCCAGAGCCAGGACTTGCAAGCTCGCTGAGAGGGAGTGGCTCCTTACATTTTTGCCCCAGATGCCTCTCTTGCCTCACCCTAGTCCAAGCTCTATTATCACTCCTCTTTTGCCTTTTCCAAGTTCGAGTTCTAAGTGTGTTCTGGTGGGTCACCAGGGATAGATTTCAAACACTTCTTCGGAAGCCTTTTGTACTCGTATGTAGAAAACAGAGAGTTCCAGTTTCTTTAGGAAATCTGCTAAACAAGTTGTCTACCTTTCCAAAAAATATACAATGTAGTAACACTAGTTTTACAATTAGTGGTAGGTCCTTTAAAAAAGTAAATCAAAGCAATATCTAGGCTGACAGACATCTACTGCCATATGAGAATGTTTGTTTCTCTCAAAAGTAAGGTCCCCGGCCTGTGTAGTAGGTTGTGACCACACCATCATATGATTTTTGAGAGCAAAAAAGAGTGCTTGTTTAATGGGGACTTGAATTTTAAGCAAAGATCTAAGGTTAAAACAAGGCTTTGTGGGCTTCCCTGGTGGCGCAGTGGTTGAGAGTATGCCTGCCGATGCAGGGGACACGGGTTCATGCCCCGGTCTGGGAAGATCCCACATGCTGCGGAGCGGCTGGGCCCGTGAGCCATATGGCCGCTGAGCCTGCGCGTCCGGAGCCTGTGCTCCACAGCGGGAGAGGCCACAACAGTGAGAGGCCCGCGTACCACAAAAAAACCCAAAAAAACAAGGCTTTGTTACTGTTTCAGGCAAGTCTTTCTTCTAAAAGAAAAACTCTAAAAAAAAACTCAAAACAAGAATCTTCTAGAAGAAAGACTCTTTACCTGTTCAATAGACTATGAAGAAGATATGGGAGGGAAGGAAGGCACAAAATGTGCTGTAAGAAAGCTTATGAAGCATGGAGAGACTCACCAAGAATTTGCATAAATACTGCCAGTGACGATGCTGTGAGTTCAGAGGGCAGCTCCTAATTCTGTTCCAGTGAAATGAGGGTATGCTCATGGCTCCTGAGCTGGATCCATGAGGACAAATGTTCCTATGGAATTGTTCTCATAGGATACCCTAGGCCTCATCAAGAAAGGGGAAGATGTCCCTACATCTTGTCATCTGATTGTGGCAAACAGCACTAATTTAGAGGGTACCTGCTGGACCACCCATCTTGATAGATCCCAGCAATCACATCTAGATAAATCTTGTGCTGTAAGAAACATCTGCAAGATTGTCCTAAGAGGGAACCTTGCCCAGGTCACTCCATCGCCAACTCACCATGCTCTTGCTGGGGGTCCTTGGCTGGCACCTTCTGTAGGAGCTTGAGGACATCTTCCTCCCTGAGGGCTGGAAGGTTTGTAAGGTGATGGAGAGAGTAGAGCACTGAGTGGCTTTCTCCACCATGTAAGTGACACAAGAGATCTCTCTTTGGTATGGGGTTGCTGAAAGGGAAAGTTGGGAGGATGGAAGGGGAGGCAGTTTATATAATTGCTTTGAGAAAGACCAGTCTCCATTCCCTCTTATTCTTTCTCTCTGGCCTGTAACACCACAGGTTTCACTTCCCCAAACACTAAATTTCAGTTGGTCTATGATAGAGGATAGCATTTATTTACCCCCAGGGAAGGACATTCATCAAGCTGGCTTTACTTGTCTAGTAAGGACCTAGGAAGGGCCTCTGTGCTCAGCAGGGTCTAGAAAGGGCCCACAGATTAAGCTTCCTAATTTCTGTAATTTTCCTAGCTGAGAGCTGACACAAGCTTCTCTGCTTTTCTTTGAGTCAGGGCCCCTTGCTACTTCCCGCAGTGGCCTACTCGACTTCAGAAGTGCTGGTGAGGTGGGTGAAGAACAAAATAAGAACCCAGATCCAGGGAAGACCCAAGGCTAAGTTATCAGGAAAACACAGGGCCGCGCACACATTTCAAGAGGCAGTTGTTGAATAAAAATGTGATCTGAGATAACACGTGGCTAAGAATGTGGACCACACTCACTAGCTGTGTGACTTTGGGCATGTTATTTAACACCTCTGGGCTTCAGGTGCCCCACCTTTAAAATGAGGATAATATTGGTGTTTACCTCACAGGATTATTGTCAAGCTTAAGTGAAATCATCACGTAAAGGGCTTAGAGCAATGCCTGCTGTATAGTAAGTGCTCAGGAGATGTGAGGTTTTGTTCTTGTGATCACTGTCATCCTTAAATTATCCTCTAGTTAAGACCTTATGGCTGTGGTGAAGATAATCACTACTTATGCTTCTTTCCTGGTTTAATAGTTGGAACAATTATTTGTTGCTGGTCAACACTGTCAACTTAAACCATTTACAGGGAAGATGTCTTGAAATGGCCACACGTGCAGAGCATGGGTCAAGTGTGCCCAGTGGTGGGAAGAGGGCTGGCTGTGCAGGGCCATACCTGCTCTGCTGCACACACCACTCCAGGACCTCCAGGTGAGCCCACAGCCCATCACAGGCATCCCTGAGGAGCTTATCACAGCCTTGGTCCTGTGTTGATACAGGAGAAGAAAGAGACGCTGACTCAGGCACCTGGGTTCAGAGATGTGACCGATTTCAGGACCCTGCATTCTGCCTCAGCCCGAAGTGCCACCACACTCATTTCCAGAGATGCTTGGGCTTCAGAGTGAGAGTTACCTGGGTCCTGTGGAGTGTCTGGAGCAGCCTCTGGGCTGACGCTAGGCTCTGGCAGTGTGTCCAGCCCAGGAGCACGAGCAGTCGACTGAGCGGGCTGAATTCTCTATCTAGCAGGCAGCCAAGACTTGGGAAGTCTTCCTCCTTCAACAGGGTGAGTGCTGTCACCTGGAAGCCAAAGGAGGCTGCTAGAGGCAGCTCTGGGGACTTGCTGCTAATCAGGGTAAGAAGCTTTTCAGTATAGAAGGGAGGTTTCTGACAATGACAGAAGTGGCCAGTTGAATACAAAGTGTTTAGGAAAACACAAGACTGTAAGCTCCTAGAAGGCAGGGATTGACTTCTGTTGTACCCCCAGATCCTAGCATAGTACATAGTACATAGAATGAGGTTAATAAATAGCTGTTGAAGAACTTTCCTGGTGGTCCAGTGGTAAAGAATCCCCCTTCCAATGCGGGGGATGTGAGTTCCATCCCTGGTCGGGGAACTAAGATCCCACATGCCGTGGGGCAACTAAGCCCATGCGCCACAACTATGAGCTCGTGTGCCTCAACTAGAGAGCCTGCGTGCCACAACTACAGAGCCCACGTGCCCTGGAGCCCGCACACCACAACTAGAGAGAGAAAACCTGCACGCCACAGCTAGAGAGAAGCCTGTGCGCTGCGACGAAGAACCTGTGTCGCAACGAAAGATCCTACGTGCCGCAACTAAGACCTGACACAGCCAAAAAAAAAAAAATACAATAAATAAATATTAAAAAAAATAGCTGTTGAATTAA
Organism: Pseudorca crassidens; assembly: GCF_039906515.1. Lineage (NCBI taxonomy): Eukaryota > Metazoa > Chordata > Mammalia > Artiodactyla > Delphinidae > Pseudorca > Pseudorca crassidens. The sequence continues at coordinate 34,730,790 of NC_090296.1, read as the reverse complement.
ACTAAAGTTCAGTTGCAATCTGGAAAGAGAAGGTTAGAGTAATTAGAGTCCCCTGTCAGCTAGGCAACATATCGCTGCCACTGTCTTTTCTTCCTTGCACCCTCCGGAAAGCTTACATGTATCCAACATTTCAGTGCCTGCCCAAGGACTGACACAAAATGCTGGTAGTTCTAATTATGAATGATACTGGTTCTCAGAGCCTTCTGGAACTGTGGGATGGACACAAACTAGATGACTCACTGCTAATTAAACTGCTTTGTGTTGGATAAATGAGTGCGAGAGAAAGGAGGAGTGAAGAAGCCTGGAGAGAGTCCCTGGGTACTTGAGTGGTGAAGCACTGAGTTTGACTTACCAGGATCTGCTCGAGGAAGTGCTTGCTGTTGCTCAGGCAGTAGAAATAGGCCAATTTCCAAGCCTGAGCTGGGTCAGGATTGGAGAACAAGGCTAGCATTGCCCGCTCAGGATCTAGATGAGCCAGTGAGACTGAAAATCAAACCAGATGGGGTTACTGGGGAACTGGACTCTTCTTTCCTAAGGTAAAGCCCATTTGAAAAACCAATTGATATGAGAGTTCACTCTTTTAAAAAGTTAAACCAGGTTTTCTATACTTCTCTCTTAAAGACTCTTTACTCTCTCAGTAGTTTCTGAAAAGTTCTTTTCTGCTATGACTATTACTTTATTTTTTTCTCCATCACTCTTTCTTAAGCTATGAAAGCTGTGCTTTCACAGAACATCTTGCCCATTTTTGCTTAGCTTCTCCCATTAGGTTTCCTGAACAACATGGAAGGGAGCAGGCTAGAGGGAGTCAGAGGGGCTGGGCAGAGTGGAATGAGAGAAGCAGTGCAGGGAACACACCTTTTCCCGAGGGTGTGGTCGTCGGTGGCTTTTCTGGGGCCTTCTCTGCATAGGTGTGGCCATACAGGGACACCAGGCCCCGCCCGGCCTCGTGCAGCAGGCAGCCAAGCAGCCGCTCCTCCTGCAGGGGACTCCCCTCTGCCCTGCTGGCCTCCAGCAGTTCCTCACACAGGAGACGCAGCTCAGCCCCGAGCGGCTCTGCAGGGCAGCGCAGAGTCCGCAGGGCTCCGTAGATGGCATCGACTGCCCCTGGGTGCCCGGTGGCAGGACCCCGCAAAGCTCGCAGTGCCTTTCGAATGAGGTCCACCAGCGCCTTCTGCAGGAACCAGCCTTGGAGGCCCGTGTCATCTTCCTCCCCAAGCAGGAGCTCCAGCAGGGCCTGCGCAGGCTGAGGGGCCTCCCGCAGAAGATCCCAGAGCAGAGAGACAGCTTCTGAGCTGAGCCAAGGGGGCCAGCTCTCTTGCCTCTGATTTCCATCAAGCACAGAGTCTGCCGCATCTTGTGCTAAGACCGTGTACAGCTCCTAAATAGGGGATGAAGAGAGGGATGGGTGCTATGTCCAGAATGTTATAACTTACACGCCTTCATGTTTTCCTCTTTTCAGTGTATATATATGCATGTGTGTATATACAACAGTAGCAATAGCAGATACTTCTGTAGTAGTTACTATGTGCCAGGTCCTTTACACAGAAAAATTAAATTAATACTTACAACCGCCTTAGGAAGAAGACACTACTATTATCCTCGTTTTGAACGTGTCCTCAAATCAGGGGGTTGAGGCAAAGAGAGATTTGCCCAAGGCCTCCATGCTCAAGCTAGTCGCCCCCACCCCCATTGCCTCCGAAACGTGCACTGTCAATCTAAATCAGGGACTGCAAACTCATAGACCAGGTAACAGATGGGAATAAGACACTGTGCCCAGCTCAAGGCATTTAAATTCAACTTTTAAAAGAACACTACAGACCAGTTTTTAACCCCTGATCTAAATCCCAACCAAGATTTTGGATACAGAATGTAGTAACACTAGTTTTACAATTAGTGGTAGGTCCTTTAAAAAAGTAAATCATTCTTCATCCTTCCCTAAAACCTTCCCCAGTACCTCCAACTCACACAACTCTCCCTCTTTATTGGGCTTTCAATGTTCTTAAAATTAGTACCATATGGCTTAGTACCTAATTGTGCCATGTGTGTATTTCCTTCCTCCCCAGCTAGATTGCAAGCCTTTAAAAGGCAAGATCTCTGTAGCCTATAATTTGTTTGGTAGGTTATTTCCCACACTTCAGCACCATTTCTGTGGGTGGTACTCAGGGATACCTGTTCAGTAACCACCTCCAAGATGGTCACAGGACCATGAGTCCTTGACCTAATACAAGTGAAAGTCCCTACCTTAAATCCTATTGTGAATATATCTTCAGTTAGCTGGTGGCTGGGTCATGAAGAAAATAAGTATTGAACCTCAGAGCATCCCTCAAGCACTTAAGTATAGATCTAGTTAAGATTTTGAATCTGCTCCCAGAAGGCGGTTGTAAGGATTAGCTATAACACATTCAGTGCACCTGTTACAGAAAAGGTATTCAGCAAATACATACTAGTTCCTTTCTCCCTTTATATTCCCTGCCACATTCTGGTGAAAAATTTAAACATCTAGTTTAAAACCAAGTTAGGTATTCCTTTCACATGAAATAAAAAAAAAAATTAATCCTCAGCTATGATTAGTACTTCTGGCCAAGCTACCTCTAAGAATTCTACAATCAGATAAGTTTCCCCTATCTCTAAATTCCCCTCAAGGGGCCTCCACCTAGCCTGGTCTTGCCTGAGAACAGAGAACTGCCAACATCTTGGGGACCTGTTTCTGCCGGATCCCTGAAAGCTGAATTTGTTGAGTGACTGAAAACCTGGGCAGACAGATCCAGGGCCCTCTCTCACCTTGAGGATGTCCTCTGGGATGTCACCTGGGAGGTCTTCTGACAATAAAAGAAACTCAAGTTTTCTCCGGAAGCCAGCTGGAAGTAACTTCTAGAAGAATCATAAGAAGGAAGCATAGATATTAAGCATGTGCTTTAGCTGACAATTATAAATAAATACTTCTTTCTGGTTCATCTTATTTCTGCTGTTTTCTCTAAGATAAAGTACTTCTGACCATTAAATTCCTGGGTATGTCTTCAGACACTTTTCTTTATAAACGGAAACAGCTAAACCGAACACATTCTCCTCTTAAATACTAACACTTAAATCCCACACTGTTTAGCCTCAAATGCCAAGGCTTGTTTATTTCATGTGATTTTTTGCCTCTAACTTGAAGTCCTCCAAGACTCTCCCTTGCAGTGTCCAAAACACCCAGTTATGGGTAAGCTGGGATGGAATGGCCCACATGATCCTCTTTTGGCCTAAACCCATTTTTGGTATTCATTTTTAGTTGGAAAATAAAAGTAAAGGGGGAGAGATCTAATGTTTATGAAACACTTATTATGTGCCAGGTACTATGTGCCGTATTTTCATGTGTTTTTAAAATCTCATTATATCGCTAAATCAAACAAAACTATGGCATCAGGATGTTTTTAAAAATAATCTTCAGTAGTGATGAAATGGTTAGGAAGTATTTTCTAATCATTTCAAGCATGAAAAGGAAAAAGTGACCCCATTGTTTGTTAATGAGACAGGACATCAGAGACTAATGTATAAAGGAAGAGAAAGCCTCTGACTCTTCCTGCACCTGCTTGTTTCACAATAACTTCCCCTCACCTGGTCCTTAAAACTAAAATGATAGTCCCCCTTTCTCCAGACACAAATACAAATGAGATGAAAGTCTGGGACTAATTCTGACAGGCACTCTTTTAAATTAGAGACACCTGTAAATCATGCCATCTGAATGCTTATATAATGCTAATGATTGGAAGGTGTAGAGAAAATTCATTCTGGCAAGCTGAAAGTTAGTGATTCTATCAAGGACTAAGAGGAAGGAATAGATAAGCCCAGACAGCAGGCCCTTAATAAAAGAACTGGTTAAGATTTTAGGACTTTCATTAAAATCCTGAAGACTGACTAGCTTGTATCTTTTTTTTTACTGGTGAAATTACTTTATGCATATGCAGGGTCATAGACAACTAACATTCCTAAACCAGGCAAGAATTTGCCCAATGTTTCTAAGCACAGATTTTCTTACTATAAAAGCAAGGCATGTTCAATGCAGAAAAAGCAGAGAATACAAACACGCAAATGAAAACACACATACACAACACCCCCCCCAAATCTTTCCACTGAAGGAGAACTATAGTTACAACTGTGTTCGAAGGGTATTCAGACCATTTTCTACATATGCATATATGCATGCATAACAAACATACTGTTTTCTAAATTTCTTTTTCTTCACATAGTAGAATATAAACATCCTCCCATGTCACTGTAAATTCATTTACCACGTAATTTTAATAGTGCCAGGGTATTTTACAAGTAGATTAATCAGTCTTGAATTGTGGACATGGGAGTTGTTTCTATTTTTCCCTTATTAGAAGCAGCATGCTGTGAACATCATGCTGTTCACGTGATAAAAGATAAAAGGGCAGAAGGCAAAAATGGATGAAGGAAAGGGAAAATGGAATCAGTTTCAACGAATAATTCAAAAGGAGCTTTTGGCAGCAGGTGGGAGACTGTAGCAGGAGCAGCCAGCAAGCCCCTAAAAGATGAAGTCCAGTTCTGGCTTTGTAGAACTACCTCAGGAACACATTTGAAGTCTTGGTCCTTGTATTAAGTTTTAAAACTCTCTGAGGTCCTTGTATAAAGTTTAAAACATTCCCACGACTGTTTAAATAACTGAGGTACTGGAGCTTTAAGGACCAAATGATCTTCAATTCTGGAAAAAACAACTCTTAGTCTGTGAAAAGGAACCAGGGAAGTGAAATCCACCTCCTGATCTGGTTGACCAACTGTCCAGAAATTTAACAACCACCAATCAGCCATAAAGTAAACAAATACCCTCTGCTGAGGCAAAAGTTCACCTGGCTTGACAAATTCCATGTTTGTACTGAAAAGCTCCTTAGTCAGTAACAATAACATTTGTTATTTTTTTTCTTTTCTCTTCGAAGATACTATTGAATATTTTAGCTGAAGATGTCTCTTTTAGATCTGAAACTACAGCCAACTCTTAAACAACCTGGGGTTGATTATTTTTCAGTTTTGCTTCTTTTCCTTCCCTCTCCTGTTGATCTTTTTGTCATTTCTCTTTGCTAGACCATTACCAAAAGCCTGGATAATAAATACATTTAGATTAGTAACTTCTGGTGCTTTTTGACAGCTATGTGAAGAAGGGTAAGTGTCAGGCCAAAGCAGAACTAAAGACAAAATTCATTCTGATGACTGAGAAATTAAGAAGAAAATTAGGCTAAATTATAGACATTTACAAAATAGAATTTATGGTTTCTTGTGGCTTACCTGGCGGCGCAGTGGTTAAGAAGCTGCCTGCCAACGCAGGGGGCATGGATTCGAGCCCTGGTCTGGGAAGATCCCACATGCAATGAAGCAACTAAGCCCGTGTGCCACAACTATTGAGCCTGCACTCTAGAGCCTGCGAGCCACAACTATTGAGCCCACATGCCACAACTACTGAAGCCTGCTTGCCTAGAGCCCATGTTCTGCAACAAGAGAAGCCACCACAGTGAGAAGCCTACGCACCACAACGAAGAGTAGCCCCCGCTCGCCGCAACTAGAGAAAGCCTGTGCACAGCAACAAAGACCCAACGCAGCCAAAAATAAATAAATAAAAATTTAAAAAAAGAATTTATGGTTTCTTAATTTTAAGTCTATGTAGGCTAAAAATATTGTTGAGGTGGAAAAAGCAGAGGACTGATGACTCGAAGGCAGAAGACATTGGTTCCAGCTCCAATTTTGCCAACTAACTTTATGGTGTGACCCTGGGCAAGTCATTTATTTTCTGAGTCAGAGGTTCCTCACTTAAATCTTAAAGTCTCAGGTTTAATACAAAATTGCCGAGAATTTTTTTAATGGATATCAATTTCTGATAATTAACACATATTTCTAGAAGTGCTCTGAATGGTAATTTTTCTTAAAAAAATAAAAACCAAAAACCCTTCCTTACAAGTTTTCTTTCACTATTAATTTGCACACTTTGTTTTCATATCTGGTAACTTTTATTTCAATTCATGTGAGTTGTTAAATTATTAATTAATGACGTTTAAATCTATAAGATTTCACTGTACTGGACTAGTTAAAATAAGATTTTTGGATGAACAACTAAGTTTCAGTTCAGCCCATTCTCCCTTACTTGAGTATTATGAGGATTAGACTTTATTCACTATCTTGTCACTTTCACTGAGTTCTGCAAAGTTCTGTTTGGGCACAAGACTCACAACAGTATTTAACACAATAGTATCACCTCAGATGGTAGGTTAGTGAATTAATGCCAATGTAAGTTAGTGAATTAATAAATGAATTTAGGTAAAGAGACAGCAGTAAATACTTAAGCCATTCTCACTGTCAATACTGAGAAAGGAATATGACGAACCTCAAAATACAGGAAGTAACAGACAAAAGGGAAATTTCATAACTCCTTCCAAGTTCTTCTCAGTCTTGGCCTCGGGCGAAAATTTTAAATGTAAACCTACTTACCTTTTCCAGGGCCAACCATTTTTCCAGCACAAGAAGCCAGACCCAGGCTAATCTTTGAGGGTTGATATCCTGTCCACATCTGAGAAATGTAAAAAGAAAAAATTTCTAAACAAAGAGTTTCTACTGACCTTTTTTTCTCTTTTGTGATCCAAGATTTAGATTTCACTACTCAGTCTGTTTTAAACCTGAACTGGCAAGACACTGTCCTGAGAAATTTTTGAATGTATGTGACAGATCAATAAAATGAGAACCAGAACAGAACTAGCAGCTTTCATTAAAAAAAAAAAAAAGTCACAATTCTACCTCCACCTCCCTATCTAGTTTTTAAAACAAACTAATATTACACAGAAAGCCATAAGAGCAAAGCTATCTGAAATAGAAAACTTGAAATCTTGAAAACAGAATCAAATAGTCAAAGAATAAAGGAACTTTATAAAAATTTATTTTTAACTCTATGCCAGAAACAGGATTATAGGAATTCATAAGCCTTTCTTTGAAGTTAGTAATTTAAATTAGACAGCAATTGGCTAGAATCCAAATTTAAGGGAAAAAACAAAGGAAGAAAAGAATCATGTAAATCTCCATTCTATATGTGCTAATACAGTACTTTCTCATAAGTAAATGCCGGAGTAAGGAAAAGTGAGGGAGAGACTGAACGTTTAACTCCTATACCACTAATTGTTAATAGCACTGCCAGGAAGAACTTCATTCAAAATTCAGATAGAGAACATTGGTTGCCAGGGGACAAGGGGGGATCAATGTACAAAGACGTATTCCCAGGGAGCAAGGGAATTCTTTTGTGGTGATGAAATAGTTCTGTACCTTGATTATACTGGTAGTTATATGAGTCTAAGAATGGATAAAGATACACAGAACTACACACATAAAGGTGAATGCAGACTGGGACTTCCCTGGCAGGCCAGTGCTTGGGACTCTGCACTTCAAATGCAGCGGGGTGCGTGGGTTCGGCCCCTAATAGGATCCCGCATGCCCTGAGGTGCAGCCAAAAAAAAAAATGAATTCAGATTTAAAAAATGGTGAAAACTGAATAAGGGCTGTAGTCTAGTTAACAGTACCGGTGTCAACTTCTTGGTTTTGATATTTACTATAGTTATATAAGATGTCACAATTGGAGGAAGTTGGGGAAAGGGTACTCTTTGTATTGTTTTTGCACTTCTTGTGAGTCTATGCTTAATTATTTCAAAATAAAAAGCTTTAAGTGTATTCACTTCTGGTCCTTTGTTAAAGCTACAACAATATCTTCAATTTCACAAGCAAGAAGGGAGCAGGTTTGCTCTTTTGGGGGTAAAGAAAATGCTTTTCAACATAGTTGCACTATCTACTTTAATGATAATAAACAAGAAATGGTGGTTCCAGGCTTAAATACCGCTCCAGATGATAATTCAAAGCCAAACTGATAAAGTAATAAATAGGCATGTATTATAGAGGTAAATTTTCAGAACATGTGAAATACACTCTACCTTTGTTAACTCTTCAGAGGTGATTGAGTGAGGCACATGGACCAGAGCTCAAGTATAGGACCTTGTGTCTCCCGCTCTGTGACTGCCTGGCAGGACAGAGTTCCCTTACCTCAGCTGACTGGGACACATGACCAGCGCCTGAAGTATATCTTCCACCTTCTTTGGGATATCCCCTTGGGCCTCGTGTAGCTGAGGTACACAAGCCTGTGCCAACTCCCATTCTCCTCTCCGAAGGCATTCACAGAAAAATCCAAAGAGCTGCTTCTGAGAAGCAGTTTCCTCTTCTCCAAATGGATGATGCATTTTCCCAGCACAGAGTGCAGGGAGATAGAAAGAGATGAATTACTCAAAACACACTGTCAATTTTCTCACTCGTGGAGTACCTCCTATAAACAACACACACCCGAGTCAGAAGAAAAGGAAGGAACTATATTTAGACAAACTAGCCGTACTAGGAAAGGCGGGGCTTACTTTTCTAATTAACGTTGTAAATTTGATTTGACAGGTTACTGTCTCTTTTGGGAAGTTCCACATTTCCCCAAGGGGTGGATCTCATCTCTCTAGGCGCATCCAATATTTAACGAATATTAATCGTCATATTAGCCCGCGGCGCAGACCCGAAACTCCACTTCCGTATTTCCTCCTGAGCTTTCTGCCTAATCCGGCTCCAAATCCCCAGGTGGTCGCCTCTTTACGGATGAGAAATTCAGCAGGAACCTCCCTAGTTTGAGCCCTCTTTTAAGGCAGAGGATTGAAGATCAGGAGACGAATCTGTGTCAGAACTGGAGGGCAGTTGGGATTGGGGCTCAGGGACGCTCCCTACCGCGGTCGTGGAGAGCGCTCCCGCCTTCCCTGGGGCGCCTTACACTCACCTGCTCCCGGCGCCCAAATCAGCAAAGCTTCCAGCGCAGCCATGTTTGAGCTGAGTCAGGTGACAAATCCAGTTCAGAAGGTTGAGGGGGGAGAGGATGACGACTGACAGCAGCTACTCTAATTGGTCAATCGAGGAAATATGCAAATCAAGCGCCATATTTGTTTGGGTCACGTGATTCCACCTCCGCGTTAGAGGAAGCTAGGAAAGAGGTATCAGCTACCTGGTTTAGGACCACCGCCCACGGTTTTGACAGATCCTCCGCCCGTTAATTGAACTGTGTGCTAGGGCCTACTTTAGAAGCTGAATAAGATACGGTCCTTGTCCTCAAGGAGATCACAGTCTAGTGACAGGGTGCAGGTCAATAATTAGGATGCAGTGGGCTAAATTATAAGATAGAGGTATGCACGGGGAGATGGGAGCAAAGAATGAGCAAAAGCCTTTCTCAAATAGAATAATCTGAAACCGAGTCTTAAAGTAACAGTTTACTAGTTTGCTAATCACAGCTGCTTTTATACTGAACCTTCTGTTCGGTTTCCTTGGTGTTCTTCAACTATAGACTCTCACGTTTCCCCATTACATATTTTCGGTTTGAGCAATTTCATTCAGCATTTTCCAAACTATTTCACCACCAAAGTGTGGTGAAAAAAAGCAAAGCAAAACAAACCAAAAGCTCTCTTGCAAAACCTCTTCGATGATTGGTGGATTCTCATCTATTCCCAGAAAACTAACATGTCTCTCTGGTCCATTAATCAGTTTTTAAATGAAATGACAAAAGAAAGAAGAGAGAAAATTAGAAGCAAGTTTTTTCCTGGCTCATATTCTCCTTGCTGATGTTCCTCCACAGGATTTTGATAATCACTATATTGAGAAGTTGGGACTCGCAGACTTATTACAGAATGTGAACTACAATTCCCAGCAAGCAACGGAGCCGACCTGGGCCTGTGCCTACGTTTTATTGGATATTTCGCCAGGGTGACGACCCAACCAGAGCTTTGTTTGTTGCTTTGCGTCCCTTTCCGCGGGGAACTGTGTGAGGGGTAGGGGAAACTTTGAAAGTTGGATGCTGCAGACCCGGTACTGGAAAGTTTCATGTGGGGGGCGGTTTGGGGAATTGGGTGCGCTCATTATTTCCTGATCCCTTTCTGGGCCAGTGTTGTTGATATCGGGGGAGCGGAGAGTCACTCTTGGGTGCAGGGCACACCTCTTTAGGTCCATAAGGATCTTAATTTGAGCCCCGCCGCAGATCTGAGGCGTCTGGCTTTCCTTTGTGGGGGACGCTTGGAAGCTGCACCTTGTTGGGAAGAGTTATTGTTAGGGGCTTCTGGGGTGATGTTTTCGCTTCTTGATGTCCACCCGTCTTCCCACTTGTGGGCAGTTTGAGGTCTAGGCAGGGGAGCCCGTCATTAAGGGAAGTTTAGTGTCTGACCCTCTTCAGATGGTGTTGAAGAAGAGGTATTTAATAGCGTGGAATATGGAGTCAGAGCCCTGGGTTCGAATGCCTACTCCACCATGTGCTAGTTGTTAGACTTCGCTCAAGTTTTTCAACTCAATGCCTCAATATTAGTCTGTAAAATGGGGTAAAACATCTGAAGCTCTTGGAACAGTGGCACCTAATAAGGGCTCAAGAAATATTAGCTATTATTTGTTAATTCACAGTTTTCATTGACCATCTAACATGTGGATTTTTTTTTTCTTGATGAGGAGAGGATTCAGTTTCCAGGATTGAACATCTTCCCTCACACCCTCAGTTACGTGCTCGTGCACACACACGCAGAGCAAGAATTTACGGTTTCTGGTGGAAAAAACAAACATGCAAGACATAACAATACGTTAGGAAGATTATCGAACAAATGTGTACACAGTGTAATGAGAACATTGGAGAGGAAGAGCCTAAGTAGCGGGAAGTCTTTGTGGAGGAAAGTCAGGGAGGCAGGGAGGCATTTGTGTAACTTACCAACGTTACCGCCGGAAGGCAGGTCACGTGAGGCAACTAATGCTGTTTTCCTGAATGAATTGATCATAATCCCTAGCTTTGAGCACTACGGAGCCAGGCACCATCCACATCCTTTAACCTTCTCTGCATTCCTATGAAGTGGATATTTGAATGATGCTTGTATTTCAGATGAAGAAACTAAGATACTGGGAGGCAAGTGATTTTGCCAGAAAGGCCAGAATGTGGGCCTTGCAGTCTGATATATGAATGTGAGGGAAGTGAGGGACCAGTTTATGAAGAGGCTATAGGCCATCATAAGAAATGTGGAATTTATACTGTGGTCTCATGGTCCCATGGGTGGTTTTAAAGGATGAGAGTGACAGGATTGGAGCAAATTTTTAGGAGGCTACCTCTGACAGGATTGTGACTTGCAGGTCAGTTTGGTGCTTATTCCTCTCTGCTTCCACAGCACATATATATTCCAATGACAATACTTGCTGCATGACTGTAATTATTTGTGTATATATCTCTTTTCGTCTTTTACTGTGAGTTCCCAAAGGGGAGGAAATATACTTAGATGATTCTTGTGCCACAGAAGCGCAGCAGAGTGTGTGCTTAAGAAGCATCTGTGGAAGGAACAAATGAATATTTTTGTTTGTTTTCTTGTTTGTTTGTTTTGCGAGGCAGGGAGTGACCAGAGGCTGTATGCAATAGTCTAGGCAAGTGATAGGAGTGGTCCTACTAAGGCAGAGATAGCAGAGTTGGTCATTGTTAAAGTATTCCAGGTATTTTGGGGTTTACAATTCTCCTTTTTTTTCTTTTTTTTTTTTTTTTTTGCGGTACGTGGGCCTCTCACTGTTGTGGCCTCTCCCGTTGCGGAGCATAGGCTCCGGAAGCGCAGGCTCAGTGGCCATGGCTCACGGGCCCAGCCGCTTTGCGGCATGTGTGATCTTCCCGGACCAGGGCACCAACCCATGTCCCCTGCATCGGCAGGCGGACTCTCAACCACTGCGCCACCAGGGAAGCCCCAGTTCTCCTTTTTGATTGAATTTATCAGTCTAAATTGTGTCATTGCCCAGAGCTACCTGATCTGTGAAGACCCTAGGCAATGATACAGCAGATGTCACTTGGTAAACTTTCTTTTTGAGAGACAGAAACCAATACTGACAAATTCCCTTTGAGTGAAATGAGAGGGATGTATTTTATGTTTGTGGGAAGGATGTATGTGTGTGAGAGAGAGAAAGAAGGAGAGAGAGCGGGAGAGAGGAAGAGAGTGTTAATCTGATCCGAGAATATAGATGTTAAGTAGAAATTTGGGCCATGGTATTGGAAATAAATATCTACATTCTCAGTATATATTTTTGTTCCAAAATGTGACTCTTTTTCTGATAATTATATTGTTTTATCCCCTGGAACAATGAAGAGTTCCTATTTCTACTCTATTCAGAGGGTATTTTGCCATCTGAGTGAGATACACAGCTTCTCCTTTGCATGAGTTATTAAGGGAATCAGAGTGTTTCTATTCTAACTCTCTGAAGACAAATATATCATGAGCCTCATTTAGCCCTCACAGGGTTCAACCAGAAGAGTGAAATTTAATTGCATGTGGGGATGTGAGCAGCTAGTATAACGAAAAAACAATTTCAGTTTGTAAATAACACCTGAAATAATAAAATCTCATTTGATTCAGAAGGTTTGTTCTGATTCATAGAAAAAGGAGAGTTTAAATATGATTACAGACTTGTAGTACAGTATACTGGTTAAGAGGCTAGGCCTAAGAGTCAGACTTCCTGGTTCGAATTCTGGATCTACCATTTACTTTTTCTGGTAACAGTGGAATGGCTAACCTTTCCAGGGTTTAGTTTCTCATATGTAAAAATGAGATCAGTGATCAATCTTCCTTATAGGGCTGTTGAGAAGCTTGCTTTGGAACAGTGCCTGGTATACAGTAGGTGGTCAATAAATTTATTGTTACAGTGCAATGAAAGTAAAGACTTTCTGAGAGTGCTGTTTGGAAATATGTGTATTAATTACACATCCAAATAAAGTTTATAAATGCACTGAAAATCTTAAGATGCTATATAAATGTGAAACGGTGTTATTATATTTGTGTAATAAGTTTTAAAGAATTGTGTGAATTGCACATTCTTATATGGTTTTGTTTCTCTGTGTGAATGTTTGACAAACGGTTGTCTCCCCTGTTTAAAATATTTGGAAAGATTTTATTGCCTTCCTTTATTTTATCAGTAATATTTTAAATACCATACGTTTCATTTTGTATGTGGAGACGCTTGAAGGGTTTTTTATTTTGTAGAGTGTTTTGGATAGCCCATCTACTGTTGCTTATGCTATTTTCCAGCTCTTTTTCAAGGTTCTTCTTTATCTTGCTGCATCTGAAGGCATGGGTAGCAAGAAACTAAGACGAGTGGGTTTATCACAAGAGCTGTGTGACCGTCTGAACAGACATCAGATTGTTACCTGCCAGGTAAAATTTATTTAATTTTTTTCAGTGAGAAACTTGAAGTACAAATTAATCTTTTTTTTCCTTTTTCTTTTTTTAGATTTTTTCTTTTGATGGGGACCATTTCCAAAGTCTTTATTGAATTTGTTACAACATTGCTTCTGCTTTATGTCTTGGCCTCTTGGCCATGAGGCATGTGGGATCCTAGCTTCCTGACCAGGGATCGAACCCACACCCTCTGCATTGGAAGGCGAAGTCCTAACTACTGGACCGCCAGGGACGTCCCACAGATTAATATTGTGTACCTAAATAACTCTTAATTACACCTGAAATATGAACATTTAGGTTTATAAGAAAAGATAAATATGGTGCTTGCTAATTTTAAGTAACAAACCACTTAGCTTGTATTTCCAAATGTGATTTCATTTATCCAAATGCAAGATTTTTGCATTTTGGGTGGGGTTGGGTGGGGAGAATGCTCATAGCAGAAGGTGAAGTACACCTGTGCCATTTATTTGGGATTCTAGAGAAGTTTTGTCCTCATAAAAGAAATTTTGCAGTTACATGAGAAATATGACTCAAATGAGGAGATAGTATTCAAAATGGGTAATTTCTCTTGAAAGCAAGAAAAGTTAGTAGTTAGGATTATTTTCCTATTGATGGAGTGAGAGAAATATATAAGCAGATGTTGTATATTTAAGCAAAAGAGTAAAGCAAATCCCTCTTAGGAGGTTAAATAAGATTTAAGGTTTTCTGTTAGGATTTAATCCTTAATAAGACAGACTTTCAGAGTGTGCTGCAATATTTAAAAAATTGCTTTGTGTGTTAATGATGTCTCTGTTATGCATTTTATAATCCTCATGTTCGTACTTTGAAATACTCTTAAAAGTATGAAATTTAACATTTCATTCCGTAGTTTTATTTATTTATTTGGCTGCATTAGGTCTTCGTTGCTGTGCGCGGGCTTTCTCTAGTTGCGGCGAGCGGGGGCTACTCTTCGTTGCGGTGCGCAGGCTTCTCATTGCGGTGGCTTCTCTTGTTGTGGAGCACGAGCTCTAGGCGCCCAGGCTTCAGTAGTTGCAGCATGCAGGCTCAGTAGTTGCGGCATGGGGGCCCTAGAGCACGCGGGCTTCAGTAGCTGTGGCGCGTGGGCTCTATGTCACGCGGGCTTCAGTAGCTGTGGCACGCAGGCTTAGTTGCTCTGTGGCATGTGGGATCTTCGCCCGGACCAGGGATCGAACCCGTGTCCCCTGCATTGGCGGGCAGATTCTTAACCACCGAGACTCTAGGGAAGTCCTTCCATAGTCACTTTTATTTTCTTTCAATTATTAAATACTCCCTCTGAATGATTTCATAGCTTAGGAAGAAACTCATTTTTTTTAAAGTAGTACAACCTCGTATTTATTTATTTTAACATTTTTATTTGAGTATAATTGCTTTACAATGGTGTGCTAGTTTCTGCCTTACAACAGAGTGAATTAGCTATACATACACATACATTCCCATATCTAACCCCTCCTGCGTCTCCCCACAACCCTCCCCATCCCACCCCTCCAGGCAGTCACAAAGCACCGAACTGATCTCCCCGTGCCATGCGGCCGCCTCCCAATAGCTGTCTATTTTACATTTGGTAGTATATTTAAGTCCATGTCACTCTCTCACTTCGTCCCAGCTTACCCTTTCCCCTCCCCAAGTCCTCAAGTCCAATCTCTATGTCTGCGTCTTTATTCCTGTCCTGCCCCTAGGTTCTTCAGAACCCTTTTTTTAGATTCCATGTATATGTGTTAGCTTATGATATTTGTTTTTCTCTCTGACTTACTTCACTCTGTATGACAGACTCTAGGTCCATCCACTTCACACAAATAACTCAATTTCGTTTCTTTTTATGGTTGAGTAATAGTCCATTGTATATATGTGCCACGTCTTCTTTATCCATTCATCTGTCGATGGACACTTAGGTTGTTTCCATGTCTTGGCTATTGTAAATAGAGCTGCAGTGAACATTGTGGTGCATGATTCTTTTTGAATTATGGTTTTCTCAGGGTATAGGCCCAGTAGTGGGATTGCTGGGTCATATGGTAGTTCTATTTTTAGTTTTTTAAGGAACCTCCATACTGTTCTCCATAGTGGCTGTATCAATTTACGTTCCCAGCAACAGTGCAAAAGGGTTCCCTTTTCTCCACACCCTCTCCAGCATTTGTTGTTTGTAGATTGTCTGATGATGCCCATTCTAACTGGTGTGAGATGATATCTCATTGTAGTTTTGATTTGCATTTCTCTAATGATTAGTGATGTTGAGCATTCTTTCATGTGTTTGTTGGCATTCTGTATATCTTCTTTGGAGAAATGTCTATTTAGGTTTTCTGCCCATTTTTGGATTGGTTTTTTTTTTTTGATATTGAGCTGCTTGTAAATTTTGGAGATTAAACCTTTGTCAGTTGCTTCACTTGCAAATATTTTCTCCCATTCTGGGTTGTCTTTTCGTCTTGTTTATGGTTTCCTTTGCTGTGCAAAAGCTTTTAAGTTTCATTAGGTCCCATTTGTTTATTTTTGTTTTTATTTCCATTTCTCTAGGAGGTGGGTCAAAAAGGATCTTGCTGTGATTTATGTCATAGAGTGTTCTGCCTATGTTTTGCTCTAAGAGTTTTTTAGTGTCTGGCCTTACATTTAGGTCTTTAATCCATTTTGAATTTATTTTTGTGTTTGGTGTTAGGGAGTGTTCTAATTTCATTCTTTTACGTGTAGCTGTCCAATTTTCCCAGCACCACTTATTGAAAAGGCTGTCTTTTCTCCATTGTATACTCTTGCCTCCTTTACCAAAAATAAGGTGACCATATGTGCATGTGTTTATCTCTGGGCTTTCTATCCTGTTCCATTGATCTATATTTCTGTTTTTGGTGCCAGTACCATTCTGTCGTGATTACTGTAGCTTTGTAGTATAGTCTGAAGTCCAGCAGCCTGATTGCTCCAGCTCTGTTTTTCTTTTTCAAGATTGCTTTGGCTATTCGGGGTCTTTTGTGTTTCCATACAAGTTGTGAAATTTTTTGTTCTACTTCTGTGAAAAATGCCATTGGTAGTTTGATAGGGATTGCATTGAGTGTGTAGATTGCTTTGGGTAATATAGTCATTTTCACAATGTTGATTCTTCCAATCCAAGTACATGGTCTATCTCTCCATCTGTTGGTATCATCTTTCATTTCTTTCATCAGTGTCTTATAGTTTTCTGCATACAGGTCTTTTGTCTCCTTAGGTAAGTTTATTCCTAGATATTTTATTCTTTTTGTTGCAATGGTAAATGGGAGTGTTTCCTTAATTTCTCTTTCAGGTTTTTCATCATTAGTGTATAGGAATGCAAGAGATTTCTGTGCATTACTTTTGTATCCTGCTACTTTACCAAATTCATTGATTAACTCTTGTAGTTTTCTGGTGGCATCTTTAGGATTCTCTATGTATAGTGTCATGTTGTCTGCAAACAGTGACAGCTTTACTTCTTTTCCGATTCGGATTTACTTCTTCTTTTCCAATTCGGATTCCTTTTTTTTTTTTTTTTTGGCGGTATGCAGGCCTCTCACTGTTGTGGCCTCTCCTGTTGCGGAGCATAGGCTCCGGACACGCAGGCTCAGTGGCCATGACTCACGGGCCTAGCCGCTCCGTGGCATGTGGGATCTTCCCGGACCGGGGCACGAACCCGCGTCCCCTGCATCAGCAGGTGGACTCTCAACCACTGCACCACCAGGGAAGCCCTGGATTCCTTTCATTTCTTTTTCTTCTTTGGTTGCTGTGGCTAAAACTTCCAAAACTATGTTGAATAATAGTGATGAGAGTGGACAACCTTGTCTTGTTCCTGATCTTAGTGGAAATAGTTTCAGTTTTTCACCATTGAAGACGATGTTGGCTGTGGGTTTGTCATATATGGCCTTTATTATGTTGAGGTAAGTTCCCTCTATGCCTACTTTCTGGAGAGTTTTTATCATGAATGGGTGTTGAATTTTGTGGAAAGCTTTTTCTGCATCTATTGAGATGATCATATGGTTTTTCTCCTTCAATTTGTTAATATGGTTTATCACATTGATTGATTTGCGTATATTGAAGAATCCTTGCATTCCTGGGATAAACCCCACTTGATCATGGTGTATGATCCTTTTAATGTGCTGTTGGATCCTGTTTGCTAGTATTTTGTTGAGGATTTTTGCATCTATGTTTATCAGTGATATTGGCCTGTAGTTTTCTTTCTTTGTGACATCTTTGTCTGGTTTTGATATCAGGGTGATGGTGGCCTTGTAGAATGAGTTTGGGAGTGTTCTTACCTCTGCTGTATTTTGGAAGAGTTTGAGAAGGATAGCTGTTAGCTCTTCTCTAAATGTTTGATAGAATTCGCCTGTGAAGCTGTCTGGTCCTGAGGTTTTATTTGTTGGAAGATTCTTAATCACAGTCCCAATTTCAGTGCTTGTGATTGGTCTGTTTTTATTTTCTATTTTTTCCTGGTTCAGTCTCCGAAGGTTGTGCTTTTCTAAGAATTTGTCCATTTCTTCCAGGTTGTCCATTTGTTTGGCATATAGTTGCTTGTAGTAATCTCTCATGATCCTTTGTATTTCTACAGTGTCAGTTGTTACTTCTCCTTTTTCATTTTTAATTTCTATTGATTTGAGTCTTCTCCCTCTTTTTTCTTGATGAGTCTGGCTAATGGTTTATCAATTTTGTTTATCTTCTCAAAGAACCAGCTTTTAGTTTTATTGATCTTTGCTCTTGTTTCCTTTATTTCTTTTTCATTTCTTTCTTTTTTTTTTTTTTTTTTTTTTTTTTTGCGGTACGCGGGCCTCTCACTGTTGTGGCCTCTCCCGTTGCAGAGCACAGGTTCCAGATGCGCAGCCTCAGCGGCCATGGCTCACGGGCCCAGCCGCTCCGCGGCATGTGGGATCTTCCCAGACTGGGGCATGAACCCGTGTCCCCTGCATCGGCAGGCGGACTCTCAACCACTGCGCCACCAGGGAAGCCCTCTTTTTCATTTATTTCTGATCTGATCTTTATGACTCCTTTCCTTCTGCTAACTTTGGGGTTTTTTTGTTCTTCTTTCTCTAATTGCTTTAGGTGTAAGGTTAGGTTGTTTATTTGAGATTTTTCTTGTTTCTTGAGGTGGGATTGTATTGCTATAAACTTCCCTCTTAGAATTTCTTTTGCTGCATCCCATAGGTTTTGGGTCATCGTGTTTTCATTGTCATTTGAAGAAACTCATTTCAGCCTGACTCTTTCTGGTCATCTGTTTGTGCCCAGACTCTTTCAGGCACAAGGGCAGCGCCAACATACACCTGAGTTGGATTCTGCTGCTATGTGTTGTTACTTGGTGTGTCCTCTGGTATATGCCAAGGTGGATAATCAGAGGATAAGATTATATCATCATATCTTTTAGTTAAGGGCTACTTAGGGGGAAAATACTATAAGAAACATATAAATCTTTGATCTACAATAAATTTTTTTTAAATACTTATGGATTTATTTGGCTGCACTGGTTCTTAGTTGTGGCATGTGGGATCTAGTTCCCTGACCAGGGATTGAACCCAGGCCCCCTGTATTGGGAGCGTGGAGTCTTAACCACTGGACCACCAGCGAAGTCCCTGATCTACAATAAATTCTGCTTTTATTTACACATGGATAGTGTCAATTGAAAGTTTCCTTTTAATTCCAGTATCTTTGTTGCACATATATATTTTAAATATTTTCTTTATGTTTTTTAGGACTTTCTATGTCTTTCCCCACTGGAGCTTATGAAGATGACTGGACTTAGTTATCAAGGTGTCCATGAACTTTTGTGTGTGGTCAGCAGGGCCTGTGCCCCACGGATGCAAACGGTATGTATATATTTTAGAATTATGATTTGATTTTTATTTTGAAACGATTCTGTATCTCGTTTAAAATCTTTTGGGTGATGAGGCAAAAGCAAAAATAGAGATGAGCACCTCAAAAATACCAACCCTCACAGCATAGAGTTAGTCCTCTAATGAGAATATATGTAAGAAATTTATGTAGTTTATAAGCTCATGGGAGACAGTTCCTAATTATGGGAATGAGAGGGTAATATGATTTTTTTTTCTCTGTAGCTGGTATTGATATTTCAAAAGGTCATCTTTCTCTTTTGTTTGTTTGGGTAGGATTTGTGAACCTCATGGTTAAAGTATAATATACTGTTAATTTTAGAATGCTCCTGTCTCTGTAATACTAACTTTTATCATCATTACTTACTGTGCATCATAAAGTACACCTGTTGGACTTATACTCTCTTACTGATTGAATGAATAATACTTGAAAACTTATCCTCACTCCTGAGAAGAGTTAAAGTGTTTTGTAATAAGCCCTCATCAAGTTGTACCATTATTTCATACTTTCTGTCTCATGACTAGCTTTTCAAAATATAGGTTTAGTGCATGGTAGAAAATATCTTGTTTTCCCAGAATAAGAGTTGCCTAAAAGTCTGTCCGGTGTTTTACAAATGTATTTGTTTATGTGGGTTATAAATTACTTACCTTACTACCTTATATTGAAATTTGGTAACCACTAAGCAATAAAGTAGGGTCTAACTCTGTGAAGGAGGAAGGAAGGAATATTTGTGTCATTTGAAACTTTGCAAACAATGAACAAAGTGAGTATTTTCTTTTGTTCAGATTTAGCTCATTGTCTAAGGAAAATACATTAAAGGCAAAATAGTCAGAAGGAGAATTAGAATTGGAGTTAGAGATGGGCAGTAGTCTTAGCTTTGTCGTTGATCCGGTATCTTTGAAGAGCTCGCTTTGTTTTATGGGAGAAGTTAGAGAGTTAAAATAGTATCTTATGATTCTGTGACAAGGTTCAAGTTAACTTGTCACTATTTTGAAGGTTGTAAATCACCAAGAGAACATTTTGGTTTGACATCTGTCGTTCTATTTGGTCAATATCTATGGCATGTTCCTAGTTAGATAATTAAGTAGGAGACTGTGAATAGGAAATTCACCTTTAGTCTCCACTTCCATCACCACTTTCAGCTGCAATGTCACTACCATTCCAAATGCCAGTTCAAAGAGCCATCTTTCTCCTTCGTTGTACATTACTCTGGTAAAATTCTTTAGATTTGAATCCTGTCTTAAATATTGGCTTAGCCTTAGCTCATTCCCTCATAAAGCTTTTTTTGTTAATTTATTTATTCAATAATTTATTCCTTCAACCAATATTTATCGAGTGCCAGCCATGGATCTGTCAGGTACTGGGGATATTATAGTGAAGATGACTGATAAAGTTCCTGCCCTCATGTAGCTTACAGTCTAGTGGGAACAGTCAGACAGTAAACAAATAATTATACAAATGATTAGTTAACTGTAGTAATGACGAGTCCTATCAAAGAAAAGTACAAAGAGCTTAGAAACTGAATAACAGGGACATTACTTAGTTTAGGGGTCCTTAGGAAGGGCTCCCTCAAGGAAGCGATACTTCAGCTCAAACCTGAAGGATGAATAGGAGAGAGATGGACAACGGAGTTGGGAAGGGAGGGAGCAGGGAAGGGTTTGCAGGCACTGTGACTGGGAAATGCAAAGCCCCTGCGAAGAGCAGGAGAATCGTGCTTGTATGGTAAGAAAGTCAGGCCAGTGTGAATGAACGTAGTGGCAAGGAAGAGAGTGTCAAGAGATGAAGTTGTAGAAGCAAGCAGGGGTCAGGTCACTGGGACCTGCAGACCATGTTAAGGATTTTGGACTTTATTCTGAAAGCAATGACACATCATCAAAGGGAGTAATCTAATACGTGTTTTTAAAAACTCAGTCTTTAAACATAGACACGTGATTGAAAAGGAACAAGAAAATATTTGTGAAGACTAGTTAGGTATCTATGACTGTATTACAGACAGATTGTGACATGGACTATTAGTGTGGTACTGATGCCGATGGTGTAATGTCAGTTGTCGTGAGAGATACTTAGGAGGTAGAATGAATAGGATTCGGTGATGATTTGGCTGTGGGTGGTGGTGAGGTACAGGAAAGTGTCAGAGATGATTCCTTGATTTTGCTTTGAAAGATTGGGTGGTACCATTTCCTGAGATGAGGAATATCGGAAGAGGATCAGGTTTGAGGGCGGCAGATCGTGAATTCGTTAGTACCTGTCGAATTTTTGGTGCTTGTGAAACATTGAGTAGAGATGCGAAGTAGGCAGTTAAATATGTGGACTGTGAGCTTGAAGTAGAGGTCTGCACTGGAAGCTGCATTGGGGAGTCATCGGGGTGAACATGGTAGTCAAAGCCGTGAAAATGGGCGAGAGATTGCCTAGAAGGTATGTACAGTGAGAATGTAAGTGTGCCCAAGACCACGTCCCGAATCCAGCCAGCATTTCAAGATCAGATTAGACAACGATGAGTCTAGGAAGCAGCCTCCAGGGTAGAAGAGAACTGGTGGTGTGTCATATCGCAGGGTCCCTCTTTGTCTCGCTTATGTACACACTATGATTTCTGAAGTCTTGTTCTGTTAGTTCATTTTAGTAGTTTTTTGAGTCACGAGAACTATTATTCTAGTAATTACATTTATAGTTGCAAAGGAAGTACTTTAATGTTAACAGATTGGACTGCCTTTACATGTCTGTAAAGTGTCCCCATGCCCACCTATGTTGCCTGATAGATTGTAGGCAATATTTAGGTATTTCTAAATCAGATGAAAGGCACACACCTTTTACTGTAGCTTTATTCTATTTTATTTTATGTGCCTGAATGTTGCCTTTAAAAAACTCTGTGGCAATCCATGGTTTAACTGATCTAAGAACTCAATAGGTGAGATTAGACAAGAGTGGGCACATTTATGGCTCATACGTATTAATATACTGGTCTTCCTACGTCCTCACAGGAGCAGAAGAGCCTTGGATTTGAGACCTAGACTTATTAAATTGTAAACTTTAGGTGGGTAGAAACTAGGTCTGTTTGGGTTACCACTCTATTCCCAGAGCTTATCATAGTATATGGCATGAAGTTGGCAATTAATTCATATTTTTTGAATGAATGAAGGAATGAAAAATTTCAGTTCTGTGGCTTGACTTCAGTTTTGGGCAACTTAATATAACAGTAGTAATTTTTAATGTTAGAGATTGCAGAGAGGCAAGTGTTCTTACACATTGCTGGTGGGTATGTAATCATGTTAACCACATCTGCAAAGACCCTTTTTCCAAATAAGGTAATATTCACAGGTTCCAAGCATTTGATGTGGCTGTCTTTTGGGAGGCCATTTCTTAGTCTCCCCCATCCACCTTCAAGCTGTTCTTCGTAAAGCAACCTTGGTTTGAAATGGTAGCTTGGCCATGTCACTCCCTGTTGCTCTCAGCCTACACGCCACACTTCAGCAACGCTCTTCCTGATTAGGCCCCTGTTTATTTCTCCAGCCTTATTGCTTGCCATACCACGACCTCGCGCCTTCTTTCCGACGTTCTAAATGAACTCTTTTTGTTTTTTGTAGTTTTTGTGAGTTTCCATTTCCTTTCTTTCTTGCTTCTCGACCTTTCTTCGTACATTCTTGTCTCTTTGCCAGGAACATGCACATTCCCTTTGCCTGTCTAATAGTCATTTCAGGTTTTAGCTCAGACATCCAGATCTCCCTTGAAGCCTTCCTATATCACAAAATCCAGATCAGGTATACTCTCTCCAGATCTCCACTTGCCCTATCACAGTATCTCTTATTTAAGTGTATGGTAATTGCTTAGTTTCTAGTCCTAATTTCATAGTCCCTAGTTGGCTATAAGTACTGTGGGGCAGGGGCTCTGTCTTTTATATCACAGCCCCCAGATCTAGCACAGTCCCCGGCACAGAGTAAATAGTTGTTGAATAAATAAACAGTAGAAGAAAAAAAAGGGGTTCCAACTGCTAGAATTTGAGTTTGGAGTTGACTTATGTTTTTGAATAAATATTGAGGTTGAAAATAACTTAATCTCTTCTTTGTTCAGGCTTATGAGATAAAGACACAGAGGTCTGTTGCTCCATCACCAGCATTTTTATCTACAACCCTCTCTGCTTTGGATGAAGCCCTGCATGGTGGTGTAGCTTGTGGATCCCTCACAGAGGTAAAAAAGAAACTTTCCAAACCTTCTTCCATTGACTTAGAACCTTCAGAGCCAGGGGAAAAAGGTTAATTAAAAACATAAATTATTTTGGGAATATTCATCTAAATTATAAGTACCTCAAGGGCATGGTTCTCCACTCAGTCCCTAGTACAGTACTAGTACAGTACATCAAAAGGAAGATGGTCCAAAAAAATCCCTGCTGACTGACTGAAATCTGCTTGGGTTGCTGTTTCTTTGAATTAGAAAGTGATGAATATTATGAAATAATATGAAACAATTTGGGGGAATTAGAAAAGGATCACTACTTAGTGTATTAGGAAGGAAAACTTGAAATTTTATTAACAATGTGGGCAAATTATAGTATTAAACTGAAATGAGCTATTTTCACTTCCTGTTAAAGATAAAATTTGGTTCTAGGAAGTAATAGGTTGTTGTATTAGTTATATATTTTTGCATAACAAATTACCCCCAAACTAAGTGGCTTAAACAACAATAAACATTGATTTCCATTTCTTTGGGGGTGGCTTAGCTCAGTGATATTGGCGAAGGATGCGAGGGGGCAGGTTGGTGCTGGTTGTTGGCGGAGGTCACGATTCCTCTCCAGAGGGCTCTCCACAGGTTGCTTGAGTCTCCTCCTGACACGATGTCTTGACTCCCTCAGGCAAGATGGAAATGGCTATTGCTTTGATGATTCAGCTTTGGAAGTTATATACCATCACTTCTGCCACTTTCTCTTCTTTAGAAGCGGGTAATTAAGTCCAGCCCACATTCAAGGAAAGGGAAATTAGATTCTACCTTTTGAAAGAAGTGTCAAGAATTTGAGGATATTTTAAAGCCACAACAGTTCTTTTCCTTGAAAAGTGCATTCATGTGCTTACTGGTCCTCATGTGGTGACTCCATAGACTATGTTTACCAGAACACTCCTGAGGGACTTCTTGCGTGAGAGTTCTAGGGGAATAGATGCTTGAAACAAACTTTTAACAAGAGTAGACGCTTATATTCTGATAGGCATAAATTTAACTGTAGATATTTTCCCTTGAAAATAGGGGACCTGTTTTAGGTAGTATACATTATTTTATTTCCGGTCTTCCAAGAAAGATTTTTTTTTTATAAAGTTTTTTTTTTTTTAATTTTTATTTATTTTATTTTTGGCTGTATTGGGTCTTCGTTGCTGCGTGTGGGCTTTTCTCTGGTTGTGGCAAGTGGGAGCTACTTTTCGTTGCGGTGCATGGGCTTCTCATTTTGGTGGCTTCTCTTGTTGTGGAGCACGGGCTCTAGACACGTGGACTTCAGTAGTTGTGGCACACGGGCTCAGTAGTTGTGGGTCGCAGACTGAGCAGTTGTGGCTCGTGGGCTCTAGAGTGCAGGCGCAGTAGTTGTGGCACATGGGCTTAGTTGCTCTGCGGCATATGGGATCTTCCTGGACCAGGGCTCGAACCCGTGTCCCCTGAATTGGCAGGCGGATTCTTAACTACTGCACCACCAGGGAAGCCCACCAAGAAAGATTTTAAAATATGTGTGTGCTATACCTAGTAGATGCCTATTGGATAGTAGGTAAATGAATGAAAGAGTGAATTAACCTTTAATAGAAATTAGAATGTGCTGTTGCAGGGCACTGCCACCAGATGGTGCCAGAATCCTATCTTACATAATCTTTTTGTGATCTAGTTGGACCTTTGTTGAAATAGGTTTATTTTAAAAAAAAAGAAGAGGCTTTATAGTAATTGTGATCCACAGTTATAAACTTAATTATTTAAATAGCAAAACTTCAGGAAGATTAACCAACAAATACTTTCTTATTTTTTAAGTTTTGGAATAGTTTCAATACTTTTTCATGTAGCTTTTATCAATTCTTTCTGAATCCAAGAGATAGTTACAAGCCATTAGATGTTTCTTCATCATCTGATTGGCTGACATGGAATATAAATACCCTGATTGCTTATTAGAGGCAAGTTCTCTACTTTCTGTTTCAGCTCCAGGTAGCCTCTGCAGTCTTTTTGGGATTTTTCAGCTGAGTACAGGGAGTATTTGTTGACCTTGTATTAAAAATAAAAATTTAATATCTATCTTATGTATACAAGATTAAATACATCCTGCATGTGTAAGTTATGAACATTTATGAGCCTGTGACCCAATATAAAACGCAGAACAATACCAAAATCATTGAAACCAACTGTGGGCTCCTCCCTGATCCCATCTTTGGCCTTCTGTTGGGAGGTAACTTCCCTCCTGAATTTCCACCATTGCTATCTTTTTTTTTTAATTGAAGTATAGTTGATTTACAATATTATATTGGTGTCAGGTGTACAGCATAGTGATTCTACCATTGCTGTACTTTTTTTCCCCAATGGTTACCAATACCTATAGTTTTCCTTTATCACTCATATACATAGGAAATGTAGCATTTTATTTAGTTTTGCTTATTTTTGAGCTCTATTACACAATATATTGGTGATTCAATCATATCTCTTCTATGAATTGATTTTTCCACTTAATATTATTTTCTAAGATTTATCCATGTTGCAAGTAGCAAGAGTATAATTCATTTTCACTGCTGTGTCATACTCCATTTTGAAAATATGGCCACAGTTTGTTTATCCCTTCTCCTGTGAGTGAACATTTGGGTTGTTTCCAAATATTAGCAGTTTGCTGCTAATATAAACAAGTCCTGTGAAAACTGTTGTACATGTCTCCTGGATCACATGTACAGGTATTTCTCTAGGGCACAGATTGGCAAACTACTGCCCAGTGATCAAATCTGGACAGCTGCCTGTTTTTTATAAATAAAGTTTTATTGTAACACAACTATGTTCATTTGTTTACATTTTGTCTGTGGCAGTTTTTGAGATACAAGGCAGAGTTGCATTAGTTGTGGCAGAGACCTCATGGTTTGCAAAGCCTAAAATATTTACTAGCTGGCTCCTGTCTAGGGGATCTACCTTGGAGTGATTTGCTGGTTATTATAGAGTATGCACATAGGTAACATTGCAGAATCAGGACAAATTGTTTTCCAGAGTGGTTGTGCCTGTTTACATTCCTATGAGTGATGTGCACGAATACCTCTTGCTCCATGTCTTCTTACCTTGGTATTATCTGACTTCTCAGTTTCTGCCCATCTTTGTGATCTTAGTTTTCATTTTCCTGATTACTAATGAGCTGGAATATCTTTTTATAAATCATTCGGCTATTTAAAAAAATAATTTTATTTTATTTTTTTATACAGCAGGTTCTTATTAGTCATCCATTTTATACACATCAGTGTATACATGTCAATCCCAGTCTCTCAGTTCATCACACCACGATCCCCACCCCCCTCCACTTTCTCCCCTTGGTGTCCATACGTTTGTTCTCTACATCTGTGTCTCTATTTCTGCCCTGCAAACCAGTTCATCTGTACCATTTTTCTAGGTTCCATATATATGTGTTAATATACGATATTTGTTTTTCTCTTTCTGACTTACTTCACTCTGTATGACAGTCTCTAGATCCATCCACGTCTCTACAAATGACCCAGTTTCGTTCCTTTTTATGGCTGAGTAATATTCCACTGTATATATGTACCACATCTTCTTTACCCATTCGTCTGTTGATGGGCATTTAGGGTGCTTCCATGAACTGGCTATTGTAAATAGTGCTGCAATGAACATTGGGGTGCATGTGTCTTTTTGAATTATGGTTTTCTCTGGGTATATGCCCAGTAATGGGATTGCTGGGTCATATGGTAATTCTATATTTAGTTTTTTAGGGAACCTCCATACTGGCTGTATCAATTTACATTCCCACGAACACCCTCTCCAGGATTTGTTGTTTGTAGATGTTCTGATGATGCACATTCTAACTGGTGTGAGGTGATAAATCATTGCAGTTTTGATTTACATTTCTCTAATGATTAGTGATGTTCAGCAGCTTTTCATGTGCTTCTTGGCCATCTGTATGTCTTCTTTGGAGAAATGTCTAGGTCTTCTGCCCATTTTTGGATTGGGTTGTTTGTTTTTTTAATATTGAGCTGCATGAGCTGTTTATATATTTTGGAGATTAATCCTTTGTCCATTGATTAGTTTGCAAATATTTTCTCCCATTCTGAGGGTTGTCTTTTTGTCTTCTTTGTAGTTTCCTTTGCTGTGCAAAAGCTTTTAAGTTTCATTAGGTCCCATTTGTTTGTTTTTATTTCCATTACTCTAGGCCATGGATCAAAAAAGATCTTGCTGTGATTTATGTCAAAGAGTGTTCTGCCTATGTTTTCCTCTAAGAGTTTTATAGTGCCCAGCCTTACATTTAGGTCTTTAATCCATTTTGAGTTTTATTTTTGTGTATGGTGTTAAGGAGTGTTCTAATTTCATTCTTTTACATGTAGCTGTCCAGTTTTCCCAGCACCACTCATTAAAGAGACTGTCTTTTCTCCATTGTATATCCTCGCCTCCTTTGTCATAGATTAGTTGACCATAGGTGCGTAGGTTTATCTCTAGGCTTTCTATCCTGTTTCATTGATCTGTATTTCTGTTTTTGCACCAGTACCATGTTGTCTTGATTCCTGTAGCTTTATAGTATGTCTGAAGTCAGGAAGTCTGATTCCTCCGGCTCCGTTTTTTTCCCTCAAGACTACTTTGGCTATTCGGAGTCTTTTGTGTCTCCATACAAATTTTTAGATTTTTTGTTCTAGTTCTATAAAAATTGCAACTGGTAATTTGATAGAGATTGCATTGAATCTGTAGATTACTTTGGGTAGTACATCATTTTCACAAGTTTGATTCTTCTAATCCAACAACATCGAATATCTCTCCATCTGTTTATGTCATCTTTGATTTCTTTCATCAGTGTCTTATAGTTTTCTGAGTACAGGTCTTTTAACTCCTTAGGTAGGTTTATTCCTAGGTATTTTATTCTTTTTGTTGCAGTGGTAAATGGGAGTGTTTCCTTAATTTCTCTTTCTGATCTTTCGTTGTTAGTGTATAGGAATGCAAGAGATTTCTGTGCATTAATTTTGTATCCTGCAACTTTACCAGATGCATTGATGAGCTCTAGTAGTTTTCTGGTGGCATCTTTAGGATTCTCTATGTGTAGTATCATGTCATCTGCAAACAGTGACAGTTTTACTTCTTCTTTTCCAATTTGTATTCCTTTTATTTATTTTTCTTCTCTGATTGCTGTGGCTAGGACTTCCAAAACTATGTTGAATAATAGTGGTGAGAGTGGACATCCTTGTCTTGTTCCTGATCTTAGAGGAAATGCTTTCAGTTTTTCACCACTGAGAATGATGTTTGCTGTTGGTTTGTCATATATGGTCTTTATTATGTTGAGGTAGGTTCCCTCTATGTCCACTTCCTGAAGAGTTTTTATCATAAATCGGTGTTGAATTTTGTGGAAAGCTTTTTCTGCATCTATTGAGATGACCATATGGTTTTTATTCTTCAATTTCCTGTTACGGTGTATCACATTGATTCATTTGCGTATATTGAAGAATACTTGCATCCCTGGGATAAATCCCACTTCGTCATGGTGTATGATCCTATTAATGTGTAGTTGGATTCTGTTTGCTAGTATTTTGTTGAGGATTATTGCATCTATGTTCATCAGTGATATTGGTCTGTAATTTTCTGTTTTTGTAGTATCTTTGTCTGTTTTTGGTATGAGGGTGATGGTGGTCTCATAAAATGAGTTTGGGAGTGTTCCTTCCTCTGCAATTTTTTGGAAGAGTTTGAGAAGGATGTATGTTAGCTCTTCTCTAAATGTTTGATAGAATTCACCTGTGATGCCATCTGGTCCTGGACTTTTGTTTGTTGGAAGATCTTTTAATCAGTTTCAATTTCATTACTTATGATTGGTCTGTTCATATTTTCTATTTCTTCCTGGTTCATTCTTGGAAGGTTATACCTTTCTAAGAATTTGTCCATTTCTTCCAGGTTGTCCATTTTATGGGCATAGAGTTGCTTGTAGTAGTTTCTTAGGATGCTTTGTATTTCTGCGGTGTCTGTTGTAACTTCTCCTTTTTCATTTCTAATTTTATTGATTTGAGTCCTCTCCCTCTTTTTCTTTTTCATTTTTTTTTTTTTTTTTGTGGTACCTGGGCCTCTCACTGTTGTGGCCTCTCCCGTTTCAGAGCACAGGCTCCAGACGCGCAGGCTTAGCGGCCATGGCTCACAGGCCCAGCCTCTCCGTGGTATGTGGGATCCTCCCGGACCGGGGCACAAACCCACGTCCCCTGCATCAGCAGGCGGACTCTCAACCACTGCGCCACCAGGGAAGCCCTCCCTCTTTTTCTTGATGAGTCTGGCTAATGGTTTATCAATTTTGTTTATCTTCTCAAAGAACCAGCTTTTAGTTTTATTGATGTTTGCTATTGTTTTCTTTGTTTCTATTTCAGTTATTTCTGCTCTGATCTTCATGATTTCTTTCCTTCCACTAACTTTGGGTTTTGTTTGTTCTTCTTTATCCAGTTCCTTTAGGTGTAAGGTTAGATTGTTTATTTGAGATTTTCTTGCTTCTTGAGGTAAGCTTGTATTGCTATAAACTTACCTCTTAGAACTGCTTTTGCTGCATCCCATAGGTTTTGGATCGTCGTGTTTTTGTTTTCATTTGTCTCTAGGTATTTTTTGATTTCCTCTTTGATTTCTTCAGTGATCTCTTGGTTATTTAGTAACGTATTTTTTATCCTCCATGTGTTTGTGTTTTTTATGTTTTTTCCCTGTAATTCCTTTCTAATCTCATAGTTTTGTGGTCAGAAAAGATGCTTGATATGATTTCAATTTTCTTAAATTTACTGAGGCTTGATTTGTGACCCAAGATGTGATCGGTCCTAGAGAATGTTCCATGTGCACTTGCGATGAAAGTGTAATCTGCTGTTTTGGGATGGAATGTCCTATGAATATCAATTAAATCGAAGGCCTGAACCAAGATAGTGGAGTAGAAGGACGTGCTCTCACTCCCTCTTGTGAGAACACCAGAATCACAGGTAGCTGCTGGACAATCATCGACAGGAAGACACTGGAACTCACCAAAAAAGATACCCCACATCCAAAGACAAAGGAGAAGCCACAATGAGATGGTAGGAGGGGTGCAGTCAGGACAAAATGAAATCCCATAATTGCTGGGTGGGCGACTCACAGACTGGAGAATAATTATACCATGGAAGTCCACCCACTGGAGTGAAGGTTCTGAGCCACACGTCAGGCTTCCCAACCTGGGGGTCTGGCAACAGGAGGAGGAATTCCTAGAGAATCAGACTTTGAAGCCTAGTGGGATTTGATTGCAAGACTTCGACAGGACTGGGGGAAACAGAGACTCCACTATTGGAGGGCACACACAAAGTAGTGTTCCCATCGGGACCCAGGGGAAGGAGCAGTGAACCCAGGGGAGACTGAACCAGACACACCTGCTAGTGTGGAGGGTTTCCTGCAGAGGCAGGAGGTGGCTGTGGCTCACCGCAGGGACAAGGACACTGGCAGCAGAAGTTCTGGGAAGCACTCCTTGGCATGAGCCCTCCCA
Source organism: Pseudorca crassidens (assembly GCF_039906515.1). NCBI lineage: Eukaryota > Metazoa > Chordata > Mammalia > Artiodactyla > Delphinidae > Pseudorca > Pseudorca crassidens. The sequence goes on along the minus strand of NC_090296.1, from coordinate 34,700,028 downwards.
GAGTCTGCCGTTAACCCCACCAAAGAGCCCAGGTAGTCTCCAGTTTTGGTTTGCCTTAGGCCAAACAACCAACAGGTGGGAAGCCCAGCCCCACCCATCAGCAGTCAAGCAGATTAAAGTTTTACTGAGCTCTGCCCAGCAGAGCAGCATCCAGCTCTACCCACCACCAGTCCCTCCCATCAGGAAACCTGCACAAGCTTCTTAAATAGCCTCATCCACCAGAGGGCAGACAACAGAAGCAAGAAGAACTACAATCCTGCAGCCTGTCGAACAAAAACCACATTCACGGAAAGATAGACAAGATGAAAAGGCAGAGGACTATGTACCAGATGAAGGAACAAGACAAAAACCCCAGAAAAACAACTAAATGGAGTGGAGATAGGCAACCTTCCAGAAAAAGAATTCAGAATAATGATAGTGAAGATGATCCAGGACCAATGGAGGCAAAGATCAAGAAGATGAAAGAAATGTTTAACAAAGACCTAGAAGAACTAAAGAACAAACAAACAGAGATGAACAATACAATGACTGAAATGAAAAGTACACTAGAAGGAATCAATAGCAGAATAACTGAGGCAGAAGAAGGGATAAGTGACTTGGAAGACAGAATGGTGGAATTCACTGCTGCAGAACAGAATAAAGAAAAAAGAATGAAAAGAAATGAAGACAGCCTAAGAGACCTCTGGGACAACATTAAACTCAACAACATTCGCATTATAGGGGTCCCAGAGGGAGAAGAGAGAGAGAAAGGACCTGAGAAAATCTTTGAAGAAATTATAGTTGAAAACTTCCCTAACATGGGGAACAAAATAGCCACCCAAGTCCAGGAAGTGCAACGAGTCCCATACAGGATAAACCCAAGGAGAAACATGCTGAGACACATAGTAATCAAACTGGCAAATATTAAAGACAAAGAAAAGTAATTGAAAGCAGCAAGGGAAAAATGACAAATAATATACAAGGTAACTCCCATAAGGTTAACAGCTGATTTCTCAGCAGAAACTCTACAAGCCAGAAGGGAGTGTCATGATATACTTAAAGTGATGAAAGGGAAAAACATACAACCAAGATTACTCTACCTGGCAAGGATCTCATTCAGAATTGATGGAGAAGTCAAAAGCTTTACAGACAAGCAAAAGCTAAGAGAATGCAGCACCACCAAACCAGCTCTACAACAAATGGTAAAGGAACTTCTCTAAGTGGGAAACACAAGAGAAAAAAAGGACCTACAATAGCAAACCCAAAATAATTAAGAAAATGGTAAACGAACTTACATATCAATAATTACCTTAAACGTGAATGGATTAAATGCTCCAACCAAAAGCCACAGGCTTGCTGAATGGGTACAAAAAGAAGACCCATCTATGTGCTGTCTAGAAGAGACCCATTTCAGACCTAGGGACACATACAGACTGAAAGTGAGGGGATGGAAAAAGATATTCCATGCAAATGGAAATCAAAAGAAAGCTGGAGTAGCAATACCCATATCAGATAAAATAGACTTTAAAATAAAGAATGTTACAAGAGACAAGGAAGGACATAACATAATGATCAAGGGATCAATCCAAGAAGAAGATATAACAATTATAAATATGTATGCACCCAACATAGGAGCACCTCAATACATAAGGCAACTGCTAACAGCTGTAAAAGACGAAATCGACAGTAACACAATAATAGTGGGGGTCATTAACACCTCACACCAATGGACAGGTCATCTAAAATGAAAATAAATAAGGAAACAGAAGCTTTAAATGACACAATAGACCAGGTAGATTTAATTGATATTTATAGGACATTCCATCCCAAAACAGCAGATTACACTTTCTTCTCAAGTGCGCATGGAACATTCTTCAGGATAGATCACATCTTGGGTCACAAACCAAGCCTCAGTAAATTTAAGAAAGTTGAAATCATATCAAGCATCTTTTCTGACCACAATGCTATGAGATTAGAAATGAATTACGGGGAAATAACGTAAAAAACACAAACACATGGAGGCTAAATACTACGTTACTAAATAACCAAGAGATCACTGAAGAAATCAAAGAGGAAATCAAAAAATACCTAGAGACAAATGACAATGAAAACTAGACAATCCCAAACCTATGAGGTACAGCAAAAGCAGTTCTAAGAGGGAAGTTTATAGCTATACAAGCATAGCCTCAAGAAACCTCAAGAAACAAGAAAAATAACCTCAAGAAACAAGAAAAATCTCAAATAAATATTCTAACCTTACACCTAAAGGAACTAGGTAAAGAAGAACAAACAAAACCCAAAGTTAGTGGAAGGAAAGAAATCATAAAGATCAGAGCAGAAATAACTGAAATAGAAACAAAGAAAACAATAGCAAACATCAATAAAACTAAAAGCTGGTTCTTTTAGTTCAAGAAAACTAAAAGCTGCTTGTCTTTTAGAAGATAAGCAAAATTGATGAACCATTAGCCAGACTCATCAAGAAAAAGAGGGAGAGGACTCAAATCAATAGAATTAGAAATGAAAAAGGAGAAGTTACAACAGACACTGCAGAAATACAAAGCATCCTAAGAGACTACGACAAGCAACTCTATGCCAATAAAATGGACAACCTGGAAGAAATGGACAAATTCTTAGAAAGGTATAACCTCCAAGACTGAACCAGGACGAAATATAAAATATGAACAGACCAATCACAAGTAATGAAATTGAAACTGTGATTTAAAATCTTCCAACAAACAAAAGTCCAGGACCAGATGGCTTCACAGGTGAATTCTATCAACCATTTAGAGAAGAGCTGACACCCATCCTTCTCAAACGCTTCCAAAAAATTACGGAGGAAGGAATACTCCCAAACTCATTGTATGAGGCCACAGTTACTCTGATACCAAAACCAGACAAAGATACTACAAAAAAAGAAAATTACAGACCAATACATTGATGAATATAGATGCAAAAATCCTCAACAAAATACCTGCAAACAGAATCCAACAACACATTAAAAGGATCATACACCATGATCAAGTGGGATTTATCCCAGGGATGCAAGGATTCTTCAGTATACACAAATCAATCAATGTGATACACCATATCAGCAAATTGAAGAATAAAAACCATATGATCATCTCAATGGATGCAGAAAAAGCTGTCCACAAAATTCAACACCCATTTATGATTAAAAACTCTCCAGAAAGTGGGCATTGAGGGAACCTACCTCAACATAATAAAGGCCATATAAGACAAACCCACAGCAAACATCATTCTTAATGGTGAATAATTGAAAGCATTTCCTCTAAGATCAGGAACAAGACAAGGATGTCCACTCTCACCACTATTATTCAACATAGTTTTGGAAGTCCAAGCCTCGGCAATCAGAGAAGAAAAATAAATAAAAGGAATACAAATTGGAAAAGAAGAAGTTAAACTGTCACTGTTGGCAGATGACATGATACTATACATAGAAAATCCTAAAGATGCCACCAGAAAACTACTATAGCTCATCAATGAATTTGGTAAAGTTTCAAGATACAAAATTAATGCACAGAAATCTCTTACATTCCTATACACTAATGATGAAAAATCTGAAAGAGAAATTAAGGAAACACTCCCATTTACCATTGCAACAAAAAGAATAAAATGCCTAGGAATACATCTACCTAGGGAGACAAAAGACCTGTACTCAGAAAACTATAAGACACTGATGAAAGAAATGAAAGATGATACCAACAGATGGAGAGAGATACCATGTTCTTGGTTGGAAAAAACAATATTGTGAAAATGACTAGACTACTGAAAGCAGTCTACAGATTCGATGCAATCCCTATCAAATTACCAGTGGCAATTTTTATGGAAGTAGAAAAAAATCTTAAAATCTGTATGGAGACACAAAAGACTCCGAATAGCCAAAGTAGTCTTGAGGGAAAAAAACGGAGCTGGAGGAATCAGACTCCCTGACTTCAGACTATACTACGTAGGTACAGTAATCAAGACAATATGGTACTGTCACAAAAACAGAAACATAGATCAATGGAACAAGATAGAAAGCCCAGAGTTAAACCCACACACCTATGGTCAACTTATGTATGATAAAGCAGGCAAGAATATACAATGGAGAAAAGGCAGTCTCTTCAATAAGTGGTGCTGGGAAAAGTGGACAGCTACATGTAAAAGAATGAAATTAGAACACTCCCTAACACCATACACAAAAAGAAACTCAAAATGGACTAGAGACCTAAATGTAAGACCGGACACTGTAAAACTCTTAGAGGAAAACACAGGAAGAACACTCTTTGACATAAATCACAGCAAGATCTTTTTTGATCCACCCCCTAGAGTAATGGAAATAAAAACAAAAATAAACAAATGAGACCTAATGAAACTTAAAAGCTTTTGCATAGCAAAGGAAACCATGAACAAGACGAAAAGACAACCCTCAGAATGGGAGAAAATATTTGCAAACAAATCAACAGACAAAGGATTAATCTCCAAAATAATATAAACAGCTCATGCAGCTTGATAGTAAAAAACAAACAACCCAATCCAAAAATGGGCAGAAGACGTAAATAGACATTTCTCCAAAGAAGACATACAGATGGCCAAGAAGCACATGAAAAGCTGCTCAACATCACTAATCTTTAGAGAAATGCAAAACAAAACTACAATGAAGTATCACCTCACACCGTTTAGAATGGGCATCATCAGAAAATCTACAAACAACAAATGCTGGAGAGGGCGTGGAGAAAAGGGAACCCTCTTGCACTGTTGGTGGGAATGTAAACTGATACAGCCACTATGGAGAACAGTATGGAGGGTCCTTAAAAAAGTAAAAATAGAATTACCATATGATCCAGCAATCCCACTACTGGTCATATACCCAGAGAAAACCACAATTCAAAAAGACACATGCTCCACAATGTTCATTGCAGCACTATTTACAATAGCCAGGTCATGGAGGCAACCTAAATGCCCATTGACAGCTGAATGGGTAAAGGAGATATGGTACATATATACAATGGAATATTACTCAGCCATAAAAAGGAACAAAATTGGGTCATTTGTAGAGACATGGATGGATCTAGAGACTCATACAGAGTGAAGTAAGTCAGAAAGCGAAAAACAAATATCGTATATTAACACATATATGTGGAACCTAGAAAAATGGTACAGATGAACTGGCTTGCAGGGCAGAAATAGAGACACAGATGTAGGGAACAAACGTATGGACACCAAGCGGGGGAAAGCGGTGTGGGGTGGTGGTGGTGGTGTGATGAATTGGGCGATTGGGATTGACATGTATACACTGATGTGTATAAAATGGATGACTAATAAGAACCTGCTGTATAAAAAAAGTGTGATCAAATGTATTCTATGGGAAAGCAGTAAAAATAGACCATATTTACAGTCTAAATTATACAATAATTTAATGTATTTGTAGATGTATTTATAGATGTATTTATTATTGCAGATTGTATTTGCTTTATCAATGTCTTTACTTTGGGAATCAAAAAAAAATAAAAGAAAATAAAATCTGAAAAAAATACTTCATATTCGTCAGGATAATGGTTATTAGAGGAGAGAGTGGTCGTTAATAGAAGAAATCAGTGACATTCTCTTGATGTGAGTTGACTGGGTTCAGTTTGTGAAAATTTATTTAACTCTATTATGATTTTTGCACTTTCTGTATGTTGTATGTTATACTTTAACAAATGTTTAATAAATGAAAATCCTCCATAAAAATAAAGAAAATCAATTAAATCTATCTGGTCTATTGTATCATTTAAAGATTGTGTTTCCTTATTAATTTTCTGTTTGGATGATCTGTCCATTGGTGTAAGTGAGGTGTTAAAGTCCCCCACTATTGTTGTGTTACTGTCAATTTTCTCTTTTATAGATGTTAGCAGTTGCCGTATGTATTGAGTTCCTTCCAATGTTGGGTGCATATATATTTATAATTGTTATATCCTCTTCTCAGATTGATCCCTTGATCATTATGTCATGTCCTTCCTTGTCTCTTGTAACATTCTTTATTTTAAAGTCTATTTTATCTGATATGAGTATTGCTATTCCTGCTTTCTTTTGATTTCCATTTGCATGGAATATCTTTTTCCATCCCCTTACTTTCAGTCTGTATGTGTCCCTAGGTCTGAAGTGGGTCTCTTGTAGACAGCATATATATGGGTCTTGTTTTTTTGTATCCATTTAGTGAGCCTGTGTCTTTTGGTTGGAGCATTTAATCCGTTCACGTTTAAGGTAATTATCGATATATATGTTCCTATGACCATTTTCTTAATTGTTTTTTTTTGTTTTTGTAGGTCCTTTTTTTGTCTTGTGTTTCCCACATAGAGAAGTTCCTTTAGCATTTGTTGTAGAGCTGGTTTGGTGGTGCTGAATTCTCTTAGCTTTTGCTTATCTGTAAAGCTTTTGATTTCTCCATCGAATCTGAATGAGATCCTTGCCAGGTAGAGTAATCTTGATTGCAGTTTCTTCCCTTTCATCACTTTAAATATATCGTGCTACTCCCTTCTGGCTTGTAGAGTTTCTGCTGAGAAATCAACTGTTAACCTTGTGGGAGTTCCTTTGTGTGTTATTTGTTGTTTTTCCCTTTCAATATTTTTTCTTTGTCTTTAATATTTGCCAATTTGATTACTATGTGTCTCGGCGTGTTTCTCCTTGGGTTTATCCTGCCTGGGGCTCTCTGTGCTTCCTGGACTTGGGTGGCTATTTCCTTTCCCATGTTAGGGAAATTTTTGACTCTAATCTCTTCAAATAGTTTCTCGGGTCCTTTCTCTGTCTCTTCTCCTTCTGGGACCCCTATAATGCAAATGTTGTTGCATTTAATGTCCCAGAGGTCTCTTAGGCTGTCTTCATTTCTTTCCATTCTTTTTTCTTTATTCTGTTCTGTGGCAGTGAATTCCACCATTCTGTCTTCCAGGTCGCTTATCTGTTCTTCTCCCTCCGTTATTCTGCTATTGATTCCTTCTAGTATATTTTTCATTTCAGTTATTGTATTGTTCATCTCTGTTTGTTTGTCCTTTAATTCTTTTAGGTTTCTGGTAAACATTTCTTGCATCTTCTCAATCTTTACCTCCATTCTTTTTTTTTTAAGTTATTTTATTTAGTTTATTTATTTTTGTCTCTGTTGGGTCTTTGTTGCTGTGTGCAGGCTTTCTCTAGTTCCTGTGAGTGGGGGCTACTGTTCATTGAGGTGTGCAGGCTTCTCATTGCAGTGGCTTCTCTTGTTGCAGAGCACAGGCTCTAGGCACGCGGGCTTCAGTAGTTGTGGCTCGTGGGTTCCAGAGCGCAGGCTTAGTAGTTGTGGCGCATAGGCTTAGTTGCTCCGTGGCATGTGGGATCTTCCCGGACCAGGGCTCGAACCTGTGTCCCCTGCATTGGCAGGCAGATTCTTAACCACTGTGCCAGCAGGGAACCCCTGCCTCCGTTCTTTCTCCGAGATCTTGGATCATCTTCACTATCATTATTCTGAATTCTTTTTCTGGAAGGTCGCCTATCTCCTCTTCATTTAGTTGTTTTTCTGGCGTTTTATCTTGTTCCTTCATCTGGTACAAAGTCCTCTGCTTTTTCATTTTGTCTGTCTTTCTGTGAATGTGGTTTTCATTCCACAGGCTGCAGAATTGTAGTTCTTCTTGCTTCTGCTCAAAAATAATTTTATTAAGGTACAATTTAAATACTCTAAAATTCAACCTCTGTAACTGTAATTCGATTATATTAGTGAATTCATAGTAAATCATCACAATCCAGGTTTACAACGTGTCCCATCATCCTAAAACATTCCCTCATGCCCGATTATAGTTAATCCTCACTCCAATCCTCAGCCCTAGGCATCCACTGATCTACGTTTTGTCTACATATTTGCCTTTTCTAAACATTTCATATAAATGGAATCAAATAATATGTCGCTTTTGTGTTTGGTGTTTTTCACCTAGAATGATGTTTTTGAAGTTCATTCATTTTGTAACATGTATTAGCAGTTTGTTCTTATTAATTGTTGAGTAGTATTAATAGTATTCCATGGTATGGCTGTAACACATTTTGTTTATCCAACTGTCAGTTGATTGGTACTTGGATTGTTTACAGTTTTTATCTATCAGGAATAATGCTATTATGAAAATTCACAAACATGTCTTTGTGTGGGCATAGGTTTTTTACCTCTCTTGCATAGATTCCTAGGAGTGGAATGGCTAGATCATACGCTAGGTGCATGTTTAGCTTTCTAAGAAACTGCCAGGCTGCTTTCCAAAGTGGTTGTGACATTTTACACTCTCACCAGCAATTCATGATGGTTTGTTTTTCCACATCCTCAGCAACACTTAGTATTGTTTATCTTTTTGATTTTAGCTGTTCTAGTGAGTGTTAGAACACTGTGGCTGTTAATTTTAATTTGTGTTTTCCTAATGACTTGGTTTTAATTTGTGTTTTCCTAATTGTGGTTTTAATTTGTGTTTTCCTAATGACTAATGATATGAACACGTATTCATGTACTTATTAGCCATTTCTATGTTTTTTTTAAATGAAATATCTGTTCAAATCTTTTGCCTATTTTTTAATTGTTTGTTTTCTTGTTATTGAGTTGTGAGTTCTTTTATATTCTGGATACAAGTCCTTTATCAGATATATAATTTGAAGTTATTTTCTTCCTATCTGTGGCGTCTCTCCTCATTTTCTTAATGGTAACTTGTGAAGTTTTTAATTTTGTAGTCTAATCTATCAGGTTTTTATTTTAAAGACTGTACTTTTGTGTCACCTCTATGAACTTTTTGTCTAGCCAAGGACACAAGTTTTTGCTATGTTTTCTTCTAGAGTTTTATATTTAGGCTTTACATTTAGTCTGTGATCTATTTTGAGTTAATTTTTGTGTGATCTATTTTGAATTAATTGGTAAAGTGAATCTTTTTTTATATTCTGTAATTGTTTGCATAAGATGGGAATTGTTTCTTGAAAATTTGGTAGAACTTGCCTGAAAAATTGTCTGATCTTGGTACTTTCCTTGTGGGAAAATTGAAACAATTAAATAAATTTTTTAATGATTAAAGGGCTATTCAGGTTTTTTATTTCTTTCTAAGTAGTTTTGGTGAATGATATATTTAGGAATTTGCCCATTTTCTTTAAGTTTGAAAATTTATTGTCATAAAAGTTTTCACTGTATTCTCCTTGTCTTTAAATCTGGTTTTATATGTGGTTCTACCCACCCTTTTCATTCCTAATATTATTAACTTTGTCTTCTCTTTCCCTTCCTTTTAAAAAGATCTGGTCAAAGGTTTAAGTATTTTATAGTCTTTTCAAAGAACTGTGCTTTTTGTTTTGGTTCTTTGTTGGTTTTCTTTGTCTTCTACCTCAATGACTTTTGTTATTTTCTTATTATCTCCCTCTATCTAATTGTGTTTATTCTGGGATTCTTATCACCACCCCCCAACTTTTTAAATTACACATTTAATTAATTAATTTTCAGTTGTTCTTCTTTTTACTCTGAGCTTGTAAGGCTACGAATTTTTCTTCCTGCATTCTTTTTGGTGATAAAGTATTTTATTTTTATTTAGTTCTAATAGTATTTAAAAATTTCCATTATGATTACTTCTTTAACTTATGTTTTTTGGGAATGTTTGAATATCTAAATTATTTAATTAAAAATTTACCTTTCACATTTTTTTGTTTGGTTTTTGTTTTTTGCGGTACGCTGGCCTCTCACTGTTGTGGCCTCTCCCGTTGCGGAGCACAGACTCCGGACGCGCAGGCTCAGCTGCCATGGCCTATGGGCCCAGCCGCTCCGCAGCATGTGGGATCTTCCTGGACCAGGGCACGAACCCGCGTCCCCTGCATCGGCAGGCGGACTCTCAATCACTGCGCCACCAGGGAAGCCCTACCTTTCACATTTTAATTAGATTGTTAACCTAATTGCATTTTGGTCAGAGAATTTTGTGTGATATTGAGTCTCAGAAATTTTCTGAGACTTCTTGTTGTTGTTGTTTTTAAATATTTATTTATTTATTTTGGTAAATAAATATGTATTGGCGCTATTGGTAGTGCCAGGTCTTAGTTGCAGCAGGCAGGCTCCTTAGTTGCGGCAGACAGCCTCCTTAGTTGTGGCTCAGGGGCTCCTTAGTTGCAGCTCGCCGGCATATGTTGCAGCATATGCACTCTTAGTTGTGGCATGCAATGTAGGATCTAGTTCCCTGACCAGGGATCAAACCTAGGCCCCCTGCATTGGGAGCATGGAGTCTTAACCACTGTGCCACCAGGGAAGTCCCTGAAACTTGTTTTGATTAATATGTGATCAACTTTTGTAAGTGTCCCGTGTGTGCATGAGAAGAATGATTATTCTCTAATGATTGTGTGTTCTGCCTATGGCCATTAAATTAAGCTTGTAATTTGGGTTGTTCAACTCTTCTTTATCTTTGCTGATTTTGTTTTTCTCAACCTGACCTGATACTAATTCAGAGAGGGTTATTAAAATACTCCATTATATTGTTAACAAATTTACTTGTAGTTTTATTATTTTGTATATTTTGAGCCTATTTAATTATGTTTAAATTAACATATTTAGAATTGTGTATTCCTGGAGAACTGAACCATGTACTATGGTTCTTCTGTGTAGCACTTGTCACCGTTACAGGTTTACTGTTTGTGTGATTAGTTAATGTATGTCTTTCTCATTGGAGAATAAATTCCAAGTGGGCAGGGATTGTCTTATTCCTTTTATTATTACATCCACAGTATTAGCACAGGTAGAAGATACATAATAAGTATTAATTGAATGAATGAATTTGTTTTCATTTATTTATTTTTTAGCAGTTCTTTAGTACTTGTTTGCTATAATGTTTTGGTTCTTGCTGTCTCTCCTACACTCTCCTCTTTGGTCTTTGAATAAGCCAAACTAGGAACTTTTAATGTCATTGCTCTTTCATGGTACAATATTTATTTTCATTTGTATGCCATTTGTTTTTTCAAATTATCAATATAGTACATTTAAGGAATATGATTTTTCTACTTAATTGATTTTTTATTAATAAACATCAATGATTCTTTTATTTTAGGAGTTTTTCTTACAAGTTTTAAAGTTGAATATCTCTGATTTTATATATCTATATCTACATATTTATTTATATAATTGTGGTTACATACTGCTGTTTAACAAATCATTCCAAAACTTTGTGGCTAGAAACATCAATAAATGCTTGCTTATTATCTCACACAGTTTCTGTGAGTCAGGAATTCAGAAGCAGCTTAGCTGGCTGTATTTGGTTCTGGTCTCTCATGAGATTACAGTTAAGATATTGGCTGAGGCTGCCATTATCTGAAAACTTGACTAGAGCTGGAGGAGATGCCTCCAAAGTGGCTCACTGACCTACAGAACTGTGAGATAATAAACAGGTATTGTTTTAAAGCTGCTAGGTTTGTGGTCATTTGTTACATGGTCTCAGTGGAGATGTCTAACCAAATTGCATTGCACGATATTTGTTTCTGGTGAAAAGTTCAAACCTGGAGTCCTGGATATCAGATAGAAGTTAGATCTGTTGAAGGTAAGAGGTAAGGCATCTAGCTGAGTAAACTTAGACTAGGCCTGGAGATGACTTGAGGGAGTAAGAATAAATCTGGAAACATTCTGCTGTCACTTTTATAGCTGCTCTTTCCTGACTCTGACTTCAAAACACCCTAATTTATTTATCATCAGTTTTGATTTATGTGAACTGCACTGAATCTGTGTATGTTCAGTTACAGCACCAAGATTAAAAGTGGAATTAGAGAAGTGCTACTCATGCCAAAGGCAAAGCAGCAGAGGAGAAATCAAAGAGAAACCAGCTCTGCTGAATCACTAATGGAAGCGAGCTACAGGGCTTTGTCTCATTCCCAGGGAACATCAGATTCCTCACTTATGGAATATATAAGCAGATAATTCTGCATCTATTATAACAGTATTGGTAGTAAAGATATGTTTGAAGTTTAAACTTTAAATGTTTGCATTATGTGGAGATCAGACCGTGTAATGGTAGCCTTCTCACATGAGGTAATGCAGATCAGATCAGTGTTTCTCAATTTTTTTTTCATTATCACCCCCTAAGGAGCTTTTTAGACATTTTTTCCCCTAATAAACCCCCGCCCCCCACGAGATTTTAATACCGTAGATACACTGTATATCTGTTTATGTACTGCATGTAGTTCTGTGCTTTATATGGGAAAAGAGTAAAATCCCTCCTTCCCCAATTAAAACCAAGTTTTGCCTTTGGGGTCACTATCATCCCTGCTGAGAGTGCATGACAAAGATGCTGATGTGATTAGGTAAAATTAAAGTTTGTATTTAAAGGGATCATTAAAAAAGGTATTTTCAGGGCTTCCCTGGTGGCGCAGTGGTTGAGAGTCCGCCTGCCGATGCAGGGGACGCGGGTTCGTTCCCCGGTCCGGGAGGATCCCACATGCTGTGCAGCGGCTGGGCCCGTGAGCCATGGCCGCTGAGCCTGCGCGTCCGGAGCCTGTGCTCCGCAACGGGAGAGGCCACAACAGTGAGAGGCCCGCGTACTGCAAAAAAAAAAAAAAAAAGGTATTTTCATACTGTAATCCAGAGATCACAGGACTAGAGTACTGGTCCAAACTCATGTCAGCAAAAAGAGACGTAGCATCTGCATGTCTTGTTTGGAGAGTACCTCTGGAAGGGTAAACCTGTGAAGCACTGACAAATCTTTACAACATTTAAGAGTAATGATTATACCCAGATCCTTGCTGTAAATAATGAGAAACAATGTAGCACGTGTCTACATTATTTGTGTTTCCTGAGTCATTTCTATGCTTTGTTCATGATTTAAGGAGACCAGGTGTCCTCCTTGAGTAGGGCAGTTTGCTTTGGAAGTGACCATCCTACTGTCCCAAAAAGGTAGAGGCAGGACGCCAGAGTCCTGTTTCGGCTTCCTAACTTTTCCTCAGAACAGGTAAATATTTCAGTTCTGCTTCTTTTTAGTTGGCAGGGTGGGCTGTGGTCTAAAGATCACAGGAGACAATAAGTCAGGCCTTGTAAATTCAAGTGTCCACAAGGGCCTTGGCATACATAGAAATGTATCAACAGTGAAACATAAATGCTTTATCAGTCAATTTTGGCTGCTCAAGTCTGCTTACAACATCAGCAAACAGTAATTTTTCTTGCTCATGGGTCTGCAGGTTGGCCAGGGTGGGTCTCATCTCCTTCAAGCTGCAGTCAGATTCTGGTCTGCTCCACGTGCAGCAACAGCAGTAGGAAAACTAGGAGAGATTTCTAATCAGCGTTCCTTGATCTGCTGATGGGATTTGTTTATGCTGCCCAGTGTTTTGAAAGCCAGGACAACTAGGCCTTTGTCCTAGTACAGGAGTTTAGCATACGCGGTTGATTGAATCATTGTTCCTAATTCTTCATTCATTTCCTGATTAAGAAATGAACATCTTTCTCCATAAAGGTTTCATAAAGTCTTTTATATGGCACATATTATATGATTGTTAAATAAATTATTATATCTCTTGACAGTTTGATTTTTTTTTTTTTTTACTGTGTAGCTTGTGGTACTTGTCATTTCCATGTCCTCTTGCTTTTTTTCTGTTCTGTTCTCCCCCCTTTTTCTCCTTCCCTTCCCATTTACTTTAAAAACAGCAGTTGTCAGTATTGAGTAAGAGGGAGTGGTGGAGAAAATTTAAGATATGAAATCTTCCACTGTTGATATAAAGTAATTTAAAATCAAGATTTCTTTCACAAGGCAAAGAGCTACCCAACCTTTCTGATATTGTTTGCTTTTTGTTTCTTTGTTTGTTTGTTTTAGGATTCAGAGAGTGACTCTTAAAAAGAATTCTGTAGGTCTGAAGACCTAATCGTATTTATACATAATAGTAGAGCACATGGAGACGGGTAGTTAGATGCTGGGGGAAGGGGGTCATTAAAAAGATGCTATGGGCTTCCCTGGTGGCGCAGTGGTTGAGAGTCCGCCTGCCAATGCAGGGGACACGGGTTTGTGCCCCGGTCCGGGAGGATCCCACATGCCACGGAGCGGCTGGGCCCGTGAACCATGGCCGCTGAGCCTGCGCGTCTGGAGCCTGTGCTCTGCAATGAGAGAGGCCACAACAGTGAGAGGCCCGCGTACCGCAAAAAAAAAAAAAAAAAGGTGCTGTGACGTTTCCACATGCTCTTTTCTCAGATCAGAACCAGTCAGTCCTTAAATTTTCTCTGCAAAGTATTGGCTTGGTGGATTGCCCCATCCTCATGCCCCTATTTTGAATGTGCGGAAGAGTTACTAGGTAAGATTTTAGGCCCCAATAGGTCCAGGTTTCACATTCATCTCTACCAGTGAATCTTTTTTAAGACTAAAATGACTAGGCTTCATTTTCACTTTAATATAATTAGACTTTCTTTTCTTGGTAATAATTCTCTTCCCCCTTTAAAGCAATTGCTAATATTTGCTTCCTTGTTGATATTCTAGTGATCTTCACTACCGGTTGTTTTCTTTCTGTTCTTTTACATTTCTCATGCAGGATTGTTGAAACTCAGACTCTAACTATATGAAGCTAATTGTATTTTACTGGTGTCTTCCGTGTGTAAATGCTGTATTCACTCTGAGTTTCCAAGAAGCAAATCACTTAGATTGTTCTGGTTTGGCATGTTCTCTCTTTCTAACCACCATTGGAGCTGAACCTGGGAACTGAACACAATTTGAAATTTTGTGGTTTGGCTGCTAGAAGTCAGAGCTAAACTATCTGAAGCTAAAAATTATTAATGTTGAAATGTTTTAACCCACTAAGTAAACCTGAAAAAATAATGAAATTTAACTCCAGCCAGCCCATAAAAATTGCATATAACATATTTTTTTGAGGTTAGAAAGAGAGGAAAAATATATGAAAAGGATCTGAGATTGCTAAAGAATTAGAAATTAGTTATTATAGTTTAAAGAAAATGTTAATATCCAAATTCGAATGCAAAGTAAAGCAAGCATACAGAAGCCAAATGAACCCAGAAATCTTATGTTATTCATGTGATATTCTACTTTTCTCAAGACTGTACTGAATCAGTACATAAAAATAATGATGCAAAGCGAGAGAGAGGCATGGACATATATACACTACCAAATGTAAGGTAGATAGCTAGTGGGAAGCAGCTGCGTAGCACAGGGAGATCAGCTCGGTGCTTTGTGACCGCCTGGAGGGGTGGGATAGAGAGGGTGGGAGGGAGACGCAGAGGGGAGGAAATATGGAAACATATGTATATGTATAACTGATTCACTTTGTTATAAAGCAGAAACTAACACACCATTATAAAGCAATTATACCCCAATAAAGATGTTAAAAAAAAATAATGATGCAGGTAAAATACCAGTTGCACTTGTTTAACTTCAGATTTTTTTTTACATGTTTTCTTTGAAGATGGAATAATAAGATAACACCTTACAGTATCATGGTATTTGATACTTTACTGAATATATTCATATATAACATCTTAAAAAATGTTTTTAAATTGAGGGCTTGTTTCACCTTTCCACTAAAAATCACAAAGCATCTCATGGGTTTAAGCTCATTAAATCTTAGAACATATCTAAAACCGGGCATGTAGGTACTATGTATAGAAAGGAAGTCCTTTGTTCCTCCGTTAGTTAGCACTCTGAAGAGTCATCATTTCTCATTTTCAAGATCCCCTTTCAACTATTATTGATAGAAGTTTCCTTTGCTCTGATGTCTGGTGATTAATTTTATCCATGTTGTCCTTGATGATGATAAAAGGTCCATGAAAAGTGTTTTGGGCTCTTCAAAACTACCAGTCTCCAAAGGACAGTATGTAAGATGGTCCATTGGGTTGTGGGAAAAAGATATTAGAACTTTTATTGGTATTTCAGTTTAAAACATGAAATAAACCTTTATTG
Source organism: Pseudorca crassidens (assembly GCF_039906515.1). Classification (NCBI taxonomy): domain Eukaryota; kingdom Metazoa; phylum Chordata; class Mammalia; order Artiodactyla; family Delphinidae; genus Pseudorca; species Pseudorca crassidens. Next base: position 34,684,177 of record NC_090296.1, on the reverse strand, counting down.
ATATTTAATAAGTGGATTGACACTGGCATCCTTACTTGGTCTGTATGTTCGACTGTCATGTGTCAGGTATAGTCCATGAGGAAAGGATACAGAAGGTTGACAGGGGCACCTTGATTGTATCTTTATTTTCAACATATTGGGGTGAATTATAGTTCTGCATGTACCTAGTTAGGTGGATTTATTGATTTAACTAAATCATACCTCACAAAGCAGACAAATGACATAAAAAGATTCCTGCAAAGAAACTATGTATTGAAGGCAATACTAATAATGTGAGCAGAAGTGGACCACGTGTACATAAAAGTCAGAGCTGATGACTCTCCTACAATTAATGAAGTAAAAATCAGTGACAGTCTAATCTCATCTGTGAAGACATCCAAAAAATTTGAAATTATAAAGAAAACAGTTTGATATATGGAATTGTATCCATTATTGTTAACAGTGAAACTTCCTCTGTTATTTTGTTCCTTGAAATACTGGCAAATGATAGTAGGAAGCCATCATAGTTAAGAAACACATCACAGGAAGACGAACCTCCACAGGTTTTTCAGTGACTTTTAAAGTCATGTGATACATATTCAATATCTAGAAAAATTTCACTAAAATTAATGATAGGTATTTAAAAGCCTCTTTTGGGTTTTCTGAAGAGCAAAAGGCCAAATGCAATACATTGTTAATACTGTCAGGGACACTCTTGTTCTTCCTGTCCTGTTACAGTAAAGTGGATGAAATAAGACATAGGAAACAACATGGCAACAACTTAAGTGGATTCTTTTGTGAATAAATACTTTCAGATGGAAATCATTGCTGATGATAAGCATCAAGAATTAAAACAAGTTATTCATTGTGGAAAGATGGTATATAATAAAAGTACAGAAGTTTCTAACAGGGCCCAGATTATCGTATTAATAAGCTAGATTCTGTTTCAGTAATGAAATACATGAACTAAATTATTTTGGGGCCACAAAAGTAAAGATGTGTCAAGGAAGATATATTCTCAAAAATAAATGACTTCTTGAATATAAAGCAATGTTTATGAGGGAATTTCCTGGTAGTAATGTTAATGTTCTGATTTTGACAGGGGTTTAGATTGCATATGTATATACATTTGCTGGAACTCATCAAATGATACACTCAAGATTTGGGCATTTCATTGTGTGTAAAATTTACCTTAAAAGGAAAAAAATAATACACATTAAACTCAGGTTAATTATATACACACTGAACTGTTAGGGGAAAGTATATTTATGTCTTTGACTTACTTTGAAATGCATTTAAAAACATCTAAGATGGATTGATGAATGGATAGAAGGATGGATTGATGGATAGTATAGTGTAGTAGTATACTGTACTATATAGTATAGTAACAATAAAATGGCAGTTGCAGAGTCTAGGTGGTGGGTATACGAATGTTCTCTGTAAAACTCTGAATTTTTCGGTTACATCATCCTTAGGCAGTCTATAGCAACACAGAAGCTGATGTCAGATGTGTGAAGAGTGCTTCAGGATGGTACAATTTTTATAAGAACCTGACTGGTAAAGTATTGACTCTTTGTAGTATAGTCTGTAATGAGACGAAGAGTGACCATGAAAGTCATTTGAATCACAAGAGCTTCTTTGGTTATCTCACAGCAAAGATTGTAAAAGAGTTGAATTTAAAGATGGGTGAAACTTTTATTTTTGAGTGAAACTTTTTTAAAATGAAAGGACAAGATATGTCAAATTTGCTGACACTTTTTGTATAACAAGTGGCTATATAATATGCCACCTAGCAGATTGAAAATCAAGCAAGCAAGCAACCAATGGAACACTCTTACTCCATCCCTTCAAAGTAAAGGATATTTTTACAATGAGTGCGAAAGTAACTGCTTCTTAAAAGACAGAGATCAAAATACAGAGTGTTTTTCAAATCATTGCTTGGAAATGTTTCTTTTATCATGTGATTTTTGTCATCAAAGATGTGTATCTTGTGAAAACTTTACTATCTGCACACTTTAAAAAACTTTAACAATATTTTCTATACTGTTAAGAAATCTTCCAAATAGTTTCCTTTGATTGTGAAACTAATTATTAAAAATGTTAAAAGTCAATATATTTTGATTAGTTTACAAGAATAATTAGTTGAGGGGCTTCCCTGGTGGCGCAGTGGTTGAGAATCTGCCTGCTAATGCAGGGGACACGGGTTCGAGCCCTGGTCTGGGAAGATCCCACATGCTGCGGAGCAACTAGGCCCGTGAGCCACAACTACTGAGCCTGCACGTCTGGAGCCTGTGCTTCACAACAAGAGAGGCCGCGATAGTGAGAGGCCCGTGCACCGCGATGAAGAGTGGCCCCCGCTTGCCACAACTAGAGAAAGCCCTCACACAGAAACGAAGACCCAACACAGCAAAAATAAATAAATAAATACTCCTGTTCTCTGTTTAAAAAAAAAAAAAAAGAATAATTAGTTGATATGAGGGAAGATGGAAATTTATTAGTCAGAGTTCAACAAAAACTTGATAATTGGAAAAGGTATTAAAAAATAATGATTTCCTAAGTACAACAAATCATGTATTTCTTTAATTTCAATCCTTGCAGTTTTGCAATTATCACCTTCTCAACTGTAGAGCCATTGCAATTAAGCACTGAAATAAGCAAAACTTAGGAACTGACATTTCAGTTACTGAATTACAAAATATTTAAATCAATATTGAAAAAACAGCATACATAGTTTCATTTATTTTCATTATTATCTTTGCTCCACTAAAAGTGCTAATAAGTTTTTATGAGAGTGAAAAGATCTATACAACTAATATATGTTATGAAACTATTGATTTGTATTGTATTTTAGAATTAAAACAAGATACGAAACTATTTTTAAATGCTTGTAATCTTTATTTTTTAATCCCTATTTCATGTGGTTTTATACTGCATAGAATGTATTAGTAAATTAATATATATATAATACATATGCATATATTGGAGGTTCATACTAAAATTTTTATTTTTTTTTGGTTTGTTTGTTGGAGTATGTAATCAAAGAACTTCGGAGTTCTCACTGATCACTCATGATCTGGCACACTGTTATTGCTAGCAGCAATTATTTATCCTAAAAGTCTATATCATTGTTTTAGAGATTATAAATCAGCACATGGTTTCTAGCTTGTGAGCCTTTGTTTTTTTTAATGTTAAGCTTTGATAAATGAAGTTTACCCTTATTCTAAATTCCAAAAACAGTAGTTCTCAAATGTAGAGCAGCATCAGTGTCAACTTACTAGAAATGTAAATTTTCAGGCCCTATTTCAGACCTATTGTTAACCAGAAATGCTGGTCAATGAGCTTGCCAGGTGATTCTAATGTTCACTCATGTTTGAGAACCATTGGCCTCCATGATTTAGACTCCTGGGTCATCCCTTCTTATTTCTTCCTGCTTCATAGTATATCTGAGACAGTTTCTTCAGATCTCGTGTGTCTCAGTCTTAGCTTGGACTTCTGTTCATCTCTACCTGAGATTTTCTTCTCTCCTTTCCTCCTCTTCTTTTCCCTTCTTCCTATTGTGAAAAATTGTTCATTAGTGTTATCCTCACAAAAGGGATAGTGTTCTGGTTCTTAAAATTTGGATGCCACAGCCAGTATGACAAATAGCATGTTAAAGGGGATATTTTTAATATTTTCAAATTAATTTTTGTTAACTGCTTCCTGTTGGACTCAAATATGCCTGTGATTAACATCCTATTCTTTTCCATCTATATCCTCTTGTTTTTGAATTTTATAATCTCAAAATAGCTTTCCACCAACTAAAATTTTAAAATATACACTTCAAAGTATGAATCACCTAGATTCAGTAATTATTGAATTTTGTTTTATTTGCTTTATCTCTCTTCTGCACAGACACACACACACACACAGACACATAAACTTCTTTTCTGATTCATTTTGAAATTAAATTGTATATATCAATACCTTTTACTCCTAAATACTTTTAAGAATAAAGATCAAAGTACCTTTTAGTGGGACTAGTACAAATGTACTAGTACTAGTACAAAATTGTTTTGAAAGGCCAATTTATAACAAATGCTAAACCAATTATTAAAGCCTCTTAAATATTTTCAAGATCTTTCTATAAATGTCTTAATGAGGAAAAGGTATAGAACTCCAAGTTGTGAATTTATAAATGAATCCTCAAGGCTTTCTCAACCAGTTTTTCATCTGAACTACAGAACACAGAGGATGGTCTGGGTGACTATTTTCTCACTTCTCCCAGGGATGGTGCATAACTAGTACCAATTCAGATGCATAGGGGGGAAGTTAATTTATTACATACAAGGGGCGTATTAGAATGTTCTCTCTGGGAACCCAGGTTAGTTGGACTGTATATGTAGCAAGTTCTTAAAAGGATTTTGCTTTGATTAGATTGTAATGTTTATACAAATAATTTTTTTTTTTAATTTTAGATTACAGGTCCACCAGGTTGTGGAAAAACTCAGTTTTGTATAATGATGAGCATTTTGGCTACATTACCTACCAACATGGGAGGATTAGAAGGAGCCGTTGTGTACATTGACACGGAGTCAGCATTTAGTGCTGAAAGGTGGGAGATTTTATAATTTTTCATTATAATGCTTTATTTTTGTAACTTATGTATAGCATGTAACGTTTACAAACAAGTTAACATTTTTTATTTTTGAGAATACAGAGTGTTAGATACTGTTTTAAAGGAATTTTCCTTTTAAAATTAACACAGGCAGCAATTTCTTTTTGCCTTTTCTATCCCTTTCTTATTGGTTTGAGTGGGGCTCCTGAATAAGCTGTGTTTTGCAGAAAGTCAGGAAGAAACAAGTTTAAGAAACAGAGAGAGGTATGTAAGTAGAAAATGGAGAAGAGGGAAAGTTAATAAGACAGACAAAAGGTAAGCTGCTTTGTAAGTAATTACTAGTTGGAAGTAAAATATTAGTGAATGGAAAAATTGCAGTTTTCAAAACATTTTTTGCTTGAGAAATATTTTACTTTAATCTTTGAAATAGTGTGGTATTAAATGCAAGAAACACACCGATGATAAGTATATGCATGCTTAGAAAGAAAAGATTTCCTTAGTTTGGCAAGGACCTTTATTTTAACATTCTATGAGAAAGGCATTCAGTCATTTGCGTAACTCTGTATACCTGAAGATAAGTCTGATCTCCTCTTCCCCTGCTCTGATTGACGTTGATAAGTAGCAGTGCTTTATATATCTAGAGAATGACTCAATTCTGCTTTCTTAGCCAAGGTATAGTATAGGTATAGTTCTTTGGGTCTTTCTCTAGTTATGTCACAGTGAATCTTACTTATTTCTCTCTAAGAGTACTACAAAGATCAAAGTGTATTACCTGACCAGATAAATTTCAAATGGATTATTTTGCCTAGAGCTTATTTGCTTTGTTCTACATCTCTTGATTATCTATTCTTTCTAAGTATATGCCACTGGTTTGTCAGCTGTTTGAGTTTGTGTTATATCCTTGTATCTTGAAAGCCAAATCCTACGACTGACTCATACTAACTGCTCAGAAAATGTTTGATAAATGAAGGAATTGACAGGTATTGCTCTCAGATCGTGGAATCCAGATACCATTTCCTACTAAAAGGAACAAGGGTTCCATGGGGGAATGACTGATTCTAGCTATGGAGCAGAAAGTTTTGTTTGTTTGTTTTAGTAAAAGGCAAAAGATTTATTCAATCTGAAGAGAAACTGGAGTATTAGGAGGTTTTTAAGTTGAGTCTGAAACATCTTATCTGATAACAAGAAAGCTATCAAAGACTAGCTAAGGGAGGGTCAGAAGGACTCTGGCGTCAACCTGAAGAGCTCCCACTGGCCAAAGATGAAACAAATTGAGCACCAGTAGAACAATAATAGAAGTTGATTGAAACACATGGAATATGTTTAAATTCATGAGTCTGTAATATTAAGAAATGAAAAGCAGGACTTCCCTGGTGGCACAGTGGTTGAGAATCCACCTGTCAATGCAGGAGTCATGGGTTCGAGCCCTGATCTGGGAAGATCCCACATACCATGGAGCAACTAAGCCTGTGCACCACACCTACTGAGCCTGCGCTCTAGAGCCCATGAACCACAACTGCTGAGCCCGCATGCCACAACTACAGATGCCTGCATGCCTAGAGCCTGTGTTCCACAACAAGAGAAGCCACCGCAATTAGAAGCCTGTGCACCACAATGAAGAGTAGCCCCCACTCTCCGCAACTAGAGAAAGCCCATACGCAGCATCGAAGACCCAGTGCAGCCAAAAATAAATAAATAAATAAAATGAAAAGCAACAAATTGATCACCATTGGAGAATTCTGGAGAAGCAACTTATTATTTTGAAAATGAGTTAAAAAAAAAAAAGGAAATCAACATTTATTCTCTTTTCAATACGAACTGTATTACTAAGTAACAAATATGTCTTTTTTATAGAAGTATTCCAATAATAAATGACGAAGGAATGATACAATATAACCAAATTATAAACCCTAATAATCTAGTGATCTAGGAACTGAATATTGTGATATAATAAATACATATCGTCATCCTGGTTACTGACAAATGAACTTCTAAATCCTTTGGAATTTCCTGAGTAATAGAGCTGAGAGGAGCATAATTTGTTATTTGTAACTAGCCCCTTTCCAACCATACCTGAGTTTATGCTAATTAGATGACTCTTGGTGGGCCCCTAGATTGCATCTGAAGGGGGCTGGTTGCCAGAGGAACTGGTCATGTGATTATAGGGTTGAACTTGCAGCCCTACCTCCCCAACCTCTGAGGAGGGAAGAGGGACTAGAAATCAGCATTCCCATTTAATGAATCATGCCCATGTAATGGAATCTCCACAAAACCCTCTAACTGATAGGGTTTGGAGAGCTTCTGGGTTGGTGAACACATTGAGGTGCTGGGGGGGATGGTACTCCCGATTTATAGCTGGTTGGTCTGAAGTACCAGAGGCCCGAGACTTGTGATTGAAGACTGAAGTGGGGGCAGCCTTGTGAATCTGAGCCTTTAACCTGCGGTGTCTGAGTTAACTCCTAGTAGTTAGTGTTAGAATTGAATTGACTTGTAGGACACCCAGTTGGTGTCCATAGGGAATTGGAAAATTGCTTAGTATAGAAAACCCACACATTTGGTGTCAGAAGTGTTGTGAATAAAAACAGTTCATAAACAGAAAAGTGTGCTAGTATCACAAAAAGGCAACCAGTCATTGTGGTACTTGCTGATGGAAGAATAATCAAACCAGAAAGTGATCAAGTTTTCAGATCCAACGACCAGTTTACAACATATACAGAGAAGAGAGCAACACGTGAAGCTACATCTGAGGGATGTAATCAGAAAATCCAAACTGGAAAAGAATAAACAACAATTTGTAGGATTAAAAAAAAAGAGTTGGAGGATAAACCTTTGGATTTAAAGAGACTTAAAAGATGTATCGAGGACATTTAGGTTGCTTCCATGTCCTGGCTATTGTAAATAATGCTGCAAAGAACATTGGAGTGCATGTATCTTTTTGAATTATAGTTTTCTCAGGATATATGCCCAGTAGTAGGAGTGCTGGGTCATATGGTAGTTCTATTTTTAGTTTTTTAGGGAACCTCCATACTGTTCTCTATAGTGGCTGTATCAATTTACATTCCCACCAAGAGTATTACTCAGCCATAAAGAGGAATGAAATTGGGTCATTTGTAGAGATGTGGATGGACCTAGAGTCTGTCATACAGAGTGAAGTAAATCAGAAAGAGAAAAACAAATATCATATATTAACGCATATATGCGGAATTTAGAAAAATGGTACAGATGAACCTATTTGCAGGGCAGGAATAGAGATGCAGACATAGAGAACGGGCATGTGGACACAGGGGGGAAGGGGATTGTGGGATGAATTGGGAGATTAGGATAGACATATATACACTACCATGTGTAAACTAGATAGCTAGTAGGAACCTGTTGTATAGCACAGGGAACTCAGCTTGGTGCTCTGTGATGACCTAGATGTGTGGGATGGGTGGGAGGGAGGTCCGAGAGAGTGGATATAGGTATACATACAGCTGATTCACTTCATTGTACAGCAGAAACTAACATAACATTGTAAAGCAGTTATACTTCAATAAAAAAAAAAATAGAGCTTAAAAAAATGTATTGGGCTTCCCTGGTGGCGCAGTGGTTGAGAGTCCGCCTGCCGATGCAGGGGACGCAGGTTCGTGCCCCGGTCCAGGAAGATCCCACATGCCGTGGAGCGGCTGGGCCCGTGAGCCATGGCCGCCGAGCCTGCGCGTCCGGAGCCTGTGCTCCGCAACGGGAGAGGCCACAACAGTGAGAGGCCCGTGTACCGCAAAAATAAAACCAAAACCAAAACCAAAAAAAATGTATTGCTCACATCACATTGTACACCTTAAACTTACACAATGTTATATGTCAGTTATATCTCAATAAAGCTGGGAAAAAGACATAGTGATCAATTGTAATGTGATAAACTTATTTGGATCTTTAACAAATAAATGGTAAAAAAAAACAACAGAAGCATAAACATGTGACACCACTGGAAATCTGAACGTTGAAACATTTGATATTAAAGCTGATACAGACAAATATATTTGATGCTAAATCTGGTAAAGACACTGGCTCACTCAGGTTGTCCAGGTCTTTAAAATGCCAATGACTAGCTTTCAACTCATAAGCCAAGAAAGTATTAAATAGCCAATTAGGTAATAAATAGCTAATGTATAAATAGCTCTTACAAAGGTCCTGGGGCATTTGCTTAAAGAATTGAAGGATTAAGGTTATTCTGATAACAGCAGTTTAGTTCACTGTAATTGGATTCTTGCTTTTTTTGCGCCACTTTCAAAGCTGAGTTTACAATGTCTTCTTAAACTGTTGCATTATTTCATTGTTATCAGCATTACAGTTCAGAGTAGGTTAAAAACCTATCAGTGAATTAGGTGAAATCCAGTAGCAGGTGACTAGTCTACATTCTCCGTATTAATTTGTGGCGATTTTTGTTTTTCTTTGTCTTTGCATTTAGTCTAATTGGCTACTTTTTGCATTCTCTGTATTAATTATTTTCCTTCATTATCTTTTCCTGCCTATGTACATATTACTTAGTACTTGCATTAGAGGCAGGCTGGAAAATTGAGTGGTAAAATTTTTGTCCCTTTTGTTGGAATCATGTTGCATAATTCACAAGGAACTCTTATGAAGGTCTTTTGAAGACAAGGGTTGCGATTTATATTGTTTTTATTTTTCTAGTCTATTCTCCACAATGCTTGAAAAGTGTGATGATCTGGTGCTAGGATCAGGTGGAATCAAAGGTCCCTGTGCTCTGTGCTCTTTTGTATAGATGCCAGACTTGGTGTTCTTTTAGTGCCTTCTGGAGTTTGTCATGGCAGATCAGAGCATGGAGCTGGGTCTGTGATGCTTGGTCACATTTCGTTTGTGCTGTTACAATATTGTTTGATTCCTATTTGGAGTTACTGGGGAAGGTTGGTCAATCAGTTAGGGAAGCTTTCTCCTGCAAGCAACTGGATACACAAAGAATAGCGGCTTAAACAACTAGAGGTTTATATTTTTCCCCATAACAGGAAGACCTGAGTAGGTCGTTGCTGGCACTGGTTCTGTCTCTCAGTGATGATAGAGACCTAGGGCTGGTACATTTTAGGCATAATATCCGTTCTGTGCTTAAGTCAGTGAGAATAGAAAGAGCCAATTATATCTTTCATCAGGAAAATATACTTTTCAGAGTAGCCACCTCCTCCCTTCTGCTGATTTTCTTTTCACGCTCTGGAATCCTTCTGCAGACTTCTCACTTGGTCACCCCTACATGCAAGGGAGGATGGAAAAGTGAGGGCAAAACATATTTGTAACAAGTGTGATGGGGATGGTTAACATAACTGCTTGAGTAAAATTGGGGTTCCCATAGCAAGGAAGAAGTGGGAATGGATATTGGTAGGTAATTAATAGTGTCTCCCACAACTGGGATAGTTTTTGGACTCAGATAAGAGATAAAGCAGGAAAATATAAGACCCAGAAAGGAATATGCTTTAGCTTTCTGTATGTCTCTGTATGGATAATTGTCTCCATTTTGTCCTTCAAACAAGCTCTCCGAAAAGCACAAATGAGGGCTTCCCTGGTGGCACAGTGGTTAAGAATCCGCCTGCCAATGCAGGGGACATGGGTTTGAGCCTTGGTCTGGGAAGATCCCATGGGCTGTGGAGCAACTAAGCCCGCGTGCCGCAACTACTGAACCTACGTGCTGCAACCACTGAAGCCCACATTCCGAGAGCCCATGCTCCACAACAAGAGAAGCCACCGCAGTGAGAAGCCCCCGCACTGCAATGAAGACCCAACGCAGCCAAAAATAAATAAATAAAATAAATGAATTTTAAAAAATCAGTTAAAAAAAACCACAAATGTGGAAGTGAATTGAAGGATTAACATGAAGGAAGATTAAGGGATTAACATATAGAGAATTTAGGGTAAGTGAAAAAAGTGGAAAATAGTTTCTGTCAGTAAGTTGCTAGATATCTTTTTATCAAGAAGGAGGAAGAAAACAGAGGAAGAATAAATAAAAATAAGTGAAGTTTAAAAATGTATTTAAAAAAAAGAAAGGATTTCCTTGCTGGTGCAGTGGTTAAGAGTCCGCCTGCCAATGCAGGAGACACGGGTCCTAGTCCAGGAGGATTCCACATGCCGCGGAGCAACTAAGCCCATGTGCCACAACTACTGAGACTGAACTCTAGAGCCCGCCAGCCACAACTACTGAGCCCACATGCCACAACTACTGAAGCCCGCACGCCTAGAGCCCGTGCTCCACAACAAGAGAAGCCACTGCAATGAGAAGCCCGTGCACCACAACGAAGAGTAGCCCCTGCTTGCCACAACTAGAGAAAGCCTGCACGCAGCAACAAAGACCCAACGCAGCCTAAAATTAAAGAAAGAAAGAAAGGAAGAAAAAAAGAAAAAAGAAAACCTTGAGGTGATATACTTAAAAGCACTTTGGAATGCTTAGTTATATATTTCTTTAAAGCAATACACTAGCTAGCTCATTTTTACATATTTTTGAGAAGTACGTTAATCATGCTTGTTCATCACAGGCTGCAATTGTATTTCTGTACTGCTTAATAATTAGATAATAGTATACTCTGGTGCTAAACCCTCAAGTACTCAGGGACTGCCTTGGGGAGAGGGGAATGCTAAACAGGCAGAGTTCTGGATCTCCTTCTTCTGATTGATTCAGGAAAAGTCTGTTTTTATTTGTTTTACCTATTGGACTTCCCTTAGGGTATCATATAGTCTTAGATGCTATATGCTGTACATACCTTGAGAATAGAGATAAATAGGTTAGTGACCTGTCTATGGAAATTTTGGCAGCCGTGAAAATTCCAGTATACATGAATTGAATGAATACTATATTATCCCTATTGGGGATAATTAGAAAAAGATGGAACTGGAGGTTAAGAATAAAAAAGGAAGGTAATATGGATGGTAGTAGTAATAGAAATTTTTGAAATAAAACTTTGGGAGAAATAAAATGGATAAAGGAAAATAAAGCAGTCTTAGAACTGCAAGTGGAATGTGTGTGAGGAAGACGGAGGGATCTGGGGAAGCAGGAGATGGGACCCAGGACCCTGGAAGGTGGAGACTTGGGGAGGTGGGACATAGAATTGGAATTGTAAGAGGCAGAAGTAGACATTCCTGAGATGTCATGAAATCAGAAGAGCTTTGAAAACTAAGAAGAAAGATGTAGTCCAACAGGGGAGGAAGAAAATCAAATAATCACAAAATTGTAAAATTACAACTATTATAACTAAGTATACAGAGGAGAGGTATATGTTGTGTTGGTACCATGTGGAAGCAATGGCCAAGCTTAGATCTGAAGGAAGTTTTGTACTTGGTGTTAATGTCATTTCTGAGGGTGCCAAGTACCCTACAGCCAGTTCCCTTTAATTCCTACCAAACTACCTAGAGTATCACTCGTTCTGAACCAGTGTATCAGGGAGAGGCATGAAGCGGTAGTGCCCAGCATGACTTTGGCTGATTCTGGAGGCAATACCAGTGTGGTCTTAGGGCCATTTACCTACTTGCTAGTTGGTACAAATCCAGATATTTAACCCAGGGGGCAAACAACAGGGGAGATAAATTCCCTTTTACCGTTTTTTGAGATGGTTTCATGAGTCTGAGTAGGTTTTTCTTAGTTCAGTTCCAGCTGTCCTATCATTTGTGAATCGAGGTGAATTAGTGGTGAGGGAGATCCTGAAGAGTTTTTATGATAGAAAATGAAAATTAGTCATAAGTACTTATTATCACTAAAACAAAACCTTGGAATATTCTGGAATCTGTAAGGAACTAATAGATTCACATTATTATACTTTGTAATACCACAGTATGAAGCAAGTACGTATTGAATTAATCAACAGGACAGTATTACATGAAGCTTTGAGAAACCATAAACTTATATTTCAGCACATTTATGATGCTAGATTTCAACTAGAATTTTGGAAAACTTTTTTTTTTTTTTTACATTAAGCATGTGTTTGGTTTCAAGTTGGCACGTGGTCACTAATGTAAAGCTTTTCTTTTATAAAAGAGCTGTGAAGTAACAGGAGGAACTTATAACAAAAACCTTGATCTGAATCCAGTCTTCTCCACTTTAGTGAATGGTAATTCCATTTCTCCAGCTGCTCATCCGATTAGTCAAGAAATCCCTTCGATCCTCTCTGGAACTGTATCTGGAGTGCAGTTACTTCTAATCACCTGATCTGTTCTCTAGGTCAAGTCATCATCTCTATCTGGACTACAGGCACTAGCTGATCTTGCTGTCACCCTTGCCCCTCCATAGCCTCTTCTACATTTGGTAGCTAGAGTGATTCTTTAAGAAAAGAAAAGAAGCTGGATCACGTCAGTCCTGATCCTAGGTTTCGCATTTTACTAAATGAAATCTAACCCCCAACCCCCGAAAAAACCCACAAACGTAAAAATCTTATGTGATCTTGGCCCCTGGCTAGCTCTCTCACCTTATTTCCTTTTATCCCACCTCTTGGTTCCTGTGTCGCAGCTACTACAAGCCTCCTTGTTACTCCTGCAACACCCCAGGCATCTTCCCACATGTGGACTTTTGCACTTGCTATAATTCTCTTTTCCTGTGTGCTGTTTCACTGGATAGCCACATGGTTCACTTTCTCATCTCCCTTAAACCTTTGCTCAAATGTCACCGTGTTAAAAAGGCTTTCCCAGACTACCCTCCATGAAATAGCTCTTACTTCTGTCTGTCACAATCTGTTCCCTTAACCTGATTCACTTTTCTTTAAAGCACATATTATCCAACATGTTAATATATATTTATTTGTTTGTCTTTCTCAGTAGCATGTAAGTTCCATGAGGGAAGGATTTTTTTGTTTTGTTTTCTTGTTGTTGTTCATAGCTGTATCCTTGGCTCCTAGAATGGTGCCTCGCATATTAGGTCCTCAAATATTGAATGAATGAATCTTAAATGCATCTTTTGAAAAGAGTACTTTTAATAAAAAAGATGTCCACTAGATGGCACTGCTTTCAAATTTTATGTAATTAATGTCTGGGAGGAAAACATATCTTTTCTTTAGGTGGCTGTAACCAAAAAAGATCTTTGTGGTGAAGATTGTCATAAGAAATTCTACGATTAATGTGAGGCATATAGAATACTACATTTGTATTTGGTTTTTGATTTATATATTTTAAGATACTTTTTCTAAAATGAAAAATATTTGGAGAAACTTATAGAAAATGACAGCATATTCGTGTGTAAATATCCATTTGATACAGGTATTCAGCATGATAACTGTGGATAAGGTTAGTTCAGGTCCACACATTGACCACCCTCCTTCTGAGGTGCCTTTAATGGAATGAGAGAGAGAAATAGTTTCCAGAGCCTTTGACTATCAAGCTGCTTGCTGGTTGAAATCCAGCCTAGTGTTAGATTCAGAAAATTATTATTGTCTGTCAGCTGTTCAGTTGTTGTTGCCAATGACTTAGGTACTCTCAGTCTGGTTCCTAATCGACTGGGTATCCAAATTTTGAAAAACTTCCATGTTTCTGGCAGGTGTCACCTATCCTATTAAAAATCAGCAGGTTCCAAGTGTCAGAGCTTTTTATCTGACTTCTCTGACTAGCACTAAACTCAGCAAATTTTCCCCAGACTCTCAAAATTTGCCCGTTCTGCTTTGCCAGTGTCATCTCATTTCTTCTTGCTTTCATCACGTACCTCATTTCCTCCTTTTTTTCTAGTCCCTGTGCCTCCCTCTCTCAAGTACTTTTCCTGAATGGTCATTTGATCCATTCTGTACTCAACTTTTTACACAACTTTCGGTACTATTCCTTACTCCTAAAGTAATTTTTCCTCTTCTTTTTCAAACCAATGATGCCTTATCTTTTCACATTGTTCAAAATATACTTTTTTGTTTGTTTGTTTGCGGTACGCGGGCCTCTCACTGTTGTGGCCCCTCCCGTTGCGGGGCACAGGCTCTGGACGCGCAGGCTCAGCGGCCATGGCTCACTGGCCCAGCTGCTCCACGGCATGTGGGATTTTCCCGGACCGGAGCACGAACCCGTGTCCCCTGCATCGGCAGGCGGACTCTCAAACACTGCACCACCAGGGAAGCCCCCAAAATATACTTTTTGAGGAATGTTATTAACTAGTTTTATTTTTTTTCTTTCCTGTTTTAGAGTTTCTCTTTCATTTCTGAGTATGGCATATGTGAGGAACTTATTTTATCTCTTTAACATTCTCAGCTTCTTCTTGGAGCTCATTAACTATTTAGAAATGAAAACACTATTCTTTTATACTTTTCTGTTGTTAAATGGAACATAAAATATAGGATGGTTTTAGTATATATAGTCCTTCCTCCCAGTCACCCTTGGATGGCTAAGTATGGGGCTGATAAGGTATCATTTTAAATAGGAGACAATTACACTCAAAGATTTACATTTTGTATTTTTAGCCTGAAATATTTGAAATTTCTAATAACGATTATAGTTGCATCTGTTTCAACTTGTCACTCTCTAATACTTGGCCTACCCCATGCATTAGATCTAGCTTTGAGGTTGGAATTCAGTGTTTAGAAAATAATTTTTTGTTTACTAAGGAAATATTGGACACATCCATTTGTTTAGAAAATAGTTTCCTGTTTACCAAAGCACTTATTTTGTATGTATTTAAGTTTTAATTGAGAAAACATATTTTTCTGGTCTGAGACATGGAGATTTACTGATATCTGATTATTAGAATGATAATATTCTACATTCAAATATATTTCATTTCTGAAAATGAAAGCATTTTTCTTATTTACTAAACATATGGTGCTAGTCAAATTTTCATTTATAAAAAAACATATTTTTATGTTGAACCTCAGAGATATTGCTTGCTCAGCATTAGATGAGATTAAGAGCCCTTGCTAGGCGTGTGCTCTGACTGGTAATCTCTTTTAGTGCTTACAAACAAGGGCTTACATTCCATAATTGTATATGAAGCCATCTTGCTTATACCTGCTCTTTTTTTTTTTAATACCTGTTCTATTGATAAGGCTTTTTTTCCAGTGTTACTTATGGCTTATGAGTTTCCTAAGTAAAATTTATGTGGCCTTAAATATTGACTATTTTTATTTATTTATTTATTTTAATTTTTTGGTACAATTTTTAAAGGTTACTTTCCATTTAGTTATTACAAAATATTGGCTACATTCCCCATGTTGTACAATATACCCTCGAGCCTATCTTAAACCCAGTAGTTTGAACCTCCCACACTCCCAACCCTATATTGCCCCTCCCCTCCCCTCCCCACTGGTAACCACTAGTTTGTTCTCTGTATCTATGAGTCTGCCTGTTTTTTGTTATATTCACTAGTTTGTTGTATTTTTTTAGATTCCACATATAGGTGATATCATACAGTATTCATCTGTCTCTGTCTGACTCATTTCACTTAGCATAATGCCCTCTATTCATGTTGCTGCAAATGGCAAAAAAATATTGACTGTTTTTGCTTGTGCTATTTTTTCCTCCACAGACTGGTTGAGATAGCAGAATCTCGTTTTCCCAGATATTTTAACACTGAAGAAAAATTACTTTTGACAAGCAGTAAAGTTCATCTTTATCGGGAACTCAGCTGTGATGAAGTTCTACAAAGGTATGCTGTCTTAGATTTTGGTATTTTAGTAATACTTTGAAGATTTATTTTTTGTTTTTCATGTTTTCAGCTTCTGAGTAAAAAAAAAGTCCCTACAAATTAGGATTATGAGAAATAATTATTTCAGTGTTCTTCATTTACTACTACTGGTTGAAGTATTTCTTTAAAAATGAAAAATATTTTAAATGAATAAAATGTTTTAGATTTAACTAATTAAGTGGTATGTTATCTACTGTTCCATTAACAAATTACCCCAAAGTTTAGCAGCTTAAAGCAGTAAACATCTGTTATCTCACATAGTTTTTGAGGGTTAGGTATCTGGGAATGGCTTAGCTGAGTATTTCAGGCTCAGGGTTGCTCAAGAGCTTGCAGTTAAGCTGTTGGCCAGGGTTGTAGTCATCTCAAGGGTCACCTGAGGCTGGAGAATCTTAGAGAATTCCAGGATCATTCATGTAGTTGCTGGAAGGCCTCCCTTCCTTCCTGGAGAGGCCTCTAGTTCTCACTGTGTGGGTCTCTCCATAGGGCTGCTTACAACATGTTGTTGACTGAAAAAAAAAAAAAGCACACAACCTAAAAGTTGAGAATTATGTTTTATTCAGAAGACATACTGAGGACTTAAGCCTAGGAGGCAGCCTCTCAGATAGCTCTGAGGGACTGCTCCAAAGAGGTAAGGGAGAAGCCAGGATATAGGAGTTTTTGCAACAAAAACAAGGTAGTTGAAACATCAAAAAATTACTGTTAATTAAAGAAAAAACAAACATTTTGAGTTAATGAATTTAGCACTTTTGTATGTATGGGAAGATGCAAGAGTCTGGGCTATTGAAATCATTCCTTTGATATGCACCTTAACTGTCTAGGGCCAGTATCTTGCTTTTCTCTATTCTGAATTCCCTCAAGGTGCACAGTCAGGGCAGCTGCCGTGGCTGATGGCTTGATGGCCTCAACATCCTTTGTTTACTGATGTGGCAGGTGACATTTTTGGTCCACAATGGTGTCTTGCCTCTGCCAGAGCCAGTGCTCTGAGAGAGAGTGGGCAAGTAAGAAGGAGCCCAAGATGGATGCTGTAGTCCTTCACAACCTACTCTCAGAAATGGTGTACTGTCATTTTGTCATATGCTATTGGTCCACAGGACAACCCTGGTACAATGTGGGAGGGGACTCCACAAGGATGTGAATACCAGGAGGTGGGAGTAAATAGGGACCATTTTGGAGCTGGGCTACGGCAAGCAGTTTTGCTCTAAACTGGAGCTTTAGCAGTATCATAAGAAAACCAAGGGGGCTTCCCTGGTGGTGCAGTGGTTGAGAATCTGCCTGCCAATGCAGGGGACACGGGTTCGAGCCCTGGTCTGGGAAGATCCCACATACCGCAGAGCAGCTGGGCCCGTGAGCCACAACTACTGAGCCTGCGTGTCTGGAGCCTGTGCTCCGCAACAAGAGAGGCCGCGACAGTGAGAGGCCCACACACCTCAATGAAGAGTGGCCCCCGCTTGCCACAACTAGAGAAAGCCCTCGCACAGAAACGAAGACCCAACACAGCCAAAATAAATAAATTAATTAATTTTAAAAAAAGTGGATAAGCAGTAAAATCTACATTTGAGCTGATACAAATTGTCAGAAGAGAAATAAATATTGACACGTTTCACATTTGAGGTAGATTAGGTAAATGTTTGATTAAAAAGAAAAGGAAACCAAGGAGTGAAGCTAAATGAAAACATTTTGGCCTATTTCCCAAAGTGTGCAATATATATAGAAGAGCTGAAAATAATGTATGTTTATTGACTATCTGCAATAATTACTGCAACTTAGGGAAGAATAATTTGTTGTTTTAAAGGTAGTTAACCTTTCCATGCCCTATTTTTTAAAATTATACCTTAAATTTATCCACTATTTTATAAATTCTGCTTTTACAGGATTGAATCCTTGGAAGAAGAAATTATTTCAAAAGGAGTTAAACTTGTGATTATCGACTCTGTTGCTTCTGTGGTAAGAAAGGAGTTTGATACACAACTTCAGGGCAACATGAGAGAAAGGAACAAGTTCTTGGCGAGAGAAGCAGCCTCTTTGAAGTATTTGGCTGAGGAATTTTCAATCCCAGTAAGTTTTTCTTTTTCTCTTTTTTTCCTCCTTCTTTCTTTTTTTCCTTTCTTTTATATTTTCACTAACTTATAACATCAAATAATAAAATTAAAAGGAAATTAAAACATGACTTTTTAATGGTAGCACAGTCTAATTGCTATAGCAAATACCACCATCTTCTAAAATTTGTTCATCTCTTGAGATTATTTCGTCCTTTTCACAATTTGAGCCTAAGAAGATTTAAATATTGTTTTCCAAAGTTCCTATAGTCAGTACTTTTCTTCCCTCTCATTGTTTAGTCTTTGTGCATGTTTTTATATTACTTTTATCACACTGAGGTAAGTAATAAGTATTAAAACTCCATGAAATTGCCTGTGTCTGTTTCTATACAGCTTTTTTTTTTTATGGCAGAAGTTGTCAGTTTTATAAGTATTTAAGGTTTAGATATTGTTATTGTGTTCAGTGCTGTTTTGTACACCATAGGATTTGGTTTGCTTCAAAAGCCAGAGGTTGATTTTTTAGGGTGTTTGGAGTGATAGTAATGAAAGCGTAAGTAAGGAAAACTTGAAAAATTACTCTTGGCATGACTTTCAGTAGTGGGAATTGTGATCAGGAAATCTGAAGATGAGGTGTATTTCAAGGGTTTGTGCTGGGTAAGCTATGAGTACTAAGTTATATTCCCGTTAGCAGTGTGTGGGAGAGTGCAGCTTGCTCTGAAGTCTCACCAACATTTAGCATTGTCAGGCTTTTCAATTTTAGCCATGCATCATCTCAACAGAAGATAGGAAAATTCCTTAAACTGAGATAAAATTTAGTGATGATTTTATAATTTTTAGATTTGTTTGGAAAATTAAAACCTTGGATCTTTGTAACATAGAGAATATGTACTGTTAGTGGAAACTACCACATAGCCTTTGAGATTGATAAACCTAAGCAAGAATCGAGGGGGAAAATGTGGCATTCAAAAAGTTCTACATGTTTTAATGGCTTTTAAATTCATATTTTGGATTATATGGTATAATTCCTGGTGAATCGAGTGCTGTAAAGCTTATCTTGGATGATGCTTATCTTTTAAATTTTATTATAGTTGCTTAAAAGGACAAATTCAAATCCATATTTTCCCTGGTCAAGGAGAATAAGGAAATTTAAAAAATATTTTATAGAGTTACTTGATTGAATGGAAAAGTTAAGTATATATGTTTATTTTATTCATATTGTTGTGTGACTTAATCTTGTGTAAAATATGAAAATTCACTTTTTAAAAGTTATATTTGTTTGTTTTTATTTATTTAAAATATTTATTTATTTGGTTGCGCCGGGTCTTAGTTGTGGCAGGCAGGCTCCTTAGTTGTGGCATGCAAACTCTTAGTTGCGGCACGCATGTGGGATCTAGCCCTGACCTGGGCCTCCTGCATTGGGAGCGTGGAGTCTTATCCACTGGGCCACCAGGGAAGTCCCTGTCTGCTTTTAAATTGTAATTGTAGGCTAATGTATTTCAGTTTTTTCTGAGGTGATTATTTATTTTCCTGAGTGAGAAAGGGGCTCTGCTTTTCTTTGTTTTTAATAGAGCCCTCTGAAAGAATAGGTACTTAGTATCCTCATATCCTTCTGTCTTTGCCTTTGTTTTTCTGTTCAGAGGTAAATGCAGAATATAACATGTACTTATGTAACACAGTATGGTATTGGTTTTTCTGACAAATCAGTATTGGTTTTAGAAGGCTTTTGAAAAATACTTCCTTTAGGAAATCTCAGAATTTTCCTAGCCTAATTACCTCACTTAAATGGAAAATCATAAACTTTTAAGCTTTTATGCTATACTTTGAAAAGGTGGCTTCATATGGAAGTAAATGCCTTAAAAGGTGTGTTGTTTTCTGGTTCATTATACCTTTCAAATTAGCAAACCTTATGCTTCCTGGTACTTAAACGTGCCAACAAACATTCCTGCCCCAAGAAGTGTTTGCTGTTCCTCAGCCTGGAGTATCCATTATCCATATTGTCTCCTGTTATTAGTGAGGGCTTCCCTGACCATATAAGTATTAACCACACTCCCTGCCTCTCCATGTCTCTTATTATGCTTTATGTTCCTCCATCATAGTTTTCACCCTCTAGCATTATATATTTATGTTTATTGTTTGTGTGACCTCACCACCCCATAGTACGGTTAAAGGGATTCTGTCTACTTTGTTCATGGCTTTATTCTCAGTACCAGGAATAGTGCCTAACACATAGTAGGCACTCAGTAAATGTTTTTGAATGTATGAGTTTAGATACTGCTTTTCTTCTTAGACTTGATTTAATCTTATGTATGTTTATACTGAACTTAAATTTTATCATTTGCTTTTATCTTTACTTTGATCTTATCTTTAATATTGTTTACTATTTATAATAGTAATAAAATATAACTTTAGATGGCAGAATCTTATCATATGGGAGCTGGACTCAGTTCACACTGGTGTCTTATAGGAAGAAAAAGAATTCTTAAGATTCTTAAACTTGGAAAAGGCTTTAGAGATCTAGATAGTATCACAGAACCAGGAATTAGAAGAGATTTATCTCAGTTTAGTGAAACTGTGGTAAGTGAATGTCTGATGGCCTCTGAAGATTGGGTAGAAAGCCAAGCATTCCAGCCTGTTCTTTGGCTGTGGATCTGAGATGGTGGACAGGGCCAGGATGCCTGGCATTTTGATACACTCTAGATATCTTCATTCAAATGAGAGTAAAGAGTAAAACCAACTTGGCTGTGGGTTGAGTACTTCATTGAATTTAAATATTTCTCTACAGTGAACTTTCAGTGCTTTTAAAATGTGGGGAAAAAGCTTAAAATATAATTTGTATTTAATTTCGATTGTCACATTGTGTATATATTTGTGTATGGTATGTACAGTTGTCCCTCAGTATCTGCAGAGGCTTGCTTCCAGGACCCCTGCTGATACCAAAATCTGCAGATGTTCAAGTCCCTTATATAAAATGGTTGTCCTCCTTATCCGTGGGTTTTGTGTCCAGGGTTTTGCATCAAAAATTCTCCAAGGAAACACAGCATTGTAAAGCAACTATACTCCAATAAAAATTAATAAAAAATTAAAAACTAAAATGTATCATAGATTAGAAAAAAAAATTCTCCAAGTGAGAATTTTTGATCCATGGTTGGTTGAATCCACAGATATGGAACCCATGGATATGGAAGATGATTATATGTGTGTTTGTATGCAAGCATGCCTGCGTGTGTGGAGATTTCAACATCCTTTCTCAGTAATTGATAGAATTAATGGGCAGAAAGTCAGAAGACTTGGATAACATAAACAGTCAACTTGATCTAATCGGTGTTTACAAAACATTCCATTCAAGTGCCTGCAGAATACATATTCCTTTCTGGTACACATGAGATATTCACCAATATAGACCATATTTGGGGACATACAATAAATCTCAACATATTTAAAAGATTGAAATCATACAAAGTGTGTTTTTTGACCCCAAGAGAACTAAACTAGAAATTGATAACAGAAACATGTCTGGAAAATCCACAGACATTTGGAAATTAAACAAAAATACTTCTAAATAACCCATGAGTCAGAGAATAAATCACAAGAGAACTTAGAAAATATTTTGAAGTAAATAAAAATGAAAATACAACATATCAAAATTTGTGGATTGCAGCTAAATCAGTGCTTAGAGGGAAGTTTATTTAATTAAATGCTTATACTGGAAAAGAAGAAAGTTTTCAAATCAGTGATCTAGCTTGTAAAAAATACAAGAATAAATTAAACCCAAAATAAGCAGAAGAAAGGAAAAAATAAAGATAAAAGCATGAATCCATGAAATTAAAAATAGGAAACAATAGAGAAAAGAATCAATGAAATAGAAAGCTAGTTCTTTGAAAAGATTAATAAAATTGATAAAACTGTCACCAGACTGACCAAGAGAAAAACAAATTAGCAGTATCAAGAATGAGAGGGGATATCACTGAAGGTCCTACAAATACTAAATGAATAATAAGGGAATGTTATGAGCAACTTCATTTCAGTAAGTTTGATAACTTAGATGAAATGGGCAGATTCTTTGAAATACACAAACTATCAAAGCTTACTGAGGAAGAAAGAGATAAGCTGGATAGTCCTATATCTGTTTAAGGAGTTGAATTTGTAATTAAAAATCTCACAAAGAAAATGCTAGGTCCAAAGTCTTTACTGGTAAAATCTATCAAACATTTAAGGAAGAAATAGTATCAATTCTATACAAACCTTCCAGAAAATTTTTAAGAAAACTACAGAGTGATGTTCCTCATGAACATAAATACACAAATCCTTAAAATATGTTAACAAATTAAATTCAGCAATAAATAAAAAGGATAACTACATCATGACCAAGTAAAGCTTATTTCAGGAATGTTTCATTGATTTTGAATGCAACATTAAAATATAAAATTTACTACAGCAACACATTAAAAAAAAGGATCATCTCAGTAGATGTAGGAAGGAAAAACAGTTGACAAAATTCATTAGCTATTCATGATGAAAACTCTGAACAAACCAGTAGTAGAAGGGAACTTTCTCAACCTGATAAAGGGCATCTACTAAAAAACTACAGCTAACATCATACTTAATGGTGATATATTGAATTCTTTCTTCCTAAGATTGGGAATAAGGCAAAGATGACCCATTCTTGCCATTTCTAATCAACAGTGTATTGTAGACTCTAGCCAGTGTGATATGGCAAGAAAAAGAATTTAAGTATACCTGTATTTAAATTAGAAAAGAAGAAATAAGACTATCTTTATTCATAGACAATATGATATGTTTGGTAGAAAATCCCAAAGATTTTACCCAAAAAGCTACTAGATTTAACAAGTGATTTTAGCAAGATTACAGAATACGAGAATTGATATATAGAAATTAATTGTTTCTCTATATGCTAGTGGTGAACAATTAGAAACTGAAATTGAAAACCTGTACCATTAATAAGAATACCAAAACCATGAAATCTTGGTGATAAATGAAACAAAATATATGTCAGATTTTTATACTGAAAACTATAAAGCATTGATGAGAGAACTCAAAGTAGACCTAAATAAATGAAAACATACCATGCTCATGGACTGCAGACTCACCAATGTCAAGATGTTAATCCTCTCCAAATTGCTCTATGTATTCAATACACAATCCCAATCGAAATCCCAGTAGGCTTTTGGGTAGAAATCAACAATCTGACTGTGAAATTTATGTAGAAAAGCAAAAGATAGAGAACAGTTAGAACAATTTATAAAAAGGAAAGTATAGTTAGAAGACTCACACTCCCTGATTTTAAGACCTACTAAAAAGACACAGTAATTAAGACAGTGTTGTATTGGTGATAGGACTGACACCAGATCAATGGAACAGAATAGAGAGTGCAGAAATAAATCCATAGATTTACAGTTAATTTTGAACAAAGATGCTAAGGTAATTCAGTGGAAAAGAGATAGTTTGTCAACAGATTGTGCTAGAACCATTGGATATCCATATGTAAAAAACAAACAAATCTTGACTTGTACTATTATAGAAACCCAACTCAAAATGGTTGACACACTGTAACATAAAACCTAAAACTATAAAACTTCTGGAAAAAAAACATGGGAGAAAATATTTGTGGCCTTGGGCCAGGCAAAGATTTCTTAAATGACATTAAAAATATGCACAAGGGGGCTTTCCTGGTGGCGCAATGGTTGAGAGTCCGCCTGCCGATGCAGGGGACACGGGTTCGTGCCCCGGTCCGGGAAGATCCCACATGCCGCGGAGCAGCTGGGCCCGTGAGCCATGGCCGCTGAGCCTGCACGTCCGGAGCCTGTGCTCTGCAATGGGAGAAGCCACAACAGTGAGAGGCCTGCGTACAGCAAAAAAAAAAAAAAAAAAAAAAAAAATGCACCAGGGACTTCCCTGGTGGCGCAGTGGTTAAGAATCTGCCTGCCGATGCAGGGGACACGGGTTTGAGCCCTGGTCTGGGAAGATCCCACATGCCGCGGAGCAACTAAGCCCGTGCACCACAACTACTGAGCCTGCGCTCCAGAGCCTGTGAACCATAACTACTGAGCCCACGTGCCACAACTACTGAATCCCACGCGCCTAGAGCCTGTGCTCTGTAACAAGAGAAGCCACCACAATGAGAAGTCCATGCGCCTCAATGAAGAGTAGCCCCTGCTCGCCACAACTAGAGAAAGCCCACACACAGCAATGAAGGCCCAATGCAGCCAAAAATAAATAAATTTATTTAAAAAAAAACATAAAAAATTAACATTTCTATTCTTTGAAGATACTTAAGCAGATGAAAAAACAAGCCACAGACTGGGAGATAATATTTGTGCAACTCATGTTGAAGGACTGGTAACTTAAAGGGCTATGAAAACTCAGTAACAATCTAATTTTTAAAATGGGCAAAAAAATGGGCAAAAGATTTGGATAAACACTTCAGCAAAGAAGATATATAGGTGGCAAATAATTGCTCAAAATTATTAGTCATTAGGGAAATGCAAAGTAAAATCACAATGAAATACTACTATACATCTATTAGAATGGTTCAAAAAACAAAAGCAAAAACCCTGACAATACCAAATGCTGACAAGGATACGTGGATACGGAGCAGCTCGAATTCTCCTACATGCTGACGGAAATGCTAAATGGTATTGCCACCTTGGAAAACATTTTGACAGTTTCTTGTAAAGTTAAACATCTACTTTAACTATATGACCAAGCAGTCTTTCTCCTAGGTATTTTTTTTACCCTAATAAATGATATATATCATACAAAAATCTGAAAATGTTTTTAGTAGTATAATTCATAATCACCAAACACCAGAAACAACCCAAACAGATCTGGGTTAGAATTCAGACTCCTCCATTTACTACCTGTATAACTATAACTTAATTACTTTTCTGTTTTTCAGTTTCCTAATGTGTAAAGTGAGAGTAATAATGCCTAACTTTATTTTTATTTATTTATTTTTAAAATAAATTTATTTATTTATTTAATTTTTGGCTGTGTTGGGTCTACGTTGCTGCACATGGGCTTTCTCTAGTTGCGACAAACGGGGGCTACTCTTTGTTGCAGTGCGTGGGCTTCTCACTGTGGTGGCTTCTCTTGTTGCAGAGCACGGGCTCTAAGCACGTGGGCTTCAGTAGTTGTGGCGCTTGAGCTCAGTAGTTGTGGCACACAGGCTTAGTTGCTCCGCAGCATGTGGGACCTTCCTGGACCAGGGATCAAACCCATGTCCCCTGCATTGGCAGGCGGATTCTTAACCACTGTGCTACTAGGGAAGTCCAGTAATGCCCAACTTTAAAACAGTGGGATAGTGCCCATTTTTCAGCAGATCCTTGGAAAAGAGGATAGTACTTAAAAAAAAAAGTATTTCCCTTATCGTAGTAATTGGTTGTTCTTTTGAATTAAATATACTTAGCACAGAGCCTCATATACAGCTTAACAAATAAAAAAAACTGTAAGGAACCCTTATATCTAATATTTAACACTTTCCTTTTATACATCAGAGAAACTTCTTGTCTTATTTCCTTCTAGAAACAGTCATACTTTGTTTCCCACTTGTTTGCCCCAGGACTTTCAGATGCCAGTGAGCCCATACTCATTCTGCCCTGTTAGCTCACTGTGCCAAAGGTCAGTAAACTTCTGTGAAGAGCCAGATAGTAATATTTTAGGCTTTGTGGGCCCTAATGTCTCTGTGGTAACTACTCAACTCAGCCATGGTAGCATAAAAGTAGCCATAAACAATTTGTAAACTAATGGGTGTGGTTATAGTTCAATAAAATCTTGTTTACAAAACCAGATGGAGGGCCTTGGGCCACAATTTGCCATCCCCTGATCTGGACCCTTCTCTTTTCTCCCTAGCCTTGGACCCAGGGCTGGCGCTACCATTAGATTAAGGAATTTGGAGGAAGGGAACGAGAGCAGTCTGCTCATAAAGCAGTGTTTTCTCAAACTAGTTTAAGACATTGGCCCCTTTTAAATGCAAGTGATATGCTCTTAACCCCCATTTCTGACTTCAGATTTATTATATTACAGACATATATAGAATTATAAAACTAGCTAATAACTCTTCATATTAAATCATACTTATGAAACCATAAAAGTGGGTTGTATTGAATAAACAATACTATTCAAAGTAATTATTCTAATGTTACAGATGATCATTTGCTAAATTAAATTATTACTTGCAATATAAATAACATAGCATAGCTTCTTTTGAATTATATGTGTGCATGTGTGTGTGTATTTACTGTAGTTTATGTGATGACTCAACTTTGAACTACTACAAAACCTTCTTCTGTTTGGGAAGGATAACGTCATTTGGCCCTTACCTGGGCATGAATGCATTTACGTTTGAATTCTGCTATTACTTTTTTCTTATTCGTCTCTGACAATTAAAGTTGTACCACTTGGCATCACTTGATTGAAAATACACATTAATATCTGTTGGCAGTTTTTAATTATAAAATGCCTATACTAATATTTTGAGGCTATCATTGAAATGGAAATATAAAATTTAAAAATTCTCAGAGACAATTTACAAAACTTTGAATATGTTCACCGACTACAGTTTGAGAAACACAGTTGTACTAGTCTTGTAGAAGTTTTTTCCTGAATGTTGTGGGGGAAGTTTAAGGGACACTCTGCTATTGAGATGTAGGATGAAAAACCTTTGTCTTTTTTTTTTTTTAATTGAAGTATAGCTAATTGACAATGTTTTGTTTGTTTCAAGTGTACAGCAAAGTGATTCAGTTATACATATACATATATGTATATATTCTTTTTCAGATTCTTTTCCATTATAGAGGACCTTTGTCTTTTTAAAGTGTGTCCATGCTAGTATTAGAAAAAACAGTAGACTCTAAAACGATTTATAATTAATGAAAATAACATAAGAGAAGAATTTAAATATTACCTGTATAAAATGAATTGTGGTTATGGTTATTTATGTTGCTTGTTATCATTGATTTCTAAATATCATACAAAACAGTTATTATACATATCGTTAATTATGTATTAGGTTAAAATGAGATTTTCTTGCCAAAAAAGACCTTAAAGATCATTTAGATTAGCCTCTTCATTTTATAGATGACAATGAGGCCGAGAGGTGACCTTACTTGTTCTCCTATTTTTAGCATAGGAGAGGGCAGATGAATGGATAGAATGTAAGATCTTTTGGGTGCCAGTTCTGAGATTTTTTCCTACAGTAGGATTCTCTTTTTTTCTGAGATCTACAGAATGATGGTGGTGCTTCTTTGAAAATGCTTCCAGTGTATCTTGAACAGGCCCGTACAAATACCAAAAAAATGCACAAAATGCCAAGATCTAAATTTTTACTGTTTCAGAGAATTTTCAACAAGGTAACTTCAGTTGTTGGTATATGAGTAGCACTGAAGTTTCCTGTCTCTTTCCCCTCTATCTTCTTTTACCTTCATTTCTTGATATTGTGCAAATGTTTTCTGCTGTAAGGGAACTAGTACCAGTTACCAATATTTAGAAAACTGGTATATCAAGAAAAATTTGAATATACTATTTAAACATTCTAAGAAGGAAAAGTCTTATTTTCAATGAAAGTTGTTAAAATCCAAATTATTTTACTGAGGTGTGGTTTTGACAGGGTTTTCTCTTGTTGCCATCTATGTTCTTGATTTTCTCTTGTTTCTATCTGTGTTCTTGATTGTATGTTTTTTGAGAAAATGCATTGCTCTAATTTATTGCATAATGTGATTTCTTTTGAAATATTAATGCTCATAAAATATTTAAAGCTGTTTAGAAAAATTAATTAAAATGTATTGTATTATATTTTAAGGACATAAGGGTTTAAAATCTTTGGCAAGTGGAAACTTTGTTTTTGTTTTGAGTGAGGCAAATATTACAAGGTTAAACTTTTTATTATTATTTGACAAAAGCATAAAAATATTTTTTTTCTCAGTTTAATGGTAAATTTCATATGGGCCAGAATTTCTTTTCTTTTACTTTTAGCTGTCCCATCATGCAAAGTGGGTTTAACTTATAGGATTATGACTTATCTTAGATACTAATAAATATTGAAAATTTAAAAAAATAGGAAGCTAGGCCAATGCGTTTAAAATAATTAAAGTTTTGTTAATTACAAAATTGGAATAGAATGTTTATGACTTGTGAGATCGAAGAAAAAGGTATGTATGAACCCAATTTTGACATTTATTCTTGTCATAAATGTAAAAATTCAGGATTTGCATTTCTGTGAAAACCTAATGAAGTTTCTCTAATTGTGAAATAGAAACCCTACACTCTAGATATATGTAACTAAGCCATCAAAACTCTAGAGTTACATTTTATTGTTGTGTACTGTTACTGTATGATTTTTCAGAAATCATAAAATTTTTGGTTTACTTTGATTACTTTCATATTAATTACTGAAAGCAAACACTGTGGGAATTCTGTGAGGTAAGAAACGTCTTTTACATTTTTTTTTGTTTTTCATAAGTGCCTTGTGTTTGCTAATTCACATTTGAAGTCAGATTATCCTTAAAGATACCCTATATTCATTCAGGTGGCTGAAACTCATAGACTAGACTAAACCTTCACTTTATTTCATTAGTTAGTGAGAATAATTCTAGAAAAATTATATCTTTCTTTTGTGTAGCTCTTTATAATTTATAAAACTTTGTTTTTATTGGTTTTTTTAAAAAATAAATTTATTTATTTTTGATTGTGTTGGGTCTTCGTTGCTGTGCGCGGGCTTTCTCTAGTTGCGGCGAGTGGGGGCTACTCTTCCTTGCGGTGCGCAGGCTTCTCATTGCGGTGGCTTCTCTTGTTGGGGAGCATGGGCTCTAGGCGCACGGGTTTCAGTAGTTGTGGTATGTGGGCTCAGTAGTTGTGGCTTATGGGCTCTAGAGCACAGGCTCAGTAGTTGTGGCTCACGGGCTTAGTTGCTCCGCGGCATGTGGGATCTTCCTGGACCAGGGCTCGAACCCGTGTCCCCTGCATTGGCAGGTGGATTCTTAACCACTGTGCCACCAGGGAAGTCCCAAGTCCCTGTTTTTATTGTTGACTAGAGCAAAAAACTAGAAACCACTTAAGATTAATGAGTGGATGATTGGCTAAATTAATGGTGGAACATCCATACAATGGAATACTGTGATGTTGTTAAAATGAATGAGATAACCCAGGAATGTATTCACAGGTTGTTTAGGAAAGGATTAACTCAGCTGGGGTAGGTTGCTCAAACCCAGCATATTCCCAAGGAAGTCTTATCTTCAGGACTGCCAGCTCCTGGGAAATGAACTCAGAGCCTTTGGAATATTCTGCTTAATAAGAGTGTTTTTATATGCCTGATGCCTTGGTCCACACAATACCAGTTGAATCAGATAGTTTATACAAACTGTGATTTATGGAGAACACCGATTTGGCTCTGGGGACTAGAATCTCGGTAGCTAAGGTCAGTCGTGCAGGCCCTGCATGGTATGTGACTGACTCCCAGTAAAAACTCTGGACACCAGAACTTGGGTGAGCTTTCCTGGTGGACTTTGCTTCACATGTGTTGTAACACATCATTGCTGGGACAATTAAACACGTCCATGCAACTCCACTGTGGGATGACACTTGGAAACTGGTACCTGGTTTCTCCTGGGCTTTGTTCATCCTCCTTTTCCTCTTTGCTTATATCAATCTGTATCCTTTTGCTGTACTAAACCATAACTGAGTGTAAGAGCTTTTCTGAGTCCTGTGAGTCCTTTCAGTGAATCACCAAGCCAGAAAGTGGTGTTAGAGACCCCTGACACACAGGGGCATCAATAGATAGGTGCAAGAATGTTTATGGGAGCTTAACCTAATTGCTCAAAACTGGCAAAATTTAGTTATTAGTATTGCATCAACCTTAATTTATTGATTTTGATCATTGTACTATGATTATATAAGATGTTAACATTAGGAGAAGCTGGGTGAAGAGCATATAGGAACTCCCTGTAGTCTTTTTGCAACTATTTGGTGAATCTAAAATTATTTCCAAATAATAAGTTAAAAAAAGAGAGTGTGTTTTTATGTTCATAAATTGGCTCTGGAAGCTCATTAAGAAACTCCATTGGTTGCATTTGGAGAAGGAAAACAGGGGCTGGAAGAGGACTTCTATTTGATGCACTGGATCTCTTCTATTTAGTTGTCTGGTCCTGTAGATATTACCTAAAACCTCTTCAATTTAAATGCTGCTCTTCATCTTTCAGCAAATCTATCTGGCTCCATTTTCAATATATATTAAGTACCATCATAAGATTAATTCCCATCATCTTCAATGCTATCTACCCTGGTTCTGGTTGTTTAAGAATACTGGCTTTGGAGTTAGGTGTGGGTTTGAATCATAGCTTCATTGTTTGCTAGTTTTGTGACCTTGAGTAAGTTATTTATCCTAGTTCCAACTCTTAGTTTCCCATTTGAAAAATGGGGATAATAATATCTGACTCATAGGGGTGTGAGGATTAAATGAGACAATGTCTGTAATGTTCTTTGTACAATGTTTGACACATTCAGTAAGAGGTAACCATTAATCATTAACTTTAGTAGTTACCTCATTCCAGGTGCTTGGTATATTTTATCTCTCTTCTCCTGTTTTTTTTTTTTTTTCCTCAGAAGGCTGCAAGCTCCTCAAAAGGAAAAATCATGTCTTAGGGCTGTATCCCCTTCTAGCTGTTTTGTTGATGGTTGCTGTTACTGCCTAACCCTCCTATACCTGGTTCACTCACTTATTCTTCGGATCTCAGTCACTCTTCTTTTTTTTTTAATCTTTTTAACACAGACTTTATTGAAACATAATACTAATACAGAAAAGTACACAAATTATAAATGTATAAGTCAATAAGTGTTCGCAAAGTGAGCACATTTGTATAGTCAGCACTAGATCAAGAAACAGACCATTACCCCAGAAGCCCTCATGTCCCCCTTCTAATCAAGGGTAACCGATATCCTGACTTCTTACAACACCAGAGGTGAGTTCTATGTATCTTTGAAATTTAATAAATGGAATCATTTAGTAAATACTTTTTGAGTGTCTGGCTTCTATTGCTCAGCATTATATTTGTGAGATGAATTCAGTGTAAGCATGTAATTTAAGGTTGTTTTTTTTAAATTTAATTTATTTTTTTATACAGCAGGTCCTTATTAGTCATCAATTTTATACACATCAGTGTATACATGTCAATCCCAATCTCCCAATTCATCCCACCACCCCCCCCACCCTCCTCCACTTTCCCCCCTTGGTGACCATACATTTGTTCTCTACATCTGTGTCTCAATTTCTGTCCTGCAGACTGGTTCATCTGTACCATTCTTCCAGGTTCCACATATATGCATTAAATACGAGATTTGTTTTTCTCTTTCTGACTTACTTCACTCTGTATGACAGTCTCTAGATCCATCCACGTCTCTACAAATGACCCAGTTTCGTTCCTTTTTATGGCTGAGTAATATTCCATTGTATATATGTACCACATCTTCTTTATCCATTCGTCTGTCGATGGGCATTTAGGTTGCTTCCATGACCTGGCTATTGTAAATAGTGCTTCAAAGAACATTGGGGTGCATGTGTCCTTTTGAATTATGGTTTTCTCTGGGTATATGCCTGGTAGTGGGATTGCTGGGTCATATGGTAATTCTATTTTTAGTTTTTTAAGGCACCTCCATACTGTTCTCCATACTGCCTGTATCAATTTACATTCCTATCAGCAGTGCAGGAGGGTTTCTTTTTCTCCACACCCTCTCCAGCATTTGTTGCTTGTAGACTTTCCGATGATGCCCATTCTAACTGGTGTGAGGTGATACCTCATTGTAGTTTTGATTGGCATTTCTCTAATAATTAGTGATGTTGAGCAGCTTTTCATGTGTCTCTTGGCCAACTGTATGTCTTTTTTGGAGAAATGTCTATTTAGGTCTTCTGCCCATTTTTGGATTGGGTTGTTTGTTTCTTTAATATTGAGCTGCATGAGCTGTTTACATATTTTGGAGATTAATCCTTTGTCCATTGATTCGTTTGCAAATATTTTATCCCATTTTGAGGGTTGTCTTTTCATCTTGTTTATGGTTTCCTTTGCTGTGCAAAAGCTTTGAAGTTTCATTAGGTCCCATTTTTTTATTTTTTATTATTTATTTATTTTGGGGGGGAGGTACGTGGGCCTCTCACTGTTGTGGCCTCTCCTGTTGCGGAGCACAGGTTCCAGACGTGCAGGCTCAGCGGCCATGGCTCACAGGCCCAGCTGCTCCGCGGCATGTGGGATCTTCCTGGACCGGGGCACAAACCCTTGTCCCCTGCATCGGCAGGCGGACTCTGAACCACTGCGCCACCAGGGAAGCCCCCATTTGTTTATTTTATTTCCATTACTCTAGGAGGTGGATCAAAAAAGATCTTGCTGTTATTTATGTCAAAGAGTGTTCTTCCTATGTTTTCCTCTAAGAGTTTTATAGTGTCCAGTCTTACATTTAGGTCTCTAATCCATTTTGAGTTTATTTTTGTGTATGGTGTTAGGGGGTGTTCTAATTTCATTCTTTTATATGTAGCTGTCCAGTTTTCCCAGCAACACTTATTGAAGAGACTGTCTTTGCTCCATTGTATATCCTTGCCTCCGTTGTCATAGATAAGTTGACCATAGGTGTGTGGGTTTACCTCCAGGCTTTCTATCTTGTTCCATTGATCTATGTTTCTGTTTTTGTGCCAGTACCATATTGTCTTGATTACTGTAGCTTTGTAGTACAGTCTGAATTCAGGGAGTCTGATTCCTCCAGCTCCGTTTCTATCCCGCAAGACTGCTTTGGCTATTTGGGGTCTTTTGTGTCTCCATACAAATTTTAAGATTTTTTTGTTCTAGTTCCGTAAAAAATGCCATTGGTAATTTGATAGGGATTGCACTGAATCTGTAGATTGCTTTGGGTAGTCTAGTCATTTTCACAATATTATTTTTTCCAATCCAAGAACATGGTATCTCTCTCCATCTGTTGGTATCATCTTTCATTTCTTTCATCAGTGTCTTATAGTTTTCTGCATACAGGTATTTTGTCTCACTAGGTAGGTTTATTCCTAGGTATTTTATTCTTTTTGTTGCAATGGTAAATGGGAGTGTTTCCTTAATTTCTCTTTCAGATTTTTCATCATTAGTGTATAGGAATGCAAGAGATTTCTGTGCATTAATTTTGTATCCTGCAACTTTACCAAATTCATTCATTAGCTCTAGTAGTTTTCTGGTGGCATCTTTAGGATTCTCTATGTATAGTATCATGTCATCTGCAAACAGTGACAGTTTTACTTCCTCTTTCCCAATTTGTATTCCTTTTATTTCTGTTTCTTCTCTGATTGTCGTGGCTAGGACTTCCAAATATGTTAAATAAGAGTGGTGCAAGTGGACATCCTTGTCTTGTTCCTGATCTGAGAGGAAATGCTTTCAGTTTTTCACCATTGAGGATGATGTTTGCTGTGGGTTTGTCGTATATGGCCTTTATTATGTTGAGGTAGGTTCCCTCTATGCCCACTTTCTGGAGAGTTTTTATCATAAATGGGTGTTGAATTTTGTCAAAAGCTTTTTCTGCATCTGTTGAGATGATCATATGGTTTTTATTCTTCAATTTCTTAATTTGGTGTATCACGTTGATTGATTTGTGTATATTGAAGAATCCTTGCATCCCTGTGATAAATCTCACTTGATTATGGTGTATGATCCTATTAATGTGTTGTTGGATTCTGTTTGCTAGTATTTTGTTGAGGATTTTAGCATCTATATTCATCAGTGATATTGGTCTCTTATTTTCTTTTTTTGTAGTATCTTTTTCTGGTTTTGGTATCAGAGTGATCATGGTCTCTTAGAGTGAGTTTGGGAGTGTTCCTTCCTCTGCAATATTTTGGAAGAGTTTGAGAAGGATGGGTGTTAGCTCTTCTGTAAATGTTTGATAGAATTCACCTGTGAAGCCATCTGGTCTGGACTTTTGTTCATTGGAAGATTTTTAATCACAGTTTCAATTTCATTACTTTTGATGTGTCTGTTCATATTTTCTGTTTCTTCCTTGTTCAATGTTGGGAGGTTATACCTTTCTAAAAATTTGTCCATTTCTCCAGGTTGTCCATTTTATTGGCATAGAGTTGCTTGTAGTAGTCTCTTAGGATGCTTTGTATTTCTGCGGTGTCTGTTGTAACTTCTCCTTTCTAATTTTAAATTTTATTGATTTGAGTCCTCTCTCTCTTTTTCTTGATGAGTCTGGCTAATGGTTTATCAATTTTGCTTATCTTCTCAAAGAAGCAGCTTTTAGTTTTATTGATCTTTGCTATTGTTTTCTTTGTTTCTATTTCATGTATTTCTGCTCTGATCGTTATGATTTCTTTCCTTCTGCTAACTTTGGGTTTTGCTTTTTCTTCTTTCTCTAGTTCCTTTAGGTGTAACGTTAGATTGTTTATTTGAGATATTTCTTGTGTCTTGTAGTAGGCTTGTATAGCTATTAACTTCCCTCTTAGAACTGCTTTTGCTGCATCCCATAGGTTTTGGATCATCGTGTTTTCATTGTCATTTTTCTCTATGTATTTTTTGATTTCCTCTTTGATTTCTTCAGTGATTGCTTGGTTATATAGTAACGTATTGTTTATCCTCCATGTGTTTGTGTTTTTTACGTTTTTTTCCCTGTAATTGATTTCTAATCTCATAGCGTTGTGGTCAGAAAAGATGCTTGATATGATTTCAATTTTCTTAAATTTACTGAGGCTTGATTTGTGACCCACGATGTGATCTGTCCTGGAATATGTTCCATGTACACTTGAGAAGAAAGTGTAATCTGCTGTTTTTGGATGGAATGTCCTATAAATATCAATTAAATCTATCTGGTCTATTGTGTCATTTAAAGCTTGTGTTTCCTTATTAATTTTCTGTTTGGATGATCTGTCCATTTGTGTAAGTGAGGTGTTAAAGTCCCCCACTATTATTATATTTTTATTTTTATTTTTTTTTGCCGTACACGGGCCTCTCACTGTTGTGGCCTCTCCCGTTGCGGAGCACAGGCTCCGGACGCGCAGGCTCAGCGGCCATGGTTCACAGGCCCAACCGATCCGTGGCATGTGGGATCTTCCCGGACGGGGGCACGAACCCATGTCCTCTGCATCGGCAGGCGGACTCTCAACCACTGTGCCACCAGGGAAGCCCCCCCACTATTATTGTGTCACTGTCGATTTCCTCTTTTATAGCTGTTAGCAGTTGCCTTATATATTGAGGTGCTCCTATGTTGGGTGCCTATATATTTATAATTGTTATATCTTTTTCTTTGATTGATCCGTTGATCATTATGTAGTGTCCTTCCTTTTCTCTTGTAACATTCTTTATTTTAAATTCTATTTTATCTGTTATGAGTATTGCTACTCCAGCTTTCTTTTGATTTCCATTTGCATGGAATATCTCTTTCTATCCCCTCACTTTCAGTCTGTGTGTGTCGCTAGGTCTGAAGTGGGTCTCTTCTAGACAGCATATATAGGGGTCTTGTTTTTGTATCCATTCAGCGAGCCTGTGTCTTTTGGTTGGAGCATTTAATCCATTCACGTTTAAGGTAATTATCGATATGTATGTTCCTATTACCATTTTCTTAATCGTTTGTGTTTGTTTTTGTTGGTCCTTTTCTTCTCTTGTGTTTCCCACTTAGAGAAGGTCCTTTAGCATTTGCTGTAGAGCTGGTTTCATGCTGCTGAATTCTCTTAGCTTTAGCTTGTCTGTAGAGCTTTTGATTTCTCCATCGAATCTGAATGACATCCTTGCCAGGTAGAGTAATCTTGGTTGTATGTCCTTCTCTTTCATCACTTTAAGTATATCATGCCATTCCCTTCTAGCTTGTAGAGTTTCTGCTGAGAAATCAATTGTTAACCTTATGGGAGTTTCCTTTTATGTTATTTGTCGTTTTTCCCTTGCTGCTTTCAATAATTTTTCTTTGTCTTTAGTTTTTGCCAATTTGATTACTATGTGTCTCGGCGTGTTTCTCCTTGGTTTATTCTGTATGGGACTCGTTGCACTTCCTGGACTTGGGTGGCTATTTCCTTCCCCATGTTTGGGAAGTTTTCGACTATAATCTCTTCAAAGATTTTCTCGGGTCCTCTCTCTCTCTCTTCTCCTTCTGCGACCCCTATAATGAGAATGTTGTTGAGTTTAATGTTGTCCCAGAGGTCTCTTAGGCTGTCTTCATTTCTTTTCATTCTTTTTTCTTTATTCTGTTCTGCAGCAGTGAATTCCACCATTCTGTCTTCCAGGTCACTTATCCGTTCTTCTGCCTCAGTTATTCTGCTATTGATTCCTTCTAGTGTAGTTTTCATTTCAATTATTGTATTGTTCATCTCTGTTTGTTTGTTCTTTAATTCTTCTAGGTCTTTGTTAAACATTTCTTTCATCTTCTCGATCTTTGCCTCCATTGTTTTTCCGAGGTCCTGGGTCATCTTCACTATCATTATTCTTAATTCTTTTTCTGGAAGGTTGCCTATCTCCACTTCATTTAGTTGTTTTTCTGGGTTTTTTTTTCTTGTTCCTTCTTCTGGTACATAGCCCTCTGCCTTTTCATTTTGTGTATCTTTCTATGAATGTGGTTTTTGTTTGACAGGCTGCAGGATTGTAGTTCTTCTTGCTTCTGTTGTCTGCCCTCTGGTAGATGAGGTTATCTAAGAGGCTTGTGCAGGTTTCCTGATGGGAGAGACTGGTGGTGGGTAGAGTTGGCTGTTGCTCTGGTGGGAAGAGTTCAGTAAAACTTTATTCTGCTTGCCTGCTGATGGGTGGGGCTCGGTCCCCTCGCTGTTGGTTGTTTGGTCTGAGGTGACCCAACACTGGAGCCTTCCCTGGGCTGTTTTGTGGGGCTAATGGCAGATTCTGGGAGGGCTCACGCCAAGGAGTACTTCCCAGAACTTCTGCTGCCAGTGTCCTGTCGTCACAGTGAGACACAGCCACCCCCCGTCTCTGCAGGAGAACCCCCAACACTAGCAGTTAGGTCTGGTTCAGTCACTATGGGGTCACTGCTCCTTTCCCTGAGTCCTGATGCGTACAATACTTTGTGTGTGCCCTCCAGGAGTGGAGTCTCTGTTTACCCCAGTCCTGTCGAAGTCCTGAAATCAAATCCCACTAGCCTTCAAAGTCTGATTCTCTAGGAATTTCTCCTCCCATTGCCAGAACCTCCCACAGGTTCTGAAGCCTGACGTGGGGCTCAGAACTTTTACTCCAGTGGGTGGTCAGTCACTCTTCTTAATCACACTCCCAACAATGTGTACAAAACTCTGTGCTAGGCACTATGAGATCATAATGATGAATAAAACATAATCTTTTCCCTTAAGGCATGTATAAATAAGTTAATTGTAGGAGACAGATAGCTTTCTGTGGTGTAATGGAGAATGAAATAAGTACCTTGTCTACTGTTGTTTTTCTGTTTCTAACAGATTTGTAAATACCTTGGTACCCCCTTCTCTGTCCTTTACTTGGGACTACAGATTACGCAGAGAGAAATAAAGGGAGGTAACATAGATCTTCCTAGGCTCCAGCTAAATTCTATCACATCTAACCTTGACCCTTACTGTCCATTCTCATTCAGAAAGAGAGTGTTCTTTTGGAGACAGATAGTCGTTAAACTGATAAAGTATAAGCATAATTCGAAAGTTGAGTTGGTAGGAAGAAGTTAGAGATGAAAGCAAGTTGCAGCTCTTAGATTTTAGTGTTCCTTTGCACATATTACATGGTGCCTTGATGTGTTTGTAGAATTTTCCAGTTGAGAATCTTAAGGTTGTGGTTGAGTGGCAAACTTCAATTCTCAAGTCAGAACAGAGATGCAGAGAAATGAGGTGTTTTATCCAAGACTGCTCAAGACGTATTTGCATAACTGAATACTATCACTTGCTACTTCTCTCTTGGATTATTATTGCAGTGTGTTAATTGGTCTGCCTATCTCTTTTTCTGTCTAGGTACCTACATAATTTTCCTAAAGTATATCTCTGATCTCATCCTCTGATTAGAAGCATTGCATGGCACCATCTTTTTTATGGAATAAATCTACTAGAGTATCATCACTATGAGGGCAGAGAACTTAGCTGTTCTGTTCACACTTGTGTCCTTTGCATCTAGGATGGTACGTGGCACAGAGTAGTTACACCAATCAGTATTTGTTGAATGATTCAGTCCAAGTTCCTGATAGGATATTCAAAGTTCGCTTTCATATGCTTCCAACCTACGCCTGCTACCTGTCTCTTTGGTGCTGGCTGCTGGTCTATCCCTGTCACCCTCTGTTTATTCTAGCTGTGGATGCCCTTCTCTTTCATCTCTTCCTTTCTAAACTTTACTCTTCTTTCATGTCTGAGCTCTCAAGTTTTCTCTCTTTTCTGAGATTTTTGTGTCACTTGATTTTTAGATACCAATTGATTCTACACACAGGTTTGAGCCTCAATCAATTCTATCTTCTTTTGTAATACATATGGTCTTAACTTCTTAATTGGAACTTTAATCATTTATTGCTTTGCAGTGTTACTTAAATTTTTGTATGTTCATGTCTGAGCTCCTTAGTTATATTAGGAAGCTCCCTGAAAACAGAGCTATTTTTATGTATCCTTTAGAGCTGCTTATATAGAATAGTATCCATATTGAATAGTGTCTTAGATTAAGTGTCCAGTATATATTTGTAGAATGATTGTATCACTTTTTCTAGTCATGCAATTTATGAAATGCATATTTAATTAAGTGCCTACCTGAGCTCTTACAATACCTAAAGGGAAAACATTCTAACATTCTTTATAAAAAGTGAAAAGATACTTGGAAACTAAACTTTGGTCTCTCCCCCATCCCTTTCCTTCTCCTTTAAAATTGATTTGTTCATAATTTGAAAACTCCATACCTTTAATTTAATATGGTATATGAACTTCTGTGAGACATCATCAATCAGGATTTTATACAAAGAGCTGTGATCATCAAGGTGGGAATTTAACATTAGTGCTCTGTATATACTATTACTCTAATGCCTTATTTAGAAGTTTAATAATATTGGATGATATTCTATTTTATGATTTTTAACTTATCAAAGGAGAGCATTGTAGAGAAATGGGATCTTGAGTTTAATGGAGTACTAACAGCTCACTGTTTGATTAAATTCAAATAAACAATTTGAAATACAATCTTGGCTATATGAGAGGTTGCTCAAAGGATACTCTCTTGTGTTTTTTTTTTTTCTTTTTTTTTTTTTGTTTCTTTTCTTGCAGTACGCGGGCCTCTCACCGCTGTGGCCTCTCCCGTTGCGGAGCACAGCTCCGGACGCGCAGGCCCAGCGGCCATGGCTCACGGGCCCAGCCGCTTCGCGGCATGTGGGATCCTCCCGGACCGGGGCTCGAACCGGTGTCCCCTGCATCGGCAGGCGGACTCCCAACCACTGCGCCACCAGGGAAGCCCCCTCTCTTGTGTTTTTTAAAGACAAAAATTATTTCTTTGGTTCATATTATTGTATGTCCTTTGTCTATCTTGAATGTGTTCATTGAGCTAATTCCACTTAACTTCCAAGTACATACATGTTGATATGTTGTTAGTGTTTTAATTTTACACTTTTAAAAACTTTGTATTAGTGCTCGCTTCGGCAGCACATATACTAAAATTGGAACGATACAGAGAAGATTAGCATGGCCCCTGCGCAAGGATGACACACAAATTCGTGAAATGTTCCATATTTTTGTCTGTCATACAGAGTGAAGTAAGTCAGAAACAGAAAAACAACTACCGTATGCTAACACATATTTATGGAATCTAAAAAAAAATGGTTCTGAAGAACCTAGGGGCAGGACAGGCATAAAGACGCAGACATAGAGAATGGACTTGAGGACACAGGGAGGGGGAAGGGTAAGTGGGGGCGAAGTGAGAGAGTGGCATGGACATATATACACTACCAAATGTAAAATAGATAGCTAGTGGGAAGCAGCCGCATAGCACAGGGAGATCAGCTTGGTGCTTTGTGACCACCTAGAGGGGTGGGATATGGAGGGTGGGAGGGAGACATAAGAGGGAGGGGATATGAGGATATATGTATACATATAGCTGATTCACTTTGTTATACAGGAGAAACTAACACAACATTGTGAAGCAATTATACTACAATAAAGATGTTAAAAAAAACAACTTTGTATTAAAAAAATTTTTTATTCCGAGCTTAATTCTTTAACATCCTAAATCTTGATTTCTTTTTGGAAGCTTCTAGTTTTATCATTTCTGTTTTTCATCAGTTTGTTTAGCCAGTAACTTTATTTCTCAGATAATTTATAATTTTAGTAGAGCTAGAAGTCCTAGGCAAAGTTTTAGTCTTAAAAGAAAACAACTTTAATTACTGCAGTTAGAGTGTTTTCCTTTATTGAGTATAAGAATTAAAGTAGGCATTTAATTGACTTTCTAAGACTTAAGGACATTTTCCAAACATTTGAGTCTATGTAAAAACATAACAGCTGTAGTTTAAAGGTTTTAACTGTCTTCCAATACAACTAAAATAATTTAATATAGAGGATATTAAAAGTTAGGTATTTCTTTTGTTTTTCTAAGTATAACTGATTTTTTTTAAAAGATTATTTATTTGGCTACGTTGGGTCTTCATTGCTCTGCATGGGCTTTCTCTAGTTGCCACAAGCAGGGGCTACTCTTCGTTGTGGTGCGGGGGCTTCTCATTGTGGTGGCTTATCTCGTTGTGGAGCACAGGCTCAGTACTGCGGGTTTCAGTAGCTGTGGCATGTGGGCTCAGTAGTTGTGGCTCGTGGCCTCCAGAGTGCAGGCTCAGTAGTTGTGGTGCACGGGCTTAGTTGCTCCGCGGTATGTGGGAGCTTCCTGGCCCAGGGCTTGAACCCGTGTCCCCTGCATTGGCAGGCAGATTCTTAATCACTGCACCACCAGGAAAGCCCTCTTACTTGTTTTGATTCTCTTGATGTTGATTCAGTCTCTGCTGGGAAGTGTCTTATTAAAAATAAAACATTAAATCAAATGATAGCTTTTTAATCCCTAATACTATTTTGATTGTTATAGGAGAGAAAAATAAATATATGTGGGTAGAAGGAGAACAACTGTTCTCGTTCTTACCATTAACGGTTTGAAAACCTAAACTTCTTTTAAAAGTTGATCATAAATGTTTGGGTTTTGAAGTCCCTTTTAAGATCAAGGACCTTATTTAGTATCTCAGAGTTTGTATTGTTTTACTGGCAAAAGTATGTAGTTGTTGAAATTGGTCTAGTTTATTTAAATCATCTTGAAATACTTGAAAGACTGTAAATTATAAACAGCTGTACCTTATCGAGTACTTACTTTGTTCCAGGTATTGTAGTGAGTACATTTCAAACATTTTTCATTTAATATGTTAAATAACTTTATGAGGTAGGTTATATTATTCCTGTTTTATAGTTGAAGAAATTGAGGTTTGTAAGGGTTAAATAACTTTCCCAGAACCACACGGCTAGGTAAGTGGAAAGGGTAGGACTCAGATATGTCTGATTCCAATGCACATGTTTTTATTTCCAGTGGAACTTTGCTTCCTAATGCAGTTGTCAAAATTATTTTGCTCCCTTACTTATTGTAATACTAAAAGCTGTTCAATACTCAGAATTCTTTCTTCCAAGCCTTTTTCAATGGGAAGTCTCACACTTTGCTTAATGCTTTGACTGTTGTTTGGAAGTGTAATGGTAGAAGTGCTTCTCTGTTAGTCGTATTGGTATTTCAAGTAAAAGAAATATTTGAATACTTGCAGCTTTGATTGCTTTTCCACTGCATATAAATTGTACTTGTATGTTGAGTATAATTTAATGCCTTTTATCTGCTAGTGAATGTGCTAAAGACTTGTTGGGTTTCTATATTTTCCAGCTGGAATTGGCCAGTCATAGCTTAAATCCTGTGGTAAGTATGCTCTCTTAGGAAAGTAATTCCTAAACACTTGTACTTTGTACCTCTCTTAGGGGACATCTGAAGTACAGACAGCCTCCTAAGATTTTGCTTTGAGGTTTAATGAAGACTTAATATGTGCTGTGACCGGACAGGAGACATTTCAGTTTCATGGCATTTCCAGATGTGTCCCGTAAAATTGAGTGTTCATGAATTTAATTAAAAGTTCCTAGGAA
This sequence comes from Pseudorca crassidens, assembly GCF_039906515.1. Classification (NCBI taxonomy): domain Eukaryota; kingdom Metazoa; phylum Chordata; class Mammalia; order Artiodactyla; family Delphinidae; genus Pseudorca; species Pseudorca crassidens. The sequence goes on along the minus strand of NC_090296.1, from coordinate 34,641,869 downwards.
CTTACAACTTAAGGTAGTTTTTATAAGCATCATGACTCAAAGGATCTTTAGTGTATATATTTGAGGGAGGGACAGTTTTGACTTGAACTGGAATAAAGTGATGCTTATAGTTACGATAACCAAAGTGCAGTATTTTAAAGCAATACTGAAAATGTTATAATGTGAAAAGTTTTTTTTTTTAATGCTCCTAGTTCAAAGTTACTGCAGTTGGTTTCATTTCTTAGACTATATTGTAATGAATCTCTCTTCTGTTTTTCTTTGTGATCTTTAGCTTAGTTTACTGGGTTGTCCAATGACTTGAGACTGGCCTGCTCTACAGCCTTAGAAATGACAGTTCTCTGTTCAACAATAGACCTCTCCTTTCACTTTTCTCTTCCCATCTTTGGGAATCATGCTTTGAAGAAGTAAACATTTTATAGAAATAGCAAGATGCAGTAGAAAGTACCCCAGAATTTCAAGTCAGAAGATATGAGTTTAAGTACCAAATGTATTTCAACTGTGTGATTATGGACCAGTCAATTCTCCTTCCTCAGCCTCAATATCCTTATCTGTAGAAAGGGCATAAAAGTTCTTGCCTCATAAGCTTTAATTTTATTATTACTAATAATAGTAATATTATTACTAATACTGTAGTAGATGAATAATAGTAAACACATATTGCTCAATTACTAACTTATAGAGATTTTTACAGTTAACAAAGCACTCATATATAATAATTTTATAGGAAGATCTATCTATCTATGAAAGGACTTTGTAAATTCTGAAGCACTATGTGAGTATTAGTTGATATTTTCATAACCAACTGAAGTGGCTGTTTTCAGCTTTAGTTATTAGAATGATGAATCAGAGTTGTTTAAATTTAGGTGACATTTCTGTTTAGCTAAAATAAACGTTTTGGAATGTTTTCTGACTAGTGTTAAGATTTATTTTTAAGTTAAATTGCAATAACATCTGATTTCTATATTACTCTTCTCATTGTTTAAAGAAATAGAGACTCGCTGAAAATCATGAGCGGTCAGGAGTACTTGGGGGCTAGTGTCATTTCTAGGAACTACAGTAGTGTTACTGTTCCACTAAGAGTAAGTTTATCATTTATTGCTAAATCAGTGTGATTATTTAAAAATAAATATTTAGCACTTTATGTTCACAAAGTACCCTGCAGTTGTTAATTAGCCTGCATCAGTGTTTATCTCTATAAAAGTCTGAGCTAGTGCCTGTATTGGTCAGCTTTGTACAGGATTTCCAAACACCATTGTGATGACTCAGTCTAACTCTGGGGTCAGTTGATATTTGTCTGTATACTGCAGGGCATTGTCAAAGCTTATTCCATTGTTCAGTCACACCATCATTTTCCCAGAGAAATTATTCTGAAAAAAAAAAAACTGAAGAAAAAAATTATAAAACCTTTTCTGTGCGTTTGTTTCAGAACCTCACAGTTTCTAGGACCTAGAAGTTCTTTCTAAAGTATAACCTAAATATTTCCCTTCAGAAGTTAAATAGCTAATAGTTTTAAGGTAACTACCGATTAAGGCATTTTGTAATGAAATAGTCTTTGCCTTCAAGACTCTTATATATTCTACTAAGTGGATGTAAGACACATATTTAAGAAAATGTCAGTGTTGGTATGAGGTAGTAGATAATGAGTACTAACCAAGTGGTTGTGGCATGTACTGCTAGTTGCCTACCCAGTACTCACTTTCATCCTCCCATTGTTAATGGACCCTGATTATGTTTTGGTGGCAGTGTGTCCACCTTAGCTAAGTTCATGGCAATCATGTTCCCTGATTTCCCAGGTTCTTTGCAGCTGAAGATGGTCATGTGACCCAGTTCTGGCCAATCGTATCTGTTTTAGTTCTCTATTGCTGCTTAATAAATTATTCCAAAATGTAGTGACTTAAAACAACAAATATCATTTATTATTTCTCCTGTGGGTCAAGAATTCATATAAAACCAGTGGTGACCACTTGTCTCTGTTCCACAATTTCTGAGGCTGCAGCTAGAAGACTCAAGACTGGGGACTGGGATTGTATTGATGTGAAAAGACTCCTTCCTGTTGTTTGGAAGTTAATGCTTGTGTTTGCTGCAAGCCCAGCTGGAATATTCACATGTGGTCTCATCGTGGTTTCTGGGTTCTAAGAGTTTCCTGAGAGAGAGCCCCCCAGATGGAAGCTGTATTCTTTTTATGATGGTGCCTCAGAAGTCACATATTATCACTTCTGCTGTACTCTGTTGGTCAAAACTATCACAAGTCCCCCTTTCAGATTCGAAGGGAGAGAATATGACCTCTCAGTTGGAGAAGTACCTATCACATTGTAAAAAGAACACGTGGGCTGGGATAAATATGATGGTGTGGCCACCTTTGGAAAATACAGTTTGCCACCACATTTAAGTGAAGACTTATTAGTAGGGAATGGGAAGCTTCTCAGGAAGCTTTTACTTTCCAGATAAAAGGGAAGTGATATTTCTGGCATGGTCCTTTGTTGCTTGTCCCTTCTTCCTGTCTTGAAGGAGCAGCAATCATCTGTGCTCATGATGTGATAAACCAATACACTAAGGATGTTGACGTCATTGGATGTCAGCCCTGGACTGTCTGCTTTCAGACGTTTTCTTATATGAGACAAATAAATACCTATTCACTTAAAGTGCTGTAGAGAGGTTTTCAGTTTTTTAATAGCCAGTCATAATCCCGAGATCTTAATGGTTGTCAATATTGAGTGTGCATAGAAATCACCTGGAGGGCTTGTTAGGGCTGACTTAAAGGGAGAGATGGAACTTGGGCTAGACAGGTAAAATTTGGACAGTTAGGATTAGGGAAGCAATTCAGGTATTACAAATGGAATGAGCAAATACATAAAAGCAAAAAAAGTGTAAATTTTCTTTTAAACTTCCGTTAAGTTAATCAGCTTACTCAGAGCAGCAGTTTTTACTGAGGGTAGGAAATTAGGTTAAATGGGAAATAATAACTAGATTAAGGAGGCCCTTGGAGGCCAGAGAGACATTTCTTTTTCATTTTGTAGGTAGTTAGATGCCCAGAACTTATTCATCAAAGGCTTGTACTCTTTGACCAACATTTGCTCATTTCCCCCACCCCAGCCCCTGTTAATCACCATTCTACTCTCTGTTTCTCTGAGTTTGACTTTTTTTTTTTTTTTAAAGATTCCGCATATAAGTGAGGTCATACAGTATTTGTTTTTTTGTATCTGCCTTTTTCACTTAGCATAAGGTCCTCCAGGTTAATCCATGTTATTGCATATGACAGAATTTCCCTCTTTCTTATGACTGAACAATATTCATTCATTGGTTGACACTTAGGTTGTTTCTGTACCTTGGCTATTGTGAAAAATAATACCCTTAAAATTTTTATCTTTCACTAGATTTGTGTAGTGCAGAATTATGTAGTGACTTGAATTAGGTACCAATTAGAATTCAAGTTGAATAGCATTGATCCACATCTGGAGATAGCTTTGTATAATAATTTATATTGTACATCATAGGTCTGATTTTGAATTAATAGTTCTCCCTTTATAACGTTAGTGCCGAATACAAGATAGAATCCTTTATAAAATAGTGAGCCCAACCTGTAAAATGATCACATTCCTTTAGTATTAGTAGTTTTAAAAAGAAGTCTCTCCTGTTAGTATATTATGACTGAGATGTTTGCCAAGTTTTTCTTAGGAGCAACTGTTGTGCAAGCTTTGAGCCCATATAGTTGACTCTAGCCTTTGCTTTCTGTTTACTAGCAGAGAGTGTTTTTTCTAGAGAATATTAAATTTCCTGAGTCTAGAAGTTCTTCGAGGTAGAGCAACATTGACGGTCAGATCACACAGCCCACATTTTTGGTATTGCTTTCAGAGACCTCTGACGCAGTTTTTGTGACCCTGATTTTTGTTTAAACTAAATAGTAGTTGTTTGGCATTTGTGACAAATCTTGTGGCTAAGTCTTTTTTAGACAGTTTTCTCCACAAATTGTTAGTCTGTGTTATTAAAGGGAAGTGTTTTTTTTTTTTAAACAGTTTTATTGAGTTATAATTTACATACCATATAATTCACCCTAGGAGGAAGCCTTGCTTCCATGGAAAGATTGATAGATTTGAGACCAAAGCTCACATTTATCTATCCATTCATTTATTTATTTATATATCCCACATTATGAATTTATTTTCTATGTTACTGCTAGGCTACTATATATTCTATTGCCATTATTATTCTTATTATGCTATAATCTTATGCATTCTGTAGTAATAAACTTCTTTGTCATTTTAGATAAGTATTTTGAAATTATTTTTATAGTTATACTGTAATATGAATTCTAATAGATGAAAGAGCTTTGAAAGCCATCCTACAAAAGATAGTAAAGATTTTGATGATTTCCCGGTCTAATGAGATTTCTAACAGCTGGAAAAGTTGATGCACTGGATTCAGAACCAAATGATAACATTGATGGGATGAGGGAGGAAAATATTTATTTATATTGGATGTTGTTTATAGCCTACTAAGCATCTGTTCCTCTTTCTTCCTTCCTAACGGACCCATGATTTTTTCAGGATTCCTCTACTTCCATGTAACCAATAAGCATCAGGAAAGCTGATTTCACCTCAGTTCAGGGGTGGGCCTGGTTGGTCCAAAGGTTACTTTGCCGCTTGGTGGTTCAGGGATGAGCACATGACCTAATCCTTGCAAATAGGATGCAAGGAAATTTTTTTAAGCTTTGGGGCTGTTCTTCCTTGCTCTTAAGAGAGATCCATGGGAAGCCACTCTGTATCTTCTGTGGAACATGACCAAGGAAACATGTAGCCCTGATTACTGTTATCATCCATACAGTACCCAAGAAGGTGGAGCCAACCTTAAGATGAAGCTGACATTTTGGAGATAGATAAGCTATGGGTTCTTTTTTTTTTTTTTTTTTTTTAATATTTATTTGGTTGTGTTGGGTCTTAGTTGCAGCAGGCAGGCTCCTTAGTTGCAGCTCGTAGGCTCCTTAGTTGTGGCATGTGAACTCTCAGTTGCGGCATGCATGTGGGATCTAGTTCCCTGACCAGGGATGGAACCCAGGCCCCCTGCATTGGGAGTGCAGAGTCTTAACCACTGTGCCACCTGGGAAGTCCCAAGCTATGGGTTCTTGATGACATTATTGAACAGTCTTATCTCTGGGTTTCCAGATATGTTAATCTATGTATTTCTTTATGGTTTAAATCCCTGGTATGGAAACTGTGGTCCATGGACTGGCATCATCAGCATCACCTGTGAGCTTGTTGGAAATGAAGAATTTCAGGCCCTACCCTAGTCCTACTGAATCAGAATACACACAAAAGCTGGAGAAGTGTTATTTTAAGCCACTTTGAGTTTTTGTTTACTTACCAATGAAAGCATCCTACTATGACATTGTAGAGTTTTTTCTCGAAGGAGCTACAGCCTCCTCCAAGCATGCCATGTAGAAATAATGGGGTTGGGGGAGGCATCATTTCTGATTGTAAAAGAAACAGCATTTACTGAATCATGATACAGAGTTTAAAAAATTCTCATCACACTTTGACTGATGTATGGGTTTTTTGGGTTGTTTTCATAGTTATTTTTAGATGAAACCTAAAACTGAAGTCCTTACTACTTGTGGTCACAAAGACCCTAATGTTATTTTTGGCGAGTCAGGAGATGTGCGCTTAGCTGTGCTGGCTGAAAGCCAGCTCGGAGAGTTGCATCTTACCTCCCCTGGGATTACCCCTTCCCATTCTCTCCTCAGTCCCATTCCTATTTCAACTAGTTAGAGTTTTGTACTGCATTTCTATTCCAGAACCATTAACCCATTAACCTCTGGGGAGTTCTTCTTGCAAACTGCTGCTTTTTAGACCAGATGTATGTTTCAGTTACATGAATAGAGAAAATAATTTTGTCCCCCTGCTGTAAATTGTAAATTATTGGTATATATGAGGGTTAAAGATAGCATGAGTAAATTAAATCCACTAGCAATTTAGGAATTTTATTTTAGAATTTTTTTTCTTCCACTTTTTGTGCAGAATGACATGCAGCATTCCAAAAAAGCAAAACAGATTATAAAATTATACTTCTTCTTTGTCCATTTTTCTAGAGGCCTTAATGAGCCTGTGGCAGGATAAATTGGATAATTCAATTCACAAATTAGTTGATCATTTATGTAATTAATTGAGGATGAATGGTATCTGGTATGCTTTACAGTGAGAACTAGCAAAGGTCTGTATTTAATCAGAAAGTTGCTAGCTCTAAAAGGAGTACTTTTAATCGTAATACCACTATGCCAATTGATTTTATTATTGTTCTTGGCTGAGTTTTTACTGTGTTAGGCATTATGTTAGTTACTATGAAAATTTCTCTCTGATCCTTAGAGTTACTCTAAAAGGTAGACCATTTTATCCACATTTTAGACATGATAAAATTGAGGCTAGAGGGAGTAAGTAACACTCCCAAGATCATATAGTTAGAGCCCAGGACTGGTGCACCCAAGCTCATTCGGGTCCTCAAGGAGTTTGATTTCTACTGAGTGGGAGACTGACATGTAAACAGTACACTGTAATACAATGAGAGATAAAGTAACATTTTTAAATGAAGAAAAATTTAAAGATAGAGATACAAATGTAGAGGAAGAGGGGATTAATTCTAATCCGGAAGAGCATGAAAAAGGTAATTCATCTTCCTTCCTATTTCTTTAGTTCCTTGATAAGCTTCTCCTGACTTCTCTCATTCTCTTAATGGTATCACCAGTTTTTTTCAGTAATCAAGACTCAGAACCTTTGATATGTTGATTTTCTTCATATTCTCACATTTTATCAATCTGTAAAGTCTTTTAGTTTTTTTTTGTTTGTTCATCTTTTTTTTTTAATATTACCAGCTAAAGACTTCTATTTTATAAGTATTTTTTAAAGAAATGATTTATTGGTTCTATTGGAAGCATTCCTTTTTACGATTTTTTTTTAACATCTTTATTGGAGTATAATTGCTTTACAGTGGTGTGTTAGTTTCTGCGTTATAACAAAGTGAATCAGTTATACATATACACATTCCCATTTCTCTTCCCTCCTGCGTCTCCCTCCCTCCCACCCTCCCTATCCCACCCCTCTAGGTGGTCCTGTTCATTCCCACTTCTATAAAGCCTAGTTTTATCTATCACTGTATCATGTAGGCCAGTAGTTATCAACCTTTGGTGCACCTAAGATTCATCTAATGGTGCTTTGTCAATGTACAAATAGATTTGATTCATTAATTTTTGGTCACAGGTGATTCTGACACACCTCAAAGTTGAGAACCAATTACCTAGGGCAGTGGTCCTCAAAATTTGATCTGGGACTCCCCAGGGTAGGGTGGGTGTCCCTGGAAATCTCTCAGGAGTATGCAAAGTCATAACTATCAATATTTTCATCGTTGTACTAAGATGTTATTTGCTTTTTTCATTGTCACTGATGGTGAAAAAACAATGACGGGTAAATTTGTAGTGCTTTACTCAAATTAAGACAGTACTGCCAAACTATATTAGTAATCATTGCATTCTTCACTGCTACACACTTGTGAAAGAAATCTAGTTTTGCTTAAGAATGTCCTTAATGAATCAGTGAAAATTATTAATTTCATTAAATCTTACCACTTGAGTACATGTTGTATTATTACTCTATTTGACAATGCATGTGTGCATTCTGAAGTACAATGGTCTCGAGGAGGAGCACTTTTGCAGTTGTTTGAGAGCTAAACTATTTTTTTTCATGGAACACCATTAAAAAAAAAAAAGACTGATAGACAAACTGTGGTTATTCAAGACTTTGATATCTGGCAGAAGTTTTCCCAAAAATGAACAAACAGAATTTTATTATCTCTAGTGGTGAAATTTAAGCTTCCAAGCAAAAATGAAAATGTGGAAAAAACTTCCCAATACTTGAAGACTTTTCTGATGAGATTGATGGTGTTTGAAATGTGTTGACATTGGAAAGATAAACAATATATTCCACATGACCAATGCAACAGAGCCCCAAAAGTTCACTGACAGTAGTTCAAGTAGCAACTAACCTTTTCTCTACATCCTCACCAACATTTGCAATTTTTTTTTAACATCTTTACAACATTTGTTATTTGTGTTCTTTTTGATGATAGCCGTTCTTACAGGTGTGAAGTGATATCTCATTGTGGTTTTGATTTGCCTTTAAAAAATGACCACTTGTTGAGCTTTGGTGTACTATCAAGGAAGAATATCTATAGTTATCTGTAAAAGCTATTGAAACACTTCTTTTTCCAACTACATATCTGAGGCCAGATTATCTTCAGATACATTAACCAAAACTATGCATTGTAACAGATTGCAGAAGTAGATGTGAGAGTCTAGCCATCTTTGATTGTGATTTACAGACATATAAAACAGTGCCACTCTTCACAAATTTTTTTGGAAAATACATTTATTGTTCATAAAAAATGTGGTAAGTTAAAATGCAATGAGTTTATTATTATTGTCTTAAAATAAATGAGTAGATAGCCACTTAGTTTTAATTTCTAATATGGTAGATATCAATATCTAACATGGTAAATATCAACATATAAAAAAGCTCCTTGGGAACTGCATTAATTTTTAAGCGTGTAACAGAGTCTGTAGTGGGTTGAGTGGTCCCCAAAAAGATATGTTCAAGTTGTAATCCCTGGTCCTTTATTTGGAGACAGGATCTCAGCAGTTGTATTCAAGTTAAAATGAGGATATGGTGGATTAGGGTGGGCTCTAAATCCAATTACTGGTGTCTTTATAAGAGAAGGAAGAAGGAGATTTGAATACAGAGACACAGAGGAGATCTATAGGGAAGAATGCCGCGTGAAGACAGAGGCAGAGATTGGAGTGATGCAGCTAGAAGCCAAGGAACACCTAGGATTGCCAGGAGCCACCAAAGCTCGAAAGAGGCAAACATTCTTCTTTAGAACCTTCAAAGGAGTGTGACCCTGCCGATACCTTGATTTCAGACTTCTAGCCTCCAGAATTGTAAGAATATCCTTCTGTTGTGTTAAGCCACCCCATTTGCGGTACTTTGTTATGATAGCCTAGAAAAGTAATACAGGATCTTGAAATCAAAAAGTTTGAGAATCTCTAACCTAGGCTACCCACCTCTCTTTTTTTCCAGATTTTGTCCTGTCAGTACTGCCTGCTCACTACTGCCAGGTTACTTGCCCTGAAACAATTACTATGCTTCCCTTATTAAGAAAATGTCAGTGAGGTTTTAAAATTACCTTTCAAATAAAGTTCAAACTCTTTAGTTTGTGTTCAAAGCCATCTATAATCTGGCTCTAACATAGTTTTCCAAATTTGTGTCCCACATTTTCCTAAGATACTATACCCTTTGGAATATTCATTTGAGTGTGCATTCAATCATGCATTCATTTGTTCATTCACTTGTTTATTCGACAGAAAAAAAGTACCCGTTCTGAGTTTTTATTCTAATAGTGTGTTGTCTAGTATGGTAAGCACTAGCCATAGGTGGCTATTCGTTTTAAGTTAAATAAACTTAAATAAAACTAAAAATTCAGTTCTTTAGTCTCAGCGGCTGCATGTGACTGGTGACTACTGTACTGGACAGCACAGATATAGAACATGTCCACTTTGAAGAAAGTTCTTTTAGATAGTGCTATTCTTATAAATAGTCTACTCCCTTCACCTTGCCCTCAAATTGCCTTGCATTTTCCTTCCTCTTCATCACTCCTAATATGCCCTTCCCTGCACTGGCTCTGCCCACCACACACCCCATGCCTTTCCTCCAATTCCCTGGCATATCAAAGTCTACTTTTGGTTCTGACTTAAATAATTCTTTTAAGATTACTTGAGCTGGATATAATCCCTTATTTCTATTTCTGTAACACTAATTCTGCGATATGTTTGTCCTGACCTGTATTTGTCACCTGGCATGTAAGATAAACAGTTATGGTATCTTTCCTACTAAGCTCATTGAGGGTAGGAACCTTGTCTAATAGACTGGGACACATTAATCATCATATTGTAAATAGAAGAAAAGAAAAAAAACCCAGACAGATGAAGTAAATGTTTAGTGAATATATTAATTTTAAAATCTTAATTTGTACTAAAAAATCCTCTCAGGCACTTCCGTATGGTGGTTAGGATGCCTTAGGAATAAGAATTATACTTCTATAGTATTTTTCTTTTTTTTCTCTCCTGTTTCAGAACCAATGGATGTCTCATAAGCTCTTCAAATTCTTTGTGTCTAAAACTCAACTTCAAATGCATGAGTGGCTTCTATTGGCCAAAGATGAGAAAATTTGAGTCTCAAAAATGAAACAAAACACCCTACACAATTGATTGAAACACATTTAATACATAAAATAATATATATCACAATGATAAAAGGAGAAATACCTAACATCTCACTGGGAACCATTGGAGAAACTAGGGCACTAATTCCTTAGTCTGAAAATTGGCAATTTAAAGGAAAGAATTCAGCATTTGCCCTATCTTCTGTATTAGCTATACTTCAGGGAAATCAAGTAGCCCTTTACAGAAGAATTCCAGCTAATAAATATGGAAGAAATGATAGAAATAAAAGATCATCATTTTGTGACCCCCCCCCAGAAATAAATGATTGATTTAAGCGATAATCATCGATAGATAAGTTTTTAATGAGAGTTTAAGTATGATTGCTTGTGTGTTTTGTTCCTTTACCTGTATGTGCGCGATGCCTCTTTACCTAAAAGTATGCATGTCTCTTTACTAAATATGCACCTAAATAGAATGTCCTTTAGTCTGAGTTTTCACATGAAGAGATGTAAGAAATAGTCTTTTTGACAAGAATACCAGAGAAGTGATGCATATTCTTTTCAGTGTATCATAGCAGAATGTGCATGATATTGATTTGTCCTATTACTGTTGGTGTTAACTTTAATCACTTTGTTTAGGAAGTATCTGCCAGGTTTTCTACTGTAAATTTACGATTTTCCCCTTTGGAATTAAAGTGTCTTATGAGGAGATGACTTTGAAGTTATAAATATTCTGTTACTCCTCAAACTTTCATTATTTTAGCATCCATTGATGCTTCTTGCCTGAATCAGTTATTACTATGATGGTTGTCAAATAGTGATTTTCTAATACTATCATTTTATCTACATTTATTAATGGGCTTTCCACTGTAAGGAAGAGGTTTCCTTTTTTTCTGTTTATTTATTTATTTATTTTTATAAGCATGAACTCATGAACTTTTTTTTTTTATTCAGTGATCTGTAAACCATTACTGTTATTTATTCCAATTCTGAAATTGTCCCAGATTTGGCCAGTGGAAAACTCATCTAGCTCGCTTGTACGTCCTTCTGACAAATCCTCATTATTCTTTGAGTAGTTTCCTTCTAACATAAAACGATGTTTCAATGCTCATCTTGTAGTGGGTTGGCCAAAAAGTTTGTTTGGGTTCTTCTGGAACATCTTATGGAAAAACCTGAACGAACTTTTTGGCTAACCCATACTTTCCCAGGCTTAGAATCAATTCTTGCTCCTTTTAATAGAAAGTAGTATTTAGAGGAACTTACCTGGTGGTCCAGTGGTAACGAATCCATCCACCTTAAAATTCAGGGGACGCAGGTTCGATCCCTGGTTGGGGAACTAAGATCCCACATGCTGCGGGACGACTAAGCCCGCGCGCCACAGCTATTGAGCTCGTGCGCCTCAACGAGAGAGCCCGCGTGCCAGAAACTACAGAGCCCACGCGCTCTGGAGCCCATGCACCACAACTAGAGAGAGAAAACCCTCATGCCACAACTTGAGAGAAGCCTGCGCGCCTCAACGAAAGATCCCGCATGCCGCAACTAAGACCTGACGCGGCCAAAAAAAAAAAAGTAGTATTTAGAAACCAAAATCTGGGTAATTGGTGTGCTCATTGATTCTAGGTCCTTTTAGCAGACATAACTAGGGGAAAAAAGTGCGCGCGTGTGTGTGTGTGTGTGTGTGTGCGCGCGCGCGCACGTGCACCAGCATGTGTGTACTGCACATATGCATCTGTTTCTACATTTATGTTTACATCTTTATCTACTTCTATCTGTGTAAAATCCTGACTTCATACTGATACTGCCAGTTCTACTCCAGCATCACAGGTTCATGATATTTTTCTACCTTTCTGCATTTGTAAATCCCTTCTCCAATGGTGGGAAACCTGACTCCCATTTTCCATAGTATATTTACTTATTTACTCAATCACAGAATACACAAAGTGTTTCAGAAATGCTAACCTAAACCCCTGGGGGAAAACTCCCTACTATTTAGAATTTACAATTTGTACTTACAAGAATCTTTAAGCAGGGACTGTAACTCTAATATTGTGTTTAAAAGCTACTTTGGTTCATTCTTTACCCACCCCCACTCCCACCCCAGTGTGATTATGTTATACATTTGAAAAATAGTTCTGTTAATATACCATTTTAGGGTTTTCCCCCCACCCTGCTTGATTTTTTTTTTTTATTTTTTATTTTGCGGTACGCGGACCTCTCACTGTTGTGGCCTCTCCCATTGCGGAGCACAGGCTCCGGACGCGCAGCCTCAGCGGCCATGGCTCAGGGGCCCAGCCGCTCCGCAGCATGTGGGACCTTCGCGGACCGGGGCACGAACCCCTGTCCCCTGCATTGGCAGGCAGACTCTTAACCATTGCGCCACCAGGGAAGCCTGCTTGATTTTATGCTGCTTGCTTTTATTAATCAAGTGCTGCTTGATTTTATTTCTGCATTTATGTTTTAAAAATTAAAAAAAAAATTTCTGGTTGCACCAGGCAGCTTGCAAGATCTTAGTTCCCTGACCAGGGATCGAAGCCGGGTCCATGGCCGTGAAAGTGCCGAGTCCTAACCACTGGACCGCTACAGAATTCCCGCTGCATTTATTTTTAACATAGTTCTAAAAGTTAGAAGTATACAGAAGTTAGAAGTATACAAAAGGAAAAGTCACACCCCCATTTCTTCTATCCCATTTCCACTTGCTCATCATTCCATCCCGTTCCACCTACCTCCAGTAGATAAAAAATCTCGTTAAGCTTCCGGTTTATCCCTCCTGTGTTTCTCTTTGCATAAAAGCAAATGCATGCAGATGTTATTACCCCTATTTCTTCTACATAAGGCAGCATACTATAGATACTCTTTAAAAATTTTTTATTGAGTTGTCACTCACGTATGATAATTTTTACCCTTTTGCAACCGTCACCACTAAGTCTAGAACATTTTTATTACCCCCAAAAGAAACACCATACCCATTAGTAGTCATTTTCCACTCTCCTGTCCTCCCAGCCCTTAGCAACTACTAATTTGTTATCTGTCTCTATGAATTTGCCTATTCTGAATATGTTATATAAATGGATTTGTACACTATATAGTTATTCTTTTATACTTTGCTTTTTCTGCTTAGTATTATAACCTGCAAATAACTCTGCATCAGTTCACAGACATCTTTCTCATTCTTTTTTACAGTTACATTGAAGTCCATTGTGTGGCTATGCCATAGTTTGTTAGTTTATTCAGCCACTCTTCTATATGTGGATATTTAGGTTACTTTCTAGTACTTGACAATGATAAACAGTGCTGCAGTGAATAACCTTGTGCTTATGGATGTTAGTACTGTTGGAAGTATACCTTCATGGTCAATTCCCAGAAGTGGAATTGTTCGGTCAAAAGGTAAACTCATATGTAATTTTGTTAGTAATTGCCTAATTTTCTATAAGAGTTGTACTAATTTGCATTTCCACCAGCAATGTATATAAGAATAGCAGCATAGTATGTTATACTTGTTAATTTTGCTTATCTGATAGCTAAGAATTGGTATCTCAGTGCATTTTTCTTATTATGAGAAAAGCTGAACATCTTTTCTTAGGCTTAAAGGTCATTTTTATATCTTTTTGTGTAAATTATTGATTTTTTGCACATATTTCTTTGGGGTGTTTGGACTTCTTTCTCTTAATTCTTAAGGGTTTAAAAATTTATTAGTGATTATTAGCCTTCTATCTGTGATGTACTTTACAAATACTTTCTCTGTTTGTTTTCTTTTGACTTTTGTACATTTTTTTGCCATGCATAAGTTTTTTGTTCTTATGTAGTCATATGTAAACATATTTTCTTTTAAGTACATCTAGAATTTGAGTCATAGTTACAAAGCCTTTCCCTATACTGAGGTTAAAGAGGAAGCCACTGTTTTCTTGAAGTATGTACATACAGGTGATCTTCATTGTTTGTGGATTCTGTATTTGTAAAATTGCCTCTTCACTAACATTTATTTGTAACCCCAGATTAATACTCATTTGCAGATATATGCAGAGTGGCAAAAAATTTGAGTTACCCAGTGATCATGGTCCCAGCTGAGGTCAGTCAAGGTGATGCTCTACCTTCTTTCAGCTCTCGTATTGTAAACGGTGTCCTTTTCATATTTTTGTGCTTTTTGTTGGTGATTTTACTGTTTAAAATGGCCCCAAAGCATGGTGCTGAAGTGGTGTGTCCTCAGCACTTCAATTAAGCACAAGAAGACTGTGATGTACCTTAGGGAGAAAATATGTGTATTAGCTAAGTTTCATTTAGGCATGAGTTATAGTGCTGTGGCAGTGTGTTCAGTGTTAATGAATCAACAACATGTATTAAATAAGGTGTCTTTGAACAAAAAACACACATAAAACAAGTTATGAATTGATCAGTTGTTGAAAATATGTGTGACCAGAGACTTGTAGGAACCTAATGCTGTGTTTCACCTAGGAGCAATGATTCAGTATTTGCGAATTCAGTGTTTGCAGAGACTTTGTAGAACATAATTGCCATGAATACCAAGAATTGACTATAGTTTCATTTTTTACATTTTGATCTCTGATCCTTTGGGATTTGTGTGAATGATTTGTTGTATGGATCTAGTTTTATAAGTTTCTATATGTATGTGGGTCTGATTTTGGACTGCATTTCGTGTTCTGTCTATTCGTGTGCTGCTACTGCTTTTTTTTGCGGTACGCGGGCCTCTCACTGTGTTCCGTTGCGGAACACAGGCTCCGGACGCGCAGGCTCAGCAGCCATGGCTCACGGGCCCAGCCGCTCCGCGGCATATGGGATCTTCCCGGACCGGGGCATGAACCCGTGTCCCCTGCATTGGCAGGCGGACTCTCAACCACTGTGCCACCAGGGAAGCCCTGCTTTTTTTTTTTTAACTTAAAAAAATGTAAAGACTCAGGTCAGGAGAACTAGAACCCCACGAGAGAAACCTCGGCAGGATCAGAGTTCAAGGCAATCTGCCTGTTTTAATTATAGAGGTTTTGTTTTATATTCTAGTGTTTGGTAGGGCTAGTTCCCTCTCATAAGTGTAGCCTATTTCACTGGCTGATACTTTCTGTCAATGTTGAATATTAGTGGTGATAGTGGGTATCCTTGCCTTGCATTTGATTGCAGTGGGTACATCCCTAGTGTTTCTTTATTAAATAAGATGCTGGCTTTAGGACTAAGGTATGTATTATTTTATCAAGTTAATGAATGATGCTTTAATTTTGATATAGTAAGACTGCTAGAATTTTTAACTTAGTGCTGGGAAGGTCTAAGTAGAGAGAGCAAATGAAGTTGAAGTGGATGGAAGTAAGAAGCAAGTGAGAAAAGAAAAGGCTTTGGAATGATCAATAAGACTGCTCAGTGGCAAAGAGGATGCTGTTTTTAATGATAACACATTTCACTGTTCACTTGGTTAATTAATCTAAGGCTGAATGTCTGCACAATAAGATAGTAGAAATAATTCTAGAAATATTGTATCCACTCTGCCTCTACTATATTCCTGGACTTTGCTGGCAGCTTGAGTGAATACAATAGTTACTTATATGGTTGTAACCCTGAAAATTGATCTTTGCCTCATTTCTGAACTTCCAGTTTTTCCAGAAATCAAGTATGATTTTCAGCACTCCTTATAGCAATTGTAAATGTTTGTTGAGTGCCTTATATTATTGGTAAATGCCTTATATTAGAATATATATATGTGCATATTTACACACGTACACACACACACACACACACACACACATTGTCTAGCTTCAAGTGAGATTTAATCTGAAGGGCTCAAATGATTTCATCAGGAGTCAGTCTTCTTTCTCTTGATCTTTCTGTTCTACTTTCTTCAGTGTTACCCTCATTCTCAGGGTCTTCTTTTGGCAAAACAGCTTTAGATTTATGTCTTCACTTCCTCGTAGCTCCTGTACAAGTCCTTGGGGTTCATTCTGACCGGACTAGCCCCATCATGTGCCCACGGTGGCGGGAGGGTTTGTTGCTCCTGCTGGACCTGGATGGCACGCCTGACTCCTACTGGTGGGGATGCAGGCTCCTCCCAAAACATCTGGTCTGAGAATCTGGAGGGGGTGGTTTTTCAAAAGAAATGGAGTATATTTACCAGAATAAAGGAGGATTAAATGACAGTCAGGCAAAAAACAGCAACTGTTTGCTGCACTAACCGAGTAAAGTTTACTGGATGGACTTGAGTTTAATAGTGAATGAAAAAATTGTGGTATTTTGGAAAAAGGAAAGTGCCTGAATGAATTCTTTGGAAATAGACACCTTACTGCTTACTTTCTTCCCTGCTTTGGCAATAGCTTACTGTTCTTTTCCAGAACTGATTCCTGTAGCTTTATTGGATTCTATCATACTTGCTAGGAGGGAAATGACATCAGGTAAGTAGTGAATGTGAAAGTAAGCATAACAGTTCTGTTTTCCTGCAACTTTAGTCCTGCCTCCCAGACCTACTGCCAGAGATGAATAAAAGGCCTCCTTCCCAGCTTTCCTCTTAATTTGAGGGGGTGAAGTGTGTCTTTCTTACATAACACAGAGGATATTTATCAAATGACATATTTGTACCACGGTATTGATTCTCTTTGTTAGTATCGTCTATAAAGTTATGACATGTATAAGTCTCTATCCTTCCTTTCTAAGCCTGCCAATACAAAAAAGTAATATTTCCTCTTGGAGCCTGAGGCTTTTTCCCTCCCTAGCTCTTATTTAAGGAGAATATGCAATTTAGATGTTTGAATAGGAATAGAGGAAGCAGCCAAAAACTTTTCAATAGTCCAGTTAAAATACATAATAGCATGTGTTTAAAGTAAATCTTTGGAAGAAAGGTTGGAAAATCCTGGATAAAGTCATATAGTATGTACATCAAAGGCATGCCTTGCTAAGTAAAAGTGGGAGGAAGCAGTACATGTCTTACCAGGGGGTCAGAGATTCCTACTTAGATGTTCCTCTGGCAACCCTGTTCCCACCTAGGTAGTTGAACGGCTGAAAGAAATTTCCAGTGTGGTTTAATCTGCTGGCTTTTATTGAGTTAAATGCTATCACTTCTACAGCTTCACACATTTGCCAAAGCACTCTCCTTCAGAATTTATACAAAGGGTTATATTTTTTCCTTTGCTGGAAATATAAGAAAAAAACGTGCAAAGCTTGGAAGTCTATAGAGGATTCACCTCATTTTAATCGTAGACATGGACAAGGGGCAGTCTAACTTAAACATGTGGACTTTGGCACCAGGCCAACATGAATTCTAACCAGGTTTTTCATGTTTTGGCTGTGTGTCCTTAGACAAGTTAATCTTTGTGGGCCTTACTTCTCTTACATATAAAAGTCATTCATTCATTCAACACATTTATTATTAATTACTCTTCTATGTGTTGGGGATGCATCAGTAAACAAAACAGTGAAGGTCTCTTCCTTTCTGCAGCCTTTCTGCAACCTTTCTGCAGTGGGGGGAGAAGCAAGAGAGAGAAATTGTGTGTTAAAAATAGTAATTGCTGTAAGAAAAGAAAAAGCAGAGCAGGGTCTTAGAGAAATGGATTAGGGAAGAGAGCAGGTGCAGAATTAGGGCAGGCAGGGTTGACATCATTGAGAAGGTGACATTTGAGTGACATTTTAAATGAGGTTTTAAAATGCTCACTCTGGTTGCTGCCTTGAGAGCAGACTATAGGGGGTTAAGGAAAAAAGCAGAGAGAATTGTTAGGAAGCTTTTGTAGTAACCTAGGTGAGAGATGATGGTGACTTAGTTGTAGACATGAAGATGGTGAAGAATGGTTGAATTCTGTATACATTTTGGAGGTGCAGCCAACAGGATTTTCTGATGGCTTAGATATGTTGTGTGAAACAAAAAGAGTAGCCTAGGCTTTTGGCCTGTAGAACTGGATGGATGGAATTGTTATTAACTGACAAGAGGAAGACTTGGGTAGAGCAAATTTTAGAGGGAAGATCAGGAGTTCAGTTCTGTATGTTGAGTTTGAGATGTCTGTTAGGCACCCACATGGGGAAAAAGACATACACCCATAGGTTGCTCGTGATGGTTCAATATGGTGAATATAAATCATTTAGTATGGTACCTGACATAATTTTCTGTGTGAGATCAGAGAATATATTGCTACATGAAACAAGAATAAGAAGTTGCAAAGGGGATATTCAGGGGCAAAGAGCTCATAGAATATAATAGCAGAACTTCTAAAAGTAATAGATTGGAAGACTGAGGAAATATCCCAGAAAATAAAAGAGAGATGCAAAAATATTAGAGAAATATTAAAAATAATAGAGAATCCATTTAGGAGGTCTAATTCCTTTCTAATGGGACTTTCAGAGACACAGACCAAAGAAAACGAAAGGAAGAAATTATCAGTGAAACAAGACAAGAAAAATTTCCAGAACTGAAGGACAAGAGTTTCTAAACGGAAAGTGCTCAGCACTATGAATGGCTGGAGGTGAGGGGGCGGGGAAGAGACATATTACCGAGACATTTTAGAGCACCAGAGAGGAAAAACAAGTCACAAAGAAAGGAACAGGGCTTCCCTGGTGGCGCAGTGGTTGAGAGTCCGCCTGCCGATGCAGGGGACACGGGTTCGTGCCCCGGTCCAGGAAGATCCCACATGCCATGGAGCGGCTGGGCCCGTGAGCCATGGCCGCTGAGCCTGCGCGTCCGGAGCCTGTGCTCCGCAACGGGAGAAGCCACAACAGGGAGAGGCCCGCGTACCAAAAAAAAAAAAAAAGAAAGGAACAGAAGTTAGCAGAATGTCAGACTTTTCAGAAGTAACACAAGAAGCAAGTAGACAATGGAGCAATGCCTTTAAGGTTCTGAGGGAAAATGATTACAAACATAGATTTCTATGTCCAGCCAAATAGTCAGTCAGTTATGAGGATAAAATAACAATATTTTCCAACATGCAGGGTCTCAAAAAATTTATCTCCTATACATCCTTTCTCAGAAAGCTATTGAAGGATCAAAAAGAGAGGTAAGACATGAAAGAGACATGAAAGAAAAAAGATGACATGAAACCCAGGAAAATGGGATATAACACTAGAGAGACATAAAGGAAATTCCTAGAATGATGATGAAATAAAGCAGGATGACAGCTGAGTAGCAGGTCTAGAGATAACCAGTAAGCACAGTTGGGGTAGGAGGATGTAAGATCCAGGGAAGATGTCTCTAAGAAGAAGATTGAACTGACATATGATGTGTTTGACTATTCTGAAGGAGTTTCATAGCTCTTTCAGAGAGTTAGGGAATAAACTGTTCCCAACTTAAAGGAGCTTACACTGTAGTATGGCGTACACACAAGTAAGTGGGTAATTACTGTATTCTGTGAAGGTTTGGAAAGCTTAGTACTCTGCTCCTAGACCACCCATAGTTGGAATGTAGGTTTAGAAATCTAGTATTTAGCTCCTTCAGCATCTGTAATTGAACTGTCAAACCAACAGCTTGGGGCTGACTGTTGGGTTAGCTGAAAAATCCTTCCACACTCTAGAAAGGAAAGTTTTTTTCTTTTTTCTTTTTCAGGGGATGGGCAGGGGGAAACAATTGTTGTTAGTTTAAAGAATTTAAAATATATGTATATATATTTATAAGCATGTATCTGTTTTTATTTTTGTATGTATGGCACTGTATATTTATTAAAATGTCTTGTTTTTATTTTTTATTTTTATTATTATTTTTGGCTGCACCATGTGGGATCTTAGTTCCCCGACCAGGGATTGAACCCACACCCCTTACACTGGAAGCAAGGAGCCCTAACCACTGAACTGTCAGGGAAGTCCAAGACATCTTGTTTTTAAAATGAGTGTGGAATAGTGCAACGGAAAAAACTTTCAGTTGTTAATTTAGGTATAGAAAGCAACTAAAATTTTTGTATTATAATTAAATTATAATAATTAAATTATAATTAATAAATTATAATTTATTTTATCCTCCCAAGGTGGCTTATACCCCATTGACTCATGCCAATAAGGTAGTGTTTTCCCAATATAATAATGAACTTTTTTGTGCGTGGAATTCTTCACTCTAAAGTTATTTTGTAGTTGGAGATTGATTACAAACAAATTCAATTTGCACTGTTCAAAGAATTCTTCTTAATTAATTATAAACCTATTTGGCCTAGACTTTGCATTTTTCTTGGTACACTTTGGCCATAATATAAAATGTAGCAGTTTTGTGTCACATCAATATTTCTCACATATAAATATGGAATGATATTTATGTCTTATCTAATTTCTCACTTGGTCAGTTAATATATATACTGTACAGATAAATGGAGTGAGTACATAAAGAAAAACTGCAAGAGGAGAAAAAGATAATCTAAATGAAGATTATCACTAAAGTTTTAATATGATGTAAGATTTTATGGTAGTTAAGTTCCTATAATAAATGGTCATCCTATAATATATGGTTTGGGAACATAAGTTAATTCACTGAACAAACACTGATAGAGCACTGATAGAGCACTGATAGAGCCTGTCATATGTCAGGCTCTGTGCGAGGTCCTGAGAATACCGGACAGGTTAGGACATTATTCCTGCCCTCTGATAATTCTTGGTCCCAAAGAAAGAAATTTAACTTATAAACAAGTAAATGTAATAAAATAGAGGGTTAGAAGTGCTACAAATGATGTTTACCAAATGTATAAAGAGAGAAGGTCATCCCAAGAAAAGTATGGATTAAGAAGACAGACATGGAGATGTAGTACTATTTGTGGAAATGGCAAACATTTTTATTTGTTTGTGGCATAGAGTAAGAGGAAGGGCTTGGGAAACACATGAGCTCCATCACGTAGAGCAGGGGTGCCATACTCAGAAATTTAATCACTTCCTCCTAGGACAGTGTTTCTCAAATATGTGTGATCATAAGAATCACGTAGAAAGTTAAAGCAAAACAAAACAAAAAAACCCCTAAAGTTTACCCCAGACCTGGAAAATCAGAATCCTCAGAGGAGGGCTGGGAATCTGTTTTTAGCCAGTGCCCTGCTAGTTCTTACTGTAACCAATTTATTGAGCAAGTCCAATTTATTAGGATATAAGCAAGTATTGTTTCCCCAAATTTCTAGTCTAGGTGACTTCAAGAAAGAGCACACACCACAACTTTCCTGTGTGTGTGTGTGTGTGTGTGTGTAGGAGTATGCATGTACATATGTATGTATAACTTTGGAAAATATATTCTCCCAGTGCAGGCTAGAGCTGTGACTCAGACTCCTTGTGGTCTAACTCAGGGATACTGTGTTTTCAAGATCCAGGTCCTCTTTGGCAGCAGAAAAAGTGAATAAGGGAATTAGAGGTTTTCAGAGTGGTTAGTGGAGGGCAGTGTTCTAAATCTTCTAGTTCTGCCAGATACTGGTCGTCTCTGCCAGGGTTGTGATCTTAGTATAGATGATTATAGATGTCCAACTTCATTCATTCTGTCAGTGAGGACCCCCACAGAGAAGGGTAACCGTGGCTTCCTGCACTGATCCGTGTTAGTGGTGTATTCTTCACAGGGTAGGTGTACTCCTGGGCGTCCCCTTTCCCCATCCTTCTTTTACTTCGTGCTTCTAAACTTGGGGGCATTGGAACCGATAAAGCTCTCTTATGTGCCCCCCAAGGGCCCCAGTCCTTTTCTTACCAGGCAAGCTGTATTCTCTACAGTCCTTTTTTGGGGTTTGGGCTTTGGGCATGGACTACTCTAGCTAGTGCTCTTCTTTCAAGAATCTCCAGACAGGGACTTCCCTGGTGGCACAGTGGTTAAGAATCCGCCTGTCAATGCAGGGGACCACGGGTTCGAGCCCTGGTCTGGGAAGATCCCACATGCCGCGGAGCAACTAAGCCCATGTGCCACGACTACTGAGCCTGCGCTCTAGGGCCCACGAGCCACAACTACTGAGCCCACGCACCACAACCACTGAAGCTTGATCGCCTAGAGCCCGTGCTTCGCAACAAGAAGAAGCCACCGCAATGAGAAGCCCACGCACCACAACGAAGAGTAGCCCGCGCTCACCGCAACTAGAGAGAAAGCCCGCGCGCAGCAGCGAAGACCCAACGCAGCCAAAAAAAAGAAAAAGAATCTCCAGACAGTTAGCTACATATCTCTCTAGTTCAAGTGCTTACAGGTTCTGCAAGCAGCAGCCCACTTGGAATCAAGCTGCCAGTCTCTCCTTGCAGATGTCTTTGCCTCCCAGTCTCTATGACTAGTTCTCTTGAGGTGCCCATGTCGTTGATGATGCCACTCCCACAAGGCCAGACTTCCAGGCTCTCCCTTGCCTTGCCTTAGTTCTGTCTTTGGGAGGGTTGGTTGAATGCACCAACTGGTTTTGCTACTCCTTAGCAAACCTTGGGGGAGAGATCTGGACATAATTTTCGGTGCTTTCCCTGATTTGGGCATTTACTGCTTCTTGCTCTCAGCTGTGGGCCCTTGTCACTGATTCAGGGACAGTAGGACAAATGCCACTTAATATCTTGTTGGATTATAATCAGGTAAGTTTAGGAAACGTTTTTGCAGAGGAATATATAATCAGATTTGATTTTATAGTGTTTAAAGTGTAATTTAAATAAAAGATCTTAAAGGAATCATATCTTTGCTGATTCTACCAGAATTGAAGTAACAATTTGTCTGCTTTAGGGTAAGAAACAAAGTAAATATACTCATGACTATGAATGTTTGTATAGTATCAACATCAGTAACTTCTGACAACTTAATTGTAGATATAAAGATGTGGATTCAGTGTATCTGGTGCTGCCAGAAGACCAAACTGGCACAACAGAAGAACTGGAATTCATTGATATTTCTTAGTTAACTTTCAGGTTTTTCAGTTTTATTATGTGGTACTTTCTGGATAAAGGGAACTTAGACCACTAGGTGGTGCTTTATGACTAGAAAATACAAGTACTCCCTTACTACTACTAGGGTCAATCTAGCAAAGCAATGGCCAGTGAGAACAGCTGGTGCCAGTCCTAAGACACAGGTTTAAAATAAAAGAGAAAGGAAGAAAGGAAGAGATAATGATAAAAAGAGAGAAAAGAAGTAGGAGGGCAAGAAGAGAGAAAAGGAGAACGTAAACAGGTATATTGTGAAGGAGGTTGTCAAATACCATCAGTACTTACCTCAGGAAAGTGGCTCCTATGCCATTTGTTGCTGATTTATCAATATTTCCTTGTTTATTCATTTATTTGATATGTATTTAATGAGAGTCAGCTGAGGATCCCATGGTAAACAATACATTCTCCCTACCCTCTGAGATTTTACAGGTAAAGGGAGCTTAAAATATCTGAACTTAAAATCTTGACCCTTTCTTTGTAGAGTATGTTAAATAATATGGAAAAGAATACTTTTAAATTTTAGTTTTGTTTGTTTCATATCCTCTATTTCAATCCCCTACCAGAGAAAACCTTTTCTAGAATTCAAAAAAGTATTCTTATTAAAATATTTGAAAATCAGCTCCTCGAGAGCTCGTAATTCGAGAATCCCGGGGATGCAGTTCATTATTTGGCTCTTATTAACGGGTATGCGGGGGTCGGGGCCTAAATGTGTTGAGTGAGTGATAGGTTCAGATGGGGACCTCAGCAAGCCATCTCCTGATTAGCGTCTACAGCCTTCCTGGCTCTTTGTAGAATTCAGGCTTCTGATTTTGAACACTTTCCTGACAGCACCATACTTCCTCATCAACTATAGCACGCTGCTGCCATTGCCTGTTTACAAGGCATTCTGTGTTTCTCCGTAACAGTGAATTCTTTTATGGTAGAGTCTGTGTCTAATTTAATTCATTTATGTAATCCCAGTGTTTGGCAGGTGTGAGTGCTCAATAAATTTTGGTTGAAAGAATGAATAAATCTTATTACTTATAGTGTACTTGGTAAAAGATAGCTTCCTAATAGGACACCTTTCTGAAAGAGTTAATTTTTGGATACACCAGAAAGACCTGCCTTTAACACTTTTCACATACATGAGAGAGTGTGTAGACAATTACTTTGAAGTATAAGATGTAGTACACTTTCAAAGATAACCAAATGATACACCAGTCATTAAGATAGAGATGGATTTGTAATGCCAATTCTGTAAATACAACTCTTAAACTTTAATGTTGGATTCTGTTGCTTGACCTTGGATAAATAGCCCAGCTGTAGTTTTCTAATTTTTTATTTCTAACATAATAGGGACTGATGGCACCTATTATTAACTACTTCAGGCCCTAGGACCTGCTGTGGACTTCATGTTACAAAGATGTATATTGGAACTAAGTCGGAGTTGAGTATAGAGTAAAAGACAGGAAGACAGATTCCACTGCGGGTGAATTCTACTGCCCCCAGAAGTCAATGTCAGTAGATCAACATCTATTTATTGAATGCCAGAGCTTTAACTCAAGAATACATATCACAAAATAGATATATCATTATAGACCTCAAAATGCTTGCTATTTTATAACACGTTACAGAAAGCCTTCAGATAACAAATGCTTTTTAAACAGCTTTATTGAGATATAATTCACATATCATACAGTTTACCCTTTTAAGGTAGATAATTCAGTATGTTGTTTTTAAAGCATATTCACAGATTTGTGCAGCTGTCATCACTAACTCCAAAACATTTTCATCACCCCCCAAAGAAACCCCATACCTAGTAACAGTCACTCTCCATTTCCCCCTCCCCCAGCCCGTGGCAATTACATACCGTTTTCTGTCTCTATGGATTTGCTTATGCTGGAAATTTCATAAAGATGGAGTCATATAAGATATGGTCTTTGTGACTGGCTTCTTTCACTTATCATGATATTTTCAAAGTTTATCTGTGTTGTAGCATGTTATCAGCACTTCATTCCTTTTCATTGCCAGATAATATGCCATGGTATGAATAGACCTCATTTTGTTTATCCATTCATCAGTTGCTGGACATTTGATTTGTTTCCACTTTTTGGATATTATGAATAATGCAGTTATGAGCATTCACATACAAGTTTTTGTGTAGACATGTGTTTTCCTTTCTCTTGGTTATATACCTAGGAGTAGAATTGCTGGGTCATATGGTAACTGTACGTTTATCATTTTGAGGAGCTGCCAAACTATTTTTTCAAAGTGGCTTTACCATTTTGCAATCTCATTAGCAGTGAATGAAGTTTCCAATTTCTCTATGTCTTTGCCAACCCTTGTCTTTTTTTTCTTTAATTTTAATTACCACCATCCTAGTAGTGGGTGCGAAGTGGTATCTCACTGTTTTGTTTTTCTTAATTAATTAATTAATTTTGGTTGCATTGGGTCTTCGTTGCTGCGCATGGGCTTTTCTCTAGTTGTGGTGAGCAGGGGTTACTCTTTGTTGCGGTGTGCAGGCTTCTCATTGCGGTGGCTTCCCTTGTTGTGGAGCATGGACTCTAGGCACATGAGCTTAGTAGTTGTGACTTGCGGGCTCTAGAGTGCAGGCTCAGTAGTTGTGGCGCATGGGCTTAGTTGATCCGTGGCATGTGGGATCTTCCCGAACCAGGGCTCGAACCCGTGTCTCCTGCATTGGCAGGTGGATTCTTAACCACTGTGCCGCCAGGGAAGCCCTCTCACTGTGGTTTTGATTTGCATTTCCCTAACTGCTAAAGATACTGAGAATCTTTTCATGTGCTCATTAACCATTTGTGTATCTTCTTTGGAGAAATGTCTATTGAAATCCTTTGCATGTTTTAAATTGAACTGTTTGTCTTTTTGTTATTGAATTGTAAAAGCTCATTATATATTCTGGATATAAATCCCATATCAGACTTGATTTTCAAATATTTTCTCCCATTATGTCTTTTCACTTTCTTGCTTCTTTGAAGCAAGGTGGTTTAGATTTACCACCATAGAAGGTGGTTTAGATTTATTGCAGTGTGTTTACTTGTTATATCAGGTAGGTTGCCATGAAGGGGATGAACAAGGTGTTGACAATTGTCTTATATTGATACCCAAGGCTGTTCCCTAAATCAGTGTGGAACACAATTATAGGAAGCCAAAAAAGAGCTAAACTACTAAGAGTGAAACATAATGTCTTCTAGCATATAACATACCCTCTTCCTGCTGTCTTTGTCTTATCCTAGTTACAAACTAGTAGAGAAATGCTAGGGGTTGGGATAGTGAGAAGAGAACAGTTGTTTCCCTCTTTTGTGGTTCAGCCAATGTATGTTTTTAGAGATATAGCTAAAAACAAAACAAAAAACAATAAAGGGCCAACTGGTTCTGGCAGGGATGGCAGTAGTTCTACTTTAGTCAAATCACTATCAGAGAAATGTCCTCACAATTGATCAACATCATAGCGCTACAAGCTGCTGTCTTTCTTTGACTTTAGATAGAGTGAGAGTTGCCCTTTGGCTACAAAACTTCTAATTTAGATGGTGGAGAAAATGGAGGGTCTCTGTTGTGTTTTTCTGTTAGTAATTGGGCAAGTTAACTGCTCTGATGAACGTGGAGTGACACACTGAGATGGTTGTGATCACTTGCCCATCTTTTTGGCCAGTCTTTCCCAGTGGTCCATTTGAGAACATTCTTGGTCCCCTTACCACACCTTCAGCTTGATATCAAAGTGCAGTGGTAATAGTGAAGATATATATATATATTTAATAAATTTATTTATTATTGGCTTCTTTAGTTGTTCGTTGCTGTGCATGGCCTTCTCTAGTTGTGGCAAGTGGGGGCTACTCTTTGTTGCGGTGCGTGGGCTTCTCATTGCGGTGGCTTCTATTGTTGCAGAGCATGGGCCCTAGGCACGCGGGCTTCAGTATTTATGGCATGCGGGCTCAGTAGTTGTGGCTTGCAAGCTCTAGAGCACAGGCTCAGTAGTTGTGGTGCAAGGGCTTAGTTGCTCTGCAGCATGTGGGATCTTCCCGGGCCAGGGCTTGAACCCTTGTCCCCTGCATTGGCAGGTGGATTCTTAACCACTGTGCCATCAGGGAAGCCCAGTGAAGATATTTTTAAAGTTGACTGAGATAAATTAAAAAATGGTCATATGTGGCAAATGATGGGCACAGATGAGTGATTTTTTTTTCTTTTTTGCACTGAGTGTTTGAAATAGAATACTAAGAGCCTTCTGAGAATGATGTTCAATGTCCCGAATTTTTTTCCTGGAATGGCCTATTAAAACCATTATGGATTCTTTTTTTCTGAATTTATTTATTTTTTATACAGCAGGTTATTATGGATTTTTGACCAAGACTTCTCATCTGTATTATGTGAAAAGGTTTGGGTTTTGTGAAGTAGCTTGGCATGTGCTGCAGTGCTTTTTAATTTTTTTTAATTTTAATATTTTACAATATGAGCATGAATTTCAGACTATAGGTGACACTTGTTTGTGTGAACAGTTCCCCAAACTTTGCTTTCTAAAGTGTAACTGTTAAATCTTTTGGAATAACCGTACAGTTGTGTCTTTAGAAAGATCCTTTACATTGATGTCTTATGACTGGCTTAAGTTCTTCTGGCACATTCTCTCCTGATTTCTCTCTACCCTCAGAAAGATATTTTGTATCTTCATAATCTGTGCCATGTTCAGAAAGAAGAGATGAGTCAGAGAAGTTTTCTAACACTAACACTTTGGGGGGAGGTCGCACGATATAGTTTTGAATCCAGAATGGCATTACTGTCACTTTTGCTCTTCTGGGCTGGTGGACAAATTTGTAATCAAACATACTGCATAATGGTGACACAATTGAAGGAGTAGGTTTATCCTTAAGAACACAGCCCCCAAAACACTTGTGTTCAGTATGTAATGTTTAAGGTGGTTGTGAAACTCTTTGCTGTCAAATAGCAGGAATTCTCCATCCATTTGTTTGCTTTGTAGATGACACTGTCTTTGAGTAGAAAACAGTTGACACTTCCATGTCCCACTGGCGTTTCTGGTTAAGTGTAGCTCAAATACTATTATGTTAAACTTTCGTGCCTGATAATGTGCTCTCCCAGACCAAGGAGTCAGCACTCTGTTACTCTAGAGGAATAGTCTCATTTGACAATTTCAGTACCACCTAAGATTTTATCTAGTGTGTGATGAGGTGATATAGTGACTGTTATATTGATTTGGAGTCTAGGGAGATAATTGATAAACTTGGTCCTGGGTTCCAGGGGATAGGATATCTGTCATAGAAGAAAGGCAATGATTAAAGGAGCAATATTTATTGTTGTTGATCAGCTCTGACTGTGAAACATTTAAGGCATTTGGGCTCTAATTTTAAAGATTAGTTGAAAAATAATTATTTAACACTTATTCTGTGCCTATCACTTTGTTAGGCACTGGGAAGTTAGAGACATCATTCCTGATCCTGAGGTACTTATATTTGGGGGAAGATAGGGAAACAGGTAGATACTTAAAACAAAAACAAAACACTGAGGTAAGGACTTTACTCTTTTTTTTTTTTTCTCCCCAATGTGGAAACATACACAAAGGGGGATTAGCAAATACATCAGCTGTGGAAAAAATTATTTTTTTAAAGGCAAGAATAAAATAAATGCACAGTTCAGAATACTGATGATCATTGGGAGGGAGGCAGAAAGATGGGATCCAGGAGGAGCCCATGTATAACTTCACTGGGATTGGGAATATTCGAATTCATAAATTGGGTGATGGGTTCATAGGTATCTATTTTATCATTACACTTCATAACCTACATAGCATATATATTCTTCTGTATCTATTAAATGCTATATAATTTTAAAAAATCAAGATATTTCAGTAAGCATTTCCCAGTCTTAATTTATTAGAAGCATTTACTTAGGATAAATTGGAGAAAAACTGAACTCAGCCAAACTTTCTCTGTTTAGTATCTATTCACCCATCCATCTGTTTTTTTACTTTACTTAATTTTTTGAAATATAATAAAAATAATGTAGAAGTTTTTTAACATGACCTGAATGCCCTGTTTCTGTGCTCCCTAAGGTTTCATGTACTCCCTGTAGAAACCAGTTTATAGGTCAAAAGGATTCTGTCTGGACTGGCCAGCCAGACATTTAAGTATTCATTACCTCTGTGTGTGTGTATATTTAATGATGTTTGTGCATGGCTTAGCTAGGGATTTTGAAATATTTGTAGGATTTTCCTATTTGCTGGGTTGTTTTAGAATTGAGAGCCATCAGCAGAAAAAAAACAAGGAAGAATACTATTTCTTCTTTCATCTATGTCCCATATTATACAAATGTTCACTGAAAGTAGCACCAATTTTCTGGGAAAGGTCATGACTGAGACTTTTCTCACCCTTTACCCCTACTCTCCAATTCATGTTTCCTTTTTACAATGTGGTCATGTGCTTGCCCAAGTCTGGCTTATGAACCGTGTAGAATATTTGTGCAGTTTTGTTTTTTAAGCCCTACACTGTGCACATGATGCATTATTTAATTTGGAATGGGCTCTGAGTTAGTCACACGTGCTTCTTGTGGTGTTTATCTTGGAATCCACAAGTGGGAGGGAAGTATTTTTGCATTTTATACATCTGGACATTGTTCATGATCCTCTTGTGACTTGGAAATTCTCTGTGGGGCAAAATCCAAAGAACAGTATTAGAAATAACACGGAGTTATGATGACATCTGAGTAAAAACCCTTGAGAATACCCTTCTGATCCAGCAGAGTTTGACATTGATGGTGAACTTTTTCAGTTGCGTGCTTCACTGTTGGCCTGAGTAGTTTGCTGGGATTATGGTTACCTCACACCCTTGCATGTAGGCTAACGCGCTGCCAGACTTTCTGAAAGTCTACAGCAGGTTTAGCCTTTTGGGAGGGGAAGATTTTGCCTTGATTTTGCACGGTGTAAGACAGGTGAAGCAGATTCTGTTTATTGCTTCTGTGCCTTTGCCACTCTCTTGCGCCACAGGCATCTTAAGATGAGGATGACCTGTGAGGATCTTTCCAGTCATTCCCTGATCCTGCTTCATTCCATCTAGTTTAGAGCTAAAGGTTGATCCTGAGAACACCTCAGGGGCTGTGTCAGGACTGGGAGTGGGGCGGGGCAGTGGCTCGAGTAACCTTATCTTTCCCCTGATTACGCATGAGAAGTTGTTTTCAACAGGATTGGACAGGTATAGTACAGTACCTCCTCTTTTTGGCTAGGGTTCTGCTAGAATGGAAAAAGTGAGAAGGGATGTACCGAAGCCTTGCAGCTCTTTGAGTGAGTTTGCATATGGACAGTATTGCTTTTTGGCTCCAATCTAGTTTTCTTTCATTCCCATGTCTCATCTTTTATGCAGCTGCAGAGAGCAGGCTGGGAAAGCAGAATGAAAGCTTCAAACAGATTTGCACTTGAATAAAAGAAAGAGTGATTTCTCTTGGTCAGAGTACAGACCTGACTGAGGAGGAAGTTGTTTGCTTTTTCACTTTCTGAGTAAGGACTGTTTGCTTTTTTCCCTTCAAATGTAATAAAGAGGGGAAAAAGCTAATAAGTCGGACCTACTAGTTAAAATTCATATAGAATTTTCAAATGTGCTTAATAAGGTTTATCATATGATTATAAAAGAAGTAAATAGTTGGAGGGCAAAGGTCAAACTTTGGTTGAGGTTTTAGAATGAGTTGAATATGAAGTGGTTTGAGTGCTTGGGTAAGACTACTCAGGTAGGAGCTGTTTCTCTTTGCTGGTTTCTTTGGCCTTTACTTTGGGAACTTTTTCCCCTTTACTTTCGTAATGCATTTTGCAACTTTCAGTTAAAAAAAAAATCCAAAAGAGTTTAAGCTTTTAGCATATAAACACATCCTGGTCCTATGATGGGAATCACAACATAGCCGAGAATGGCTTGACTTCAGCTGGAGAGAGGTTAATAGTAGTAGCTCCAAGGGTTGATACCAAGATCATGCTTGTTTAATGTTTTAATGACTCCAGAAGGAAATGGTGAAATCTGCTGATGACACCAAATTGTTTTTGCTGATCCAAACAGGGATTTCTGGGAAGCTTCTTCACAGTATTTGGAAGAGTGGAAGAATTGGGCAATGTGGTAGCAAACACACCAAACTTGAAGTGAAGGTTTATGTAGCAGGAGTAATGTCAATACATTGAAGTTATGAAGCCTGCCAAGTCTTCCAAGAGGAAGACTGTGGGGTCCCTATAAAGGAGTTGGCTTTGATTCCTCTCATGAAAGAAGATTTAGGACAAAGAACATTTTGATGTATAGAAAATGAAAACTACTATGGTAATAGTTGTAATTATAAAGTGTAGTGATTTAAAGATACGGTATCTGAGTTTCTTTCTTTGCTAATGCCAGCAGTAGTATATCCAAATAAGTGCTGTTTCCCTCAAAATGGTCATGGAAGATTGTATACTCATTTTATGCATGCTCCTCTTTTGGGGGAATAGCTCCTAGTACATCCTTTTGACTATTTTCTGTGGTGGAAGGTCTTCATTTTTTAGGTTATTTTCGATTTTTTTAAAAAATTAATTTATTTTTGGCTGCATTGGGTCTTTGTTGCTGCGTGTAGGCTTCTCATTGTGGTGGCTTCTCTTGTTGTGGAGCACGGGCTTTAGGTGTGTGGGCCTCAGTAGTTGTAGCACACGGGCCTCAGTAGTTGTAGCATGCGGGCTCAGTAGTGTGGCTCGCAGGTTCTAGAGCACAGGCTCAGTAGTTGTGGCACACAGGCTTAGTTGCTCCGAGGCATGTGGGATCTTCCCAGACCAGGGCTTGAAGCCATGTCCCCTGCGTTGGCAGGCGGATTCTTAACCACTACGCCACCAGGGAAGCCCCTATTTTCGATTTTTGATATAGCTAATGGTCATTTAGAAGCAAGTGAATAAGATGAATGATCAAAGTAGATAAATTTGAAATATAAATTATAGTAGTGAAACTAATATTTTTTTAATTGCTTCAAAATTTTCTGGAGGACTTCCCTGGTGGCGCAGTGGTTAAGAATCTGCCTGCCAATGCAGGGGACACGGGTTTGAGCTCTGGTCCGGGAAGATCCCACATGCCGTGGAGCAGCTAAGCCTGTGCGCCACAAGTACTGAGCCTGCGCTCTAGAGCCGGTGAGCCGCAACTACTGAAGCCTGCATGCCTAGAGCCCCTGCTCCGCAGCAAGAGAGGCCACTGCAATGAGAAGCCCGCGCACCGCAACGAAGAGTAGCCCCCACTCACTGCAACTAGAGAAAGCCCGCGCACAGCAACGAAGACCCAACACAGCCAAAAATAAATTAATTAATTAAAAAAAAATTTCTGGAGAAAATTACCAATGAGAAATTGCAAAAATATTTGTGTAATAGTAGTATTACAATTTCTTTTTATCTTTAGATGACCTGCTTGTCCCCGCCCCCAGCTTTATTGAGTATAATTGAACAAATAAAATTGTGTATATTTAAGGTGTACAATGTGATGATTTGATATATATATACATTGTGAAATGATTACCACAATCAAGTTAATTAACACACTCATTGTCTCACATAGTTATTGTATTTTTCTGTGTCGAGAACACTTAAGATTTACTTTCCTAGCAAATTTCAAGTATACAATACCATATCATTAATTATAGTCATCATGCTGTACATTAGATCCCCAGAACTCATTCATCTTATAACTGAAGGTTATACCCTTTGATGAGCATCTCTCCATTTTCCCCACCTAGCCCTGACTAACCACTATTCTACTCTCTGTGAGTCTGACTTTGTTATATTCCACATATGAGTGAGATCATACAGTATTTATCTTTCTCTGTCTGGCTTATTTCACTTAGCCTAATGTCCTCCAATTTCATCCATGTTGTTGCAAATGGCAGGCTTTCCTTTAGAATAAGTTCTTGGTTGATTTATTTCACAAATGTTACTCATTTAGATAGGTAAGTGGCAGAGTCTTGTTAAAATACTTGTTTCACTATATTATAGATACACCATGTTTATAAGTGACCTTTTCTTTTTAAAATTGGTAGAGCTCTATGTCCCCCAAGTGTACTCTTAGGGAGGAATCAGGAGGTTGTATAGTAACTGGAGATTCATTTAATGAATTGATATTTTCTTACTAAAACCTCCATCTGTGTAATGAAAAAGACCCTGTGGGTTAATAAATAAGATAGTCACTGTTACAGTACAGGAGCTGTGGGCTGGCCATCTATATCCATCCATCCATCCATCCATCCATCCATCCATTTACTTCAGAAGAATAAAGACACAGCCCCTTACCTCAAGATTTCTTTTTCTGCCATGCCAGTATATCCATTTGAAATAAGCAGCAGTCAGTTGCACTCGTGTCAGTGGAGTAAGTCAGTGGTTTTCAGACTTTATCTATGGAAACTGTATTTGGATTAAACGAGGGCAGGATGGGAATGTTGTTGAATTTTTGTCTTCTCTTTTCCCCCTTGATGAGAATCCGTGGAGTAACTTATGAAAAGCACTGGTACAGAGAATAAGTTGTTTGGTAACTTTTGAAAAGCACTGGCACAGAGAATAAGTTATTGGAAGGTCAGAAAAGAGTTTGTGTACTAAAAGCAGCTAGGGAGGCTCACTTCATTTCTTCCTTACTCTTCGAAGATTACTATTGTTTTTTAAAAATTTATTTATTTTATTTATTTATTATTTTTGGCTGCGTTGGGTCTTCATTGCTGTGCGCGGGCTTTCTCTTGTTGCAATGAGCGGGCGCTACTCTTGGTTGCGGTGCGTGGGCTTCTCATTGCGGTGGCTTCTCTTGTTGCAGAGCACGGGCTCTAGGCGCGTGGGCTCAGTAGTTGTGGTGCACAGGCTCAGTAGTTGTGGCGCATGGGCTTAGTTGCTCCATGGCATGTGGGATCTTCCTGGACCAGGGCTCAAACCCATGTTCCCTGCATTGGCAGGCAGATTCTTAACCACTGCGCCACCAGGGAAGCTCTCTTCTAAGATTATTAAAATTAAGAATTTCCACTTATCAGTCTTATGCTTCCCTATCTTGAAAGTCAGTAAAACACAAAATCTGCCCACATATTTAAAGTTATGACAGAGTTTTCCCTTCATAGTTCTCTTTGTTTAAACTCATAAAGTAAAAGTCAGGAGAACTTCTAATCTAAAAGCAGATGGATAGCCCAAGAAGAAAATATGTCTTAAAGCTCCACAGTCCTAAGTGCTGGGCCCCAGACTGGCTGTGTCAAATTTGACAAAGCTTTCGAATTTCAGCTCAGACATATTGAATCAGAATCTGGAATAGAGCCCAGGTATTTTAACAAGTTCTTCTTTGCATAAAAATAACATCTCCTAAAAAATAGATGTATACAAAAAAAGCTTAAAGGTAGAATGATGTTAGAATGTATTGAAATAAAGCATGATATAGAGTTTGTCCTATGGAGCTCTGATGACTGAAGTCTGATTAATCATTATTTGAACCTACCAATAGTAATAGAAAGCTTGATAT
The DNA here is from genome assembly GCF_039906515.1 of Pseudorca crassidens. Taxonomy (NCBI): domain Eukaryota; kingdom Metazoa; phylum Chordata; class Mammalia; order Artiodactyla; family Delphinidae; genus Pseudorca; species Pseudorca crassidens. Next base: position 34,607,358 of record NC_090296.1, on the reverse strand, counting down.
CATGGTTAAGAGATGGGTTCTGGACCTAGAATGTCTAGATTCAAATCATAGTTTGGTCACTTACTAGTTGTGTTACCTTGGGCAAAGTTTTCATAACTTCTCTGTGCCTCAATTTTCTTATCTGTAAAATAGAGATAAAACTAATGACACCTCAAAGGATTATTGTGAAGATTACATGAGATATTGAGTGAAAAGCACTTAAAACACTATTTGGCACACAGTAAGCCCTCAGTCAAACTTTGCTACTATTATTACCTGTTCTTCTAATCACAGAAGTAAGCATTTGGCCCCTACTGTGATTTCTTCTTATAATGAGTTCAGGCCTACTAAAGAAGAAAGTGAAAAGAAAGCAGGAAAAATGATTGCTCAGATATGAGTGTGTGTGTGTGTGTGTGTGTGTGTAGGTAGGTAGGCGTTTACACTAAGTATATTGTATATAAATATATAATGGGGGAAAAAAACACACCCTCTTTAATTTCCTTGGAATAGGATTTTAAAGTAACAGATTTTACATTTACTACATTTTGCATTTCTGCCGCACTCTGATAACATGGGCAAAAGTGATGTGATCCTAACAGACACAGTAGATGGCGCTTTAGACTTAGTTTTTAAAGAAACTGGCACTAGAAGGAAAAAGAAAAGCACATTTTAATGGGCTTTTAAAATTTTTTCACCACCAAGGCAAATTTCATCGTAGAGTATGTGCCTTTAAGGAGAAAGGATTTTTTTTTTTTTTGACAAAGCTGGATAATAATTTTAGCAAAAATAAATCTCCCAGTTACTATGTTTGTGCCAGGTTTGTCACTTGGAAAATGTTAGTTGTGTTTTAAGCCACAAACATATAAGGAAGTTATTTTCTTTCAAAACATTGCCTTATTTTTGAGATTGTCTCCCCCCACCCCATCTCTGTATTTAATATTTCTTTTCCTAGTTTTTTTGGGACCCTTTATTATTATTTATTTATTTAGTTAGTTAGTTAATAAAAATGTGGTCATAAAATTACTTTGAATCACATCCATTTATAATGTAGTCATATTTAAAAATTCAGCTATATTCATTCTAATAGGCCTCAAAGTGTAGGTCTCCATTAAAGGATAATTATGGTACTTTTGTCACTGCCATACTATGCTTTAGATACTTGATCTTACTTAATCCTAGGAATAATTCTATAAGGATTGTTATTCTCTTTTTTTTTTAGATAAATAAACTGTCTCAGAGATGTTTAGTAACTTGCTGAGCTCACATACTTAGTGGTAGAAGTCGTAGCTGCTTCAAGAGTTTCTCCAGTGCACTATAGGTGTATTTTCTGAGCAACTACTGTGTGTCAGGCTTGCTAAGTACTGGGCATAGTATAGTGACCAAAACTGATTGGGGCCTTTCCCTTATGGACCTTGCAGATTTTTAGATATTTGATAGCATCTCTTTGAAGTCTACAAGATTGGGAATAGTTCATGGAGATGCAAAAATGTACATCAGAGTCATTGTGATTTTTAGGTAGATCAGGGAGCCCTTTTACCAAAGAGAAAGACTCATACCTAGCTTGAATGTATTGCTACATTAAAATACTTATTTAGGTATACTCATTCTAGCCAAGGGAAGAGCAAGACCTCTCTTCTCTCTCCACCTCTTTAGAGTTAAATCATAAAATCGACAATAAAAAACAACATAAGTTAACTGTCTTCCAGATAAGGATCAGGAACAGTAAAGAAAATGCGAGTGTACTAGAAGGTCAAAATTTTCCATTGGTTAAATGGTATTAAAATATATAAAGCAAGAAAATGTCAGTGAGAGTCTGAGAGAATAATGTAGTTTGTGCACAGTAAGGCCATGGTAACTTCTAGATGGTTTCACTTTTACGATTTTGTGAAACCTTTTGATGTACAACCCGGCTAGTGATACCCCAAATTGCTAAGTACCCCTTCCACCTGGGACATTTAACATTTTCCTTTTAATTGATTTTTTCCCCCAAAGGTTCACTCTATTATTTTCACATATGATCCCAAGCTCCTATGCTAGAAAAAAGTATGTAGTTGATGAGGAAACATAGACCAAGAGTTTTAAATTGAGGCCCATACCTGGGCTTCATTAAGTCTTCAGAACTCCTGAAATTGTATAACATTTTTTGTGTAAGTACTTAGGAACATTACTCTGGGAAGAAACTCCATAGCCTTCAAAAGATACTTAAAGAGTTCTATGGGCTTCCCTGGTGGCGCCGTGGTTGAGAGTCCCCCTGCCGATGCAGGGGACACGGGTTCGTGCCCCGGTCCGGGAAGATCCCACATGCCGCGCGCGGAGCGGCTGGGCCCGTGAGCCACGGCTGTTGAGCCTGCTTGTCTGGAGCCTGTGCTCCTCAACGGGAGAGGCCACAACAGTGAGAGGCCCGTGTACCGCAAAAAAAAAAAAAAAAAAAAAAAAGAGTTCTATGACCCTTAAAAAGTTAAGGATTATTATAATTAGGACTCTACCCAAAGGAGTCTGCTAGAATCAATCCAGTTCAGGGTCATGAAAAGAGAAGTATCTTCCCAAATCGCATCTTGGAGAAGGAGGGGCTGTTTTGTTCCTTTAGGGATAGCAGTTTTGAGAGTCTGAGTGAATTTGGGATTTGAAGGTATGTGTTTAACTGTGGAGTTTTGGAACTCTCAACTCTCAGTAGGGTATCTTGATTTCAGTTGAGGGATACCTTTCAGGGAATTTGAAAATGCTTCTTTCCAATATAGTCTTTTAGTCAAATGAATGGTTATTTTTAGAAAATGAAATAGAAAGGGAATAAAAGTGGGAAAAGAGTTGTTAGATCTTCTCAGTGGAATAAATAACTGAAGAAATTAATTCCTAAATCTTAAGTTTTATCACAGGTAAAAGAAGTTCCTTTAGATCAGATAAAAGTCTCTGGTATAAGCTGTTTGATAATGCAATTTGAATTTTTTTTTTGATACAGCTTTAAGAGGGTAGGAGATGTGTATATTTCTTCTCTCTCCTTTTTTAAAATTAATTAATTTTATTTATTTTTGGCTGCATCGGGTCTTTGTTGCTAGGCACGGGCTTTCTCTAGTTGCGGTGAGCAGGGGCTATTCTTCATTGCGGTGCTTGGACTTCTCATTGCGGTGGCTTCTCGTTGTGGAGCACAGGCTCTAGGCATGTGGGCTTCAGTAGTTGTGGCTCGCAGGCTCTAGAGCGCAGGCTCAGTAGTTGTGGCGCACAGGCTTAGTTGCTCCGCGGCATGTGGGATCTTCCCAGACCAGGGATCGAACCTGTGTCCCCTACATTGGCAGGCACATTCTTATCCACTGCACCACCAGGGAAGCCCCCTATTTCTTCTCTCTTCCCTATCACCTCTCTTTTCCTAACCTTTGTGTATACTTTGCTGAAGAGCAGGTAGTTGTAACTTGCAGTTATATATTTCTTATTAAACTCTTACCTGTGGTCCCAGATAGATGAATCAAGAAGTAAAATTAGATTTCTTAATTTGATATATTTAAGTCTTTTATTTTGATCTAATAATTTTTTGATCAGTAATCTTTTAATTCTTGTACAATCGTGCATAATAATAGTACCTATCAAATAGGGTATGGTGAAGACTATACTAAATTATAAATGTAGTGCTTAGTGTAGTATCTGGGATTTAACAAATGCTTAACAAGTATTAGCTATTGCTGTGTTCTCCATCATCATCATCATCATCATCATCAGTAGTAGTAACATATGTATTATATATCCCCATGACTGAATATACAGCATAAAATCACCCAAAGACAAAAAGCCTCTTGTTTAAGAGAATACATTATCTCAGGAATTAAGAGAGTTTCCTGTAAGGCATGTTTATCTTTCATTCGTGGATTGATGGTAATATGGATAGCTCTTTTGATGTGAGAAAAATAATGTCGTTAAATCGATTGTAAGCTTCATGAGGGCAAGGACTGTGTTTTATTTGCCTGTATCCTTAACTCTCATTTTATTGTTTGGCCCATGGTTGGTGTTCCATTAATTATTTGTCTTTATCTATGTTTTCTTCTTTGTTTTTCCTTTATTTTCCAAAAATACTTGCTGTTTCCATATTCAGAATTCCTTATGAAAGAGTCACATTAGTATTGTGACTTTTAGAATTATTAATATACAGATCTTTTTTGGAACGAGGACGTTTTGTTTGAAGCAAATTACTTGGGATACAAGACTTAATTCAACTTAAGAACATTCAGGCTTAAGACTTTTTGTAGAAAGGCAAATATTTGGTCTTAAACAAAAAACTTTATCTTCATTTGTGTATGTATCAGGCAGTCACTGATGTTTAACACTTAAGTTACCTAGTGTACTAGTGTATATATAAAAATGGAAAAACCTACTGCCTGGAGAACAATGTCTTCAATAAGATATTTAAGAAACACTCTTTACTCTCCTATTTTAGAGAACTTTACATAGCGCAGCAAACATTTACGACTACAGGAAACATGATATATTTTCAGAAATGAATACTGGGACTTTCCTGGTGGTCCGGTGGTTAAGACTCTGCGCTTCCAATGCAGGAGGTGTGGGTTTGATCCCTGGTCAGGGAACTAAGATCCCACATGCCACAGGGCAGCCAAAAACTTAAAAAAAAAAAAAAAAGGAATGAATACTGATCGTAAATAAGTATGGCCACTGTGACAAATTTAGGTGAATAGTTCTTTCTGTTAAGGAAAAGCTCTGTCTTTTGGAGATGTATTTAGATTAAGTGCTAAATTGGACATATAGGTTAGTATTCCCACTGCATACTAGAGCCCAGCTATACATAGGCTCAGAGTAATTTGTTGTAGTTTACAGGAACATTGTAGATATGACCCTTTTGAAAAACAGACTCTCATGAGGCTTGGTTGGTTCTAGAATCACGCAAGGTTGAGATCAGGTTAGGGGACATTTTACTTCTTTGGTCATAGCAATGTTGTCTCCCTATTGCCTACAAATAGGCAATGAACTCTGGATGCCTTCTGGGACAGAGTAAAAAAAGTACGTATTTCTTGTAACAGGAATTGGGGTCTAGAGATAAGTGATATTTAACATGCAATGTTATAATATTTTTGTTCTGGTAGCAAATTTGCCTATAGTATATGTAGTTAGTAGCCTGTGGTTTGGTATCCATTGAAATATACTATTACTCATTTGGTCTGGAGTTGGGTGAGGTTTGTAATAACAATATCAGTGTGTTATCAGAGGGCTTTTGTTCTTTTTCTTTCTTCTATGGTAGTGTGCTATTATTGTTAAATGAAATTTTAATGAACATCTTTAGAAGAATAGAAATTGAAAAATTACTTATTAACTAACTTTAGCCTTTAATGTAGCATCCTTTTTTTCCCCCCTAAAGCTTATTGTCCTCTTGGTTTAAAAGGTTTAGACAGAATGGTCAAAAGTTTTTAAATTGGAAAGTTGGAAGCTGTTTCCTCTTGATCATATGATCGCAGGAGTCACAAAAGAGCAAGCCTCTTTATCAATAGGTGAGAGTTCAAGCCTATCTGAATTTAGAATGTTAAATTATATTTTAACCACAGTAGCATTCTTTTTAACTAATGTAAATCATAATTGATTTTATACCACTCTGTTGTTTTATGAGGTGATCTCATGTAGCTGCGAAGTTGTTTATAGTTAACCCTGAAGGTACCTCATTCTCATAAGGGCACCTTCTATAGCTTAGTGCTTATTTGCAAAATAAACCACATTTTTTCCCTTGTCTTATTAAAATGATGGAACCATTTTGTAGCCTTTGGAAACATTCCTGCACCTCATGTTCTTCTGAGCAAATAACCCCATGTGATTTACAAATGTTGGTAAAAGCAATAGGTATTTCCAAACGCTATTAGAATGGTAAAACTAATATATAGGTATTAAAAAAAAGTTCTTCATTAGGATAAATGAAGGCCAGAATGAATAAAATATTAGTCACTCTTTCCAGTGTTTTAATTCCAGAATGACTTTAATTTTTGTTGCTACTTTAATTTTTGTTGATACTGTAATACCAATAGCATTACAAAAGATTCAACAGTTCTCTCGATAGGTAACCAAATATTGCCCAAACCAAAGGTAGAAAGTTCTCCCTGGCTTCATTTATAGAGAAAATGATAACTGGAAGTTTAACAAAAGTTGTCCAGGGCTTCCCTGGTGGCGCAGTGGTTGAGAGTCCGCCTGCCGATGCAGGGGACACGGGTTCGTGCCCCGGGCCAGGAAGATCCCACATGCCACGGAGCGGCCGGGCCCGTGAGCCATGGCCGCTGAGCCTGTGCGTCCGGAACCTGTGCTCCGCAACGGGAGAGGCCACAACAGTGAGAGGCCCGCGTACCGCAAAAAAAAAAAAAAAAAAAGTTGTCCAAACTCTTGAAAGTATCATTGTCAAAACAAAATGCATATCAGGTTGAGATTTTAAGCATATGAAGTCTATGCATGGAAGAATGAATGAAGTATTTCTGTAATATTAACGAATGATCAGATATATTGGGAGAAATAATATTAAACCTTGCCCTATATTCTGACTGTACATGAACAGAGCCAGAGCACTTGTAAAAAATAGGAACATATCACTGCAATAAGGTATGGTCTAAACTTGTTCCTAAATGACATCTTGAAGTTTGGCCTCGTCCAAAAACATTTTTTGAGGAAGGGCCGATGGTATAGCTGCTGTCTTCAAGGAAAAAGAAAAAGCGACATCAACATCACAGCCTTATATTAAACTTCATGAGGTGAAGTAAAGGTGTCCTCTGAAAAACTGATAAGAAGGAGGAGCAGGGGTTAGAAGGAGGAAAGGAGCTTTTCAAGAAATAGAAATAGTTTAAGATATTAGGGTATCTAATATTGTCAGGAACACTGTATGTAATGAGATTTTTGGCAGAGTGCGACTTCAGAGTTCTCTGAGGATTCTAAAAGCAAAAATTATTTTTTCAGCACAAAACTATTTCTGAATCAGATGTTCTTTGGCATCTTAAATTGAGTGCAATTACATCAGCTGTTTGTGAGACTTCATTAATTCAGTGCATATTCTAGACACGTCTACTATAGGATACGCTGCTGAGCATTTCAGAAAGAAGTAGAGGATTATGATATTGTTTCTGTCTCAGAGAACTTATTATCTAGTGAGGGAGAGAGCATACATATGCAAACATCTACAGAACCAAGCAGAATGAACCATCCAAGAGGACTCTATAGACAAGACAGATTACATCCTTTTGTCAAGATGAATGCTTCACGAAGGAGGACATGTGAACCGGATGTTGTTGTATGTATAGAATATGTATAGATGGGATTGGGGTAGGAGTTAGGCTTTTAGGAGCATGAGCAAAGATGGAGCAGAGGTGAAGATGTGGGACGTATTTAGGAACAGGGAGTAGCTGAGGGAGGGTTAAGTATAGGTTTCATGGAAGAGAGTGGTAGGAGATAAAATGAGAAATAAAGCTTGGAGCCAGGGTACGGGAGGTTTTAAAAGTGAACTGAAGGGGCTTCCCTGGTGGCCCAGTGGTTGAGAGTCCGCCTGCCGATGCAGGGGACACGGCTTCGTGCCCCGGTCCGGGAAGATCCCACATGCCGCGGAGCGGCTGGGCCCGTGAGCCATGGCCGCTGAGCCTGCGCGTCCGGAGCCTGTGCTCCGCAACGGGAGAGGCCACAACAGTGAGAGGCCCGCGTACCGCCAAAAAAAAAAAAAAAAAGTGAACTGAAGAATTTTGGACTTTATTCTCTAGGCAGTGAGGAGTCTATGAAAACTTTTTAGCAGTGACAGGACAGGAGCTAGTGGCTGTGCTTTAGTATAATTAACTGGAAGGATACAGTGGAGTAGGGAGAAACTAGAACTGAGAATTGAAATTAAGAGGTCATTGCAGAGGCCTATGTGAAAAATAATCAGGGCCTGGCATAAGGTGTGGCAGTGGAAAAGGAAAAGAAAGGAGAAACATTTGGTAGGTAGAATCAGCAGAATGGAGCTGTGATTGTGTGTGGAAAGTAAAGGAAAAGAGAGAATTCAAGGACAATTTGCATCTGGGTAACTAGGGCATTGGTGTTGCCATTAACAGAAAGAGGAATATTAGGCAGAGAAGCTGGTTTGGGGAATTAAGATCCGTTAAGACAGTGGTTGAGGAAAAAAAAAAGAAGATTAGTTAAATGATTGAAATGAATGGGTAGGGGCACATAAGAATGGTAAGAGAGAGAAAGCAACAGGAAGAGAAGAGAAGATGAAAGATGAAGCCTTAAGAAATACTTACCTTTGGGGGTTTGAATAGAAGAAAAGAAGTTAGCAAGAGTGGTCAAAGAGGGGAGGAAGAGATCAGGACACTGTGCTATTAAAAGGTCCCTCTTAGGCTGTGTGACCCTGTTTTACTGCAGTCACTGCAGCTTGACTGTCCCTGTGGTCCCTACCGTACTCCCCCAAAGACTTTTCACTGTGCAGTGAATGGCCTTTCTGCCAAAGAAGAACCTCCAGAAGTTCTGGGAAATCAGTTACAGTAGCCTCTAACGCAACTTAATTCCATTGTTCTTTTTATTTAAACATCACAGGAGGAGTTGTTATGACCGATAATCAACAGAAGGGTGTAAGAATCAGAGGCTTACATTCTGAGTGCCAAGACTATATACCATGCCTGAGCTCACCTGATAGGTGAGATGCTATGTGCTTAATTCCCCACTTGGGACAGACTCAGTGTGAGTCTCTTGCTTCTTTTCCTGTATCTTATGAGTGAGGGAAGGCTGGTAGGCATTTCGTAGGTGTAGAGGCTGGCTCTCATGTTTGTTCTCTAGATCATTGTGTGACTTGGAAACCAAGAGGTGAAAGAATTTTAGAATTTAGTCAGTACTATCACCTGCTCCACAGAGGAGGAAGTAGATGAGGATTAAGACAAGACACTAGGTTTAGTGGTTTTGAGGTCACAGATGGCCTTGAGAAGATAGTTTTAGTACAATGATATGGGTGGAAGAATCCAGGAAGTTAAAGAATAAGTACATTATAAAGAATGGCGTTAACTGTTGTGAAGTACTCTTTCAGGACATGAATGAGAGTAGAGAGATAGGAGCACTAGGATGAAAAGAAGACTTTTTTTTTTTTTTAACGGGAAAAGGAACATATTTGTAGGCAGAGGTAAGGGAGCCTTTGGAGAAGGAGAGAGAAGGTACTGGGGAGGAGAGGGTTCATTACAGACTGACAGATCTTGGAGGAGTCTGGAAAGAAAGAGATCAAGAGTATGCGTTGAGGTATTGGCATTGGGAGGGAATATTTAGAAATCAGAGGAGTAAGGACAAAAGATGGATGAAGGTAGGGGAGCTCCCTTGTAGAGAGGACAGATGCTGAGGGAAGATATACCATGTGACCTCAGATATCTCATTAAAGAGGGAAAATCCATTTGCCAGGAATGAGGAGAAAGGAGAGAGGAGAAAAGATGTGGAATAGTTGCAGTGAGAGTTAGATAAGTCGTTGAGTTTCACTGAGGACACAATTGAGGATAATCTTATCTCTTGCCTTTCTTTAGTAAGATTTATGTGGGTTTTTTGTTTTTGTTTTTTTACTTAAAAGGACAGAAGAAAGTTCCATGAAAGTTTATACTCAGAAATGTGAAGAATTTTATTAAAGTCAGCTAATTCAAGCTGATGCACATATCTTGGATCCAGAAATATAGATGATGATGGTACTGTTACTGCTTATGGGTGGATCACAAAAAAGTAATATACACTTAGGACTTAATGACTCTTCCAAGTGTTATAAGGAAACAGAATTTCTTCAGGGACTTGTTCTAGGAACGTAGCTTGGGATTTCGCCAAGCATATCTCTTCTGTCACTCAGTGGCACGGTTTTGCATGACACAGTGTCTGAGTCCTCTTGTTTATGATTTCTTCTGTTTCATATGAAAGATATTTCTCTAGGTTTGAAAATACACCAAATCAAGAAATAGCTTGATGTATAAAAGATGTTTAACTCATCCAAGAAGACTTTTAATTTTCTGAATTTGTCATGATAAAAATTGAAATATTACATATAGATATTGGTGGTAGTTCAGAAAAGTGAGACATTAAATTCTATGTGGCCAACAGTCATTGTGTTTAATGAACTTGACAAACATCTATAGAACAAAGCAGAATTGAACCATCTAAGAGGACTCCCAGATCCCATCCTTTTTTGTCAAGGTGAATGCTTCATGAAGGAGGGGCACATGAACTAGACAATATAGTACATATAGAATTTGGACAGATGAAGATGGGATTGGGATAAGAGGCTTTTGGCAAAGAAAATAACATGAGCAAAGATGGAACAGAGGTGGAGATATGGGACATATTAAGGGACCTTCTTTCCTTAGTTCCTTTTCTGAAAGTAAAGACTTTAGGTAGCTGCTTGTGGAGGGCACTCAGTCCGGATAACATAACATCTTTCTTTTTCTTGTTGTACTGTGGTTGTCTGATTTTTAGAATTACTTGCTATTCTTAAACTGGAAAGAAAATAAAAGAAACATCAAAGTCTTTAAGTTTTAGCAGTTGGTATCTCCACCCATTTCAACTAAACAGTGTTTTTAAATACCTACTATATATAAGATGATGATGAACAAGATAAAATTTGTGCCTGCAAAACACGTGCACTCTTTTAAGAGAAATTTCACCTTGGAAATTTTAATTGTTTGAGTGAACTATGCTTTAATGTTCAATATATTAAACAATATAAGCAAAGCAAATCGTGCATAATATTTTATATTCCCATTGTGATTCTAGAGCTACACTGTCCAATATATTAACCACTAGCCACATGTGGATATTAAAATAAATGAAAATTAAATAAAATTAAAAACTCAGTCACACTAGTAACATTCCAAGTGCTTAGCAGCCACATATGATTTGTGGCTATTATTCTGGACAGCACAGATAGTGAACATTTCCACTGTTGAAGAGAGCTCTATTGGGCAGTGCTGCTCTAGAGGTCTAGAACATATTTTAATTGTTTTGGTCAGGTGATTGGCTTAGTCATTCATCTCTTCAATAAACCTTCATTAAACGCCTGCCATTTGACAGGTGTTGAGCTAGAGCTAGATGATAAAGAAAAGTCCTAGTTCCTGCCCACATGGACTTTTCAACCTTGTGGAGGATAGAGATAAATTAGCAGGTGGATAAAATAGGATGTGATAAGTGCTACCATGGGAGGAGAAATCCAAGAGGCTGTGAACATATATAAGGAAAAGTATGGAAGCAAAACTCAAGGTTTACCTCTGGGGAAAGGTCAATAGGTATTGGCTTGGCTAAGCTGCGGAGAGTGAGTGAAAGGATGATCCCAGCAGTGTAAAACACCTGGATATAGAAGGACATGGCACACTGGAGGGACAGAAAGATGTTCACTGTGACTGGGGCCCACATAGTCTCTAAGATCTCTTAATTCAGAGTCTTTCTTTTTATGATGCATTTAAACTATTTTTAAAAACAGGCTCCTTCCTTTTCTGAAAAGAGAAACAGGTCCCTGGTCCCTCTCACTGTTTGGGGAGCTTCTTATATCTATCTTATATTTGTAGAGCCTACAGTTAGAGGAAGACAGAAGAGGTAAAAAGAAATTGGAGAAAGGAAGGAACAAAGAGAGAAAGATGACCAGAACAAGTTTAAGAGAAATAGGACAGGTAATATTTGATGGGGAATAACAGTACCATTTATAACACTCAGATTCCCTGTCTCTAATCAGATGGTTGATCTCAACCATTTCAAAAGCTCATGTCCCCAAATGTTAACTTGGTATCATGATAAGATATCTAAAAATTGAATTTTTATCCTGATTCACTTCTTTAGAAATCATAATAGAATTTTCTATATTCTGTTTTCGTGAGTCTGTGCACTTACAGTGTATGCAACCAGGAAGAAATTTAAATGCTATTATTTTATTTTTATAGGGCAATAAATAGTCACTGTAAGATCAAAACCTAAGGTTACACAAGGAGTCAGAGATGGAGTAGGATCAGGACACAAAAGAATTGTATCTTTACTCAGCCTTCACCAATTCCAGAGATTATTCTATGTATTATACAAAATACATTACACATAATAAATCTCTCACTTTTGATAAATATTTAGCTGTTGTTGATTTATTTCTGCCCTACTGGCAGCCATCACGTCTCTGTTCTACATTGTGAAAGTCTGTTTATCTGACTGTGTCGACATCATCTGCTCTAACATGGAGGCTTCTGGAAGGCAGGGATCATGTCTATTTATTTTACATAATGCTTAGCACAGAGCTCTGTACATGAAGCTTTATTTTTATTTGATAATGATGATTTTATGTATTTCTTTTCTTTCCTGTCTTCAGATTGGTCAAATCTTCTGATAACAATTAATCCAGTAGAACACAGAGGTGAAATTAACTGTTAAATGCCTAGTCAGGCTGGGTAGCAGAATGTCTCACACAGCTATATGAGGTCTTATGCCACCACCAAGAGGTACCCTCTTGTAAAAAGATGAAAAATACAGAGAAGCCACCCACGTTGGTTTTCATGAAGGAAAATTTGGTGTCTAGTTTTACCACCAGTGCTTGTCAAATAAACTTGGTATGGAATCAAGGCTGAATACAGTAAACAGAAAATTCAGATAAAAGCTAAGTGAAAAAAAAAATCCTGTTTATTTTCATCCCTATTCTTATTTGGGACAGGCTTCTGGAATAGTGTTGGAAGGTTGAATGTAAGTTTGACGAAATGGAGCTGGAGCCAAGTGAACAAGGTCTCAGTACTTTTTGAAGATCCTCCAACTCTTGTTTGAGTAAAAACAAATTTTACTAGTGTATCCTCCTTCAAATTGTCCATCTTTTTTTAAACTTGCATCACTAAATTATAAAACTAGGCATCCAAAAGTGTTATGTGGACACAGCCATTAAGTTTAGTTTTGTTAGAATATTCCAGACACTAAAAAGAAACTTCCTAGACTCTTAAGGTACCTTTAGAAATTTCCTTAAAAATCTTCTTTTCACCCTTACCTTGCCTTTTCTGCTCTTTCTCTAGATTTATCATGAATTTTTCTATTATACATTTCAGGGAACCTTTAAGGGTTACTTGCTACATCTTTTATTGTAGTCCGTTTTTTACATAACTTTATTAACCTATTATAAGTGATATTTCTTCTATTTGATTTCTAGATTCTTCATTTTTATTTTTTATTCTGTATTTTATTGAGGTTTATATGTGTAAAATAAATCTTATCAGAGGAATCAATGTTATTAATCCTGAAATTTAGATTATGATTTTTAGACTTTCAGAAGGTTTCTGTTTGATTCTCTTGGGTTCCTTTGAGCAGTACTTAACTTTTGAAATTTATGTTCGCATTGAAAAATAAAGATAGCCCAGGAATAAGTATGCTTATGTATCTGTAAGTGTTATTAGATGATTAATGATTCATTTGTAAAACAGTCAAAAGTTATCATGCTATATCTTCTTTCTCGTATATATATATTTTTTTAACATCTGAAACTTTTCTTTATCAATTATAATTTGCCTTTTCCTTCCAAGAATAAGACTTTCTTTGTAAAATCAGTTTATAAACTTTTTTTGAAATATACAAATATAAAATTAATATTCTATATGAAGTATTTAAATATACTATTCATCTCAGCAGATGAAGAATCAAGTTCAGAGAAGTTAAGTGGTTTATTCAAAGTCACACAGCTTCAGGATATCCCTGGTGGTCCAGTAGTTACAACTCCATGCTTCCAATGTAAGGGACATGGGTTTGATCCCTGTTCAGGGAAATAAGATCCCACATGCGACACGGCACAGCCAAGAAAATATTAAAAAACAAACAAACAAAAAGTCACATAGCTTCGTAGGAGCTGAGACTCAAATTCAGGAATGGTTTGATTCCATTTCACTTGATCTTTTCATGACATCATTTCATTTCTTCCTAAAAAACATTCAAGTCTTTTATGATTAATTTGCATAAATCACATTTGTTTTCTTAGTTATCAGTGAAAGTTCTTGTTTTCTTCAGCTCAACGTTTCATAAGAGCCTTTAGTTAGGCTTTTGTTCCAGGACGCTGAACCCAGATTTTAGGAATTTGAAAGCATCAGAGTATAGGTATATCAGTATATCCACAATATATCTAAGAGGAAATACATTTAAGAGAAATATATTTTCAAGAACACTGGATGGAGCCTGGACATATTAATCAACAATTTATCAGACTCTGAAAGGAATTTCCTTGTCTAGATACAGTTTTGATGGAGAAATCATCTGAGGTCTATACGTGCTTAACCTCTGAAACAGAAGAACAAGATCAGTCAGGAAAAAAGGAGAGGTTTTCACTCACATGTGCTGTGTATCTCTGTCTGAGACAGATTGTGTGCTGGTGATCAGAATACTGGCACAGCTTAGTTTACTATTTTTCAAAGACTACCACTACTCAGCTTGAGGAAGAGCATTATTCTTGGAAAGTTATACATTTTGAATCATTGGCATAAATATTGTTAGTCCTTACCTGGGTACTTCAGTTCTCTTAAAACTTATAGCTCAATATCAAAAAAACAAACAACCCAATCCAAAAATGGGCAGAAGACCTAAATAGACATTTTTCCAAAGAAGATATACAGATCGCCAACAAGCACATGAAAGGATGCTCAACATCAGTAATCATTAGAGAAATTCAAATCAGAACTACAATGAGGTATCACCTCACACTGGTCAGAATGGCCATCATCAAAAAATCTACAAACAATAAATGCTGGAGAGGGTGTGGAGAAAAGGGAACCCTCTTGCACTGTGGGAATATAAATTGATACAGCCACTATGGAGAACAGTATGGAAGTTCCTTAAAAAACTAAAAATAGAAATACCGTACGACCCAGCAATCCCACTACTGGGCGTATACCCTTAGAAAACCATAATTCACGATGTTCATTGCAGCTCTGTTTACAATAACCAGAACATGGAAGCAACCTGTGTCCATGGACAGATGAATATATAAAGAAGATGTGGTGCATATATACAATGGAATATTACTCAGCCATAAGAAGAAACGAAACTGAGTTATTTGTAGTGAGATGGATGGACCTAGAGTCTGTCATACAGAGTGAAGTAAGTCAGGAATAGAAAAACAAATACCTTATGCTAACACATGTATGTGGAATCTAAAAAAAAAAAAAATGGTTATGAAGAACCTAGGGGTAGGACAGAAATAAAGACGCAGACATAGAGAATGGACTTGAGGACATGGGGAGGGGGGAAGGGTAAGCTGGGACGAAGTGAGAGAGTGGCATGGACATATATATACTACCAAATGTAAAATAGATAGCTAGTGGGAAGGAGCCGTATAGCAGAGGGAGATCAGCTGGGTGCTTTGTGACCACCTAGAGGGGTGGGATAGGGAGGGTGTGAGGGAGATGCAAGAAGGAGGAGATATGGGGATATATGTATATGTATAGCTGATTCACTTTGTTATAAAGCAGAAACTAACACACCATTGTAAAGCAATTAAACTCCAATAAAGATGTTATAAATAAATAAATAATGGGGGAAAATACTTATAGCTACCTAAGTTATAGCTATATAAGCTGTATATATATGTGTGTCTCTCAATATCAGTGTACGAGTAACAGATATGTTCATTGTGAAAAAATTTAGGAAATTAAGGTAGGCAAAAACGAAATAAAAATCACTGACTACAACAGAAAGCTATTAAAATTTTGTCTATAGCCTTTTGGGTTTTATCTTACATGTATACACACACACATAAATCAAACACAATATACATAATATAAATAATAAATACACTTTAAAAAATGCACTCATATTGATGAAAAGTGAGATTGTAGAGCTACGGAAACAAATTAAGGAGTAGAACAGCACCATTACAAAACTAATAAGTGAGAACCAGTAAGGAATAGAATAGAGATGGCTGAAAATTTAATGGTTTGGAGCAAAAACTTGAAACAATCACAGTAAAAACAGGGGTGAAAGATTAAAGCAAATTGGTTAACAATGAAAGATATGACACAAAGGTGAGTCAAGGAAAAGATTACTGGTGTCCTGTGAGTAAGAAGACTCAACAAATGGAACTAAAAAAGTATTTAGAGAATTGATACAGCAAAACTTCACTGAAATGAACAACTGAATCTGCAGATCAAAAATACACATTGGATACTGAAATTGGTACAGAAGAATCAGTATCAACTCATATCCTGGTTGTTCCTGAAGAAAGACTTCTTCAGTCATTCACACAAAAGCAAAAGTCACCAGCAAGGGAGAAAATTAGACTGGTCTCAGACTTCTCCACAACAAAGTGCAATACTAGAGAAGCTGTGTCAACGAAGTTCAGATACAAGAAAGTATGACTAAGAACATTGTGTCTAGCCAAGTTGTTGAAGAATAAAGGCAACAGGCATATATATAATCCTCAAATGTGAAAGAACCCTGAGAATACAGCACCTGTGGGATCTTTCTGGAAAACCTACTTGTTAAAATTTAGCCAACCAAGAGATGAGTCAAAATAAAAACTGGTTTTGAATATTAAATTCATTTATATATAAATCTCAGATTTAGAAACTGTAAAAACTGAGGTAGGGCTTCCCTGGTGGCGCAGTGGTTGAGAATCTGCCTGCCAATGGAGGGGACACGGGTTCGAGCCCTGGTCTGGGAAGATCCCACATGCTGCGGAGCAACTGGGCCCGTGAGCCACAGTTACTGAGCCTGCGCGTCTGGAGCCTGTGCACCACAACAAGAGAGGCCGTGATAGTGAGAGGCCCATGCACCGCGATGAAGAGTGGCCCCCACTTGCCACAACTAGAGAAAGACCTCGCACAGAAATGAAGACCCAACGTAGCCATAAATTAATTAATTAATTAATTTTTTAAAAAACAAAAAAAACTGTGGTAACAGAACAGAATGTGAACGTGAACATTATACATCGTGGCAAAATAAAACAAAAATTGGAGGACTTCCCTGGAGGTCCAGTGGTTAAGAATCCATCTTCCAATGTAGGAGACACTGGTCAAACCCTGGTGGGGGAACTAAGATCCCACATGCTGCGGGGCAACTAAGCCCGCGTGCCGCAACTACTGAGCCCGTGTACTCTGGAGCCTGTGCACCACAACTAGAGAGCCTCTGCCATAACTACTGAGCCCACGTGCTCTAGAGCCCATGCGCCACTGCTAGAGAGAAAACCGTGCGCTGCAATGAAGAGCCCTCGCGCTGCAATGAAGAGCCCTCACTCTGCAACGAAAGATCCTGCCTGCTGCAACTAAGACCTGACACAGCCAAAATAAATTAATAATTAAAAAAGAACAATTGGGAGGTAGGTGGAAGGGAAATGGAAATTATTAATCTCCTTATCTTTCGTAGCAACAATTCAGTCAATATAGTCTAAAATTTAATATAGTTTTAAAGTAATATTAATCTCCTCTATGGTTTTTTATCATTTTTCTTAAACATGGATTTTTTACAATTAATGTTTTTTGAGTGAAGAAGCAATTATCTAAGGTTTAAAATGTCTTCCGTTTTGTTTTAGCTTCTGTTACTTTCAAGTAAAATTAAGATTGATATATTTTTATTTTTAAAAGTGAGTATACTTTTATCCTAGAAATAATAAATTTATTTTTGTTAATCCATCTATCCATCTGTATATGTGAGTAATTGTCTGGAATGATATTCACTAAATCTTAATACTGAATATATCTCAATGGTGAGATTTTGGATCATTTCTTGCATTTTTCATTGTATATTTTGTATTATTTGAATATTGATAGTGAGAATGTTTTAGTGAAAATGATACAATGAATTTATTACCCTGAAAAATGGATTTATACTTATATACGGTTTTTCAAATATAGAATTTAATATCCTCATTAAAAAAAATTTATCGTGACCCTTTTCCTCTTATGATGTTTAACAGCTCACAGTATTTTTATGGATGTGTTGTATTTCTTCCTCCGATCTTGATCGCAGTTTCTTCATTTGTAATTATAGAGTTGGATTAGATTAGTAGTTTCCAATCTTTTTCTTTAAACAGTAGAACCTTTTCAATAAATAAAAAAAATTATAACTCTTGGAATATAGTTTCAAAGCTGTACGGATTAGGTAATTTCTGAGGTTTATTCCATTTTACCACAAAAATTAGTTTGTTTCTTAGGAATTTTTCTTTTTTTCTTGAGTGACTGCTTTTCATGTATTAAAAAAAGAAAAATCAAGTAGTAGGCATGATCTTAAAAATCAGAATTTTAAGGTGAAAGGGAGAGGCTTTAAAAACCATTTCATCTATTTCCCTAATTTTAGATACAAAGAAACCAAATTTAAGTTGCTTTACTAACATTACACAGCCCGCTGAAATGTATGAGACTTCAGCCCAGATCTGCTGACTTTCTATGCTGTTCTTTCCCCTACAGTACGTGTGAATATATATATATATATATATATTTTTTTTTAAAGATGGGCAGGAAAGATACAATTTTATCTTAACCTATTTCACATGTAGACTAACTTGTAAATGTCAGGAAATACACTTAATTTATAGTGTATTTATTTTCTTCCTCATGAAAAAAGATCAGCAGTGCAGGCATTTATTGAACTCTTAAGTTCCAGAAGTTAGAAAGGAAAGTGAGTGGGATTTTGGTGAGGAAGAAAGCATTTACTTGTCAAAGATTTGTAATTTACTGTGGTTACTGAGATTAAAATAAAACTAAAACTTGACTTGGCAGAGGATTAAAAACAAAACAGCTCCAAAGTGTGTGCACATTATGGAGAAGATGCCATTTTTCCTTCAGGCATCCAAGGGGGAAGGGGATATTATTTCTTTGTGTTGCCGGAATTGATTTATTTAGTTATGATTTCAACATGCCTACCAGGCAAACCCCAGAAAACATTGCACAACATTAACCAGAACAAATGGTGTTTTTTTCCTATATCCCCCCCTTAAGGTTTTCCAAATAAAACATCAGTTATTTTGTTTTTTGTTTTTTTTTCAAATTGTTTAAATGGCTCTGATTATGTTTGACTATTGGGTGTGGCAGGTTTTAGAATCTTAAGTGGTACTACAGGTTCCTGAACAAGAAAGAGAATTAAAGGTGAGGTGACTTGATTATTGGAATGTGTGGAATGTAAAGTCTGAGCGGTATTATGGTCTGCCTCAGGCTGCTCTTAGTAATAGACTTCTTGTTAAAAGCCCTATCATTATTGGAAATTTATTTTGGAAATGACTAAAGAAGAAATTTGACAGGAAAGTAAAACAAACCACCTTGTCTCATATTTCCTTTCCACACAGGCGCTTTGAAGAGCTATCTTAAATATTGTCAAGTCTCAGTTATCCTGGGATAGGTTAGCATTAGCACCATCCTCACAAACTTGAATTAAATGCACATGGTGTTGCACTAGGTACAGCTCAGAGACAATTAGCAAATGAGCCTTATCCTTTTGGAGTTGATAGCCTAGCATGTAGTTCAACAAATCCCAATCTTATTTTTCCACACACTCCCTAAATACCCACTCCCTTCCTGTATTCTCTCTCTTCTTTAGTGGCTCCCCATCCTCTCAGCTGGAAACATCACATCCATCTTGAGTCCTTATGTTTTGTTAGGCTCCCCACCAATCTATCCACAAGTCCTGTCTCTTCTATCTCCAAAATCACTTTTGAATATGTTCGTTTCCTCTCTTCATTCTCATAGCCATTGCCCTTGTTTAGGCCCTTTTCATCTTTCATTTCAATTCTTAGGAGAGCTGCTTATCTACTTTCAGGCTTTCCATTTTCCAGTCCATCCTCCACATTGCTGTCAAATCTTTTTCTTTAAAGACAGATCTAATCATATCATTCAAAAAACCTTTGATCGGCCTCCATTACTTTCAAGGGATAAAGTCTAAACTCCTTAGCTTGTCATGTAAGGGCTTCATAGTCTGGCCCCAATCTACTTATTCTCGCCTCATTTTCTGCCACATTTCCTCCTCCCCCCACCTCTGTTGCCAAACACACATATACATTTACTCTTGTCCCACCAGCTTCCTCATAGTTTCCTGAGCTCGCCATCTCCTTGTACTTTTGATCATACTGTTCCTTGCTCCATACACACAGAATACTCTTTCTTGACTGCCCCAATCCCCAATCCCGGTCACCTCCCCACCAACACCAGAAAATGATGACTATTTTCAGTTTGGTATCTGTCCTTCAAAGCAAACCTTTTTTTTTTTTTTTAATATTTATTTATGTATTTGGCTGCATCAGGTCTTAGTTGCGGCACATGAGATCTTCGTTGCGGCATGTGGGATCTTTCATTGCAGTGCATACACTCTTTGTTGCGGTGTGCGTGCTTCTCTCTAGTTGTGATGCATGGGCTCCAGAGCATGGGCTCAGTAGTTGCAGTGTGCGGGCTGTCTAGCTGTGGCACGCGGGCTCAGTAGTTGTGGTGCTCAGGCTCTCTAGTTGCAGTGCGTGGGCTCCAGTGCACGGGCTCTCTAGTTGTGGTACACGGGCTCTAGGGTGCACGGGCTTAGTTGCCCCGTGGCATGTGGGATCTTAGTTCCCCGACCAGGGATTGAACCTGTGTCCCCTGCATTGGAAGGCAGATTCTTAACCACTGGACCACTAGGGAAGTCCCAAAGCAAACCTTTTTATGTGCATTGACTTACAGACAGATGTATGGGGAGATAAATAGGCTTATGAAAGACATATAGTGCTTTGTGTTTGGGTGTTTGTGTGTGCTTTCCCCACAAAAATAGTATCATACATATTGCCTCTCATTGGTCAAACTTCCTTTCTAGATTCTGCAATTTATCTTGGAGATCTTTTTATATTAGCACATACAGATGATGACTTACCACACTTTTTCAGCTTCTACCACATGGTATCATGTTTAGGACTAGCTTGAATTTTCCTCTTCTCTTGTAATCTCATATGGACAATTAGAAGGTAAAAGAAAAAAATTATAGCAAGCAAGTATAATTTCTGATGCCCATTAAATAAGGAAGAAGCTTGCAATTGCTGGCTGGGGGAAGGAATGTTTTACTTAAAACTTAGACTGTCTTAGAAACACTGTTGGACCCAGTTCAAAGGATATCACTGACATTAACACCCTCTCCCCTCCCTTTCCCCTACCCCACCTCCCCAACTATTGCTGAAAATTAAATGTACCCAAGGCTCTTTGTGGTATGTGTACATCTGGTTTTCCCTTTTCCATATGCTTAAGTCCTCCCTCCTCAATTGCTTCTGTTTAGCACTTAATTTAAATTCCCAAATTAATCCAAGAAGCAAATTTGAAATCTGTAAATTGAGGGGGTTTGATGATATTTTTAGGCCTTTTAGAGCTCTAGGATTCTTTTAAGTAATAGTTTTATTTCAGAGAATATATTCTGATAAAATGAAACTTTGATTTAGGTTGTAAATATAAGTAATTTAAATATAATATAAAGTAATATAAGTAAATATAAGTAATTTAATAATATTGAAATAGATGAAACTTGAGCTGTTTGTCACTCTTCCTTGAAGAATATTTATAATGATCATTTAACCTTCAAAGTAAACCACTCAAAAGACTTGATAACTGTCCTTTATTATTACCACCAAGCTCTAGGCTTAATGAGATTGGACTAATAATATCTGATTTTTTTTTTCCTGTATAAAGCTAAGAAATGTAGGACTAAGTCAAGTCAAAGTGAATGGGAGATTCTGAGAAAGTATTTGTCAGATGTTTGCACTTATTATATGCTTTTGAGTGTTTAAAGGTTTAGAGGTACCACCGTATATCAGGAACAAAGTTAGGAGTCAGGAATGGGGGAATCAGTCCCAGCCCATCACTGACTCACTTTGTGATTGCAGGTCACTCCTTGCTCTTAAAATTTCCCATGTGTAACATTTAGTAGATTATTTCTCACTCTTAACTTACCCAGGGATGTTTTGTGAAATAATAAAGATAACCACTGCCAGTTATTTTGTGCTCCTTGGTAAAGATTCTGCATATATTAACAGCAGCACTAGGGTAGGTTATTCCATTATTTGAGAGAGTTCTTAAAAGTGAGAGAAGTACCCAAAATAGGTCACCTAAAGTTTTTATCATTTCTCCTAGGCCAAGGAAAAGTTTTCTGTGTTAGATAGAACAATGCTGAAAATTAATATGTAACATTGTAGGAGCTGATTTTTTTTTTTTTTGCCGCGTTGGGTCTTTGTTGCTGCGTGCGGGCTTTCTCTAGCTGCGGTGAGCAAGGGCTACTGTTTGTTGTAGTGCGCAGGCTTCTAATTGCGGTGGCTTCTCTTATTGCAGAGCACAGGCTCTAGGCACGCGGGCTTCAGTAGTTGCAGCACACAGGCTCAGTAGTTGTGGTGCACAGGCTTAGTTGCTCCACGGCATGTGGGATCTTCCAGGACCAGGGCTCGAACCTGTGTCCCCTGCATTGGCAGGCGGATTCTTAACTGCTGCACCACCAGGGAGGTCCCATTGGAGCTGATCTTGATGTATACAGTTCTTTCCAATGCTAATGTTCTGAGTCATTTTGCTGCCTTTTACAAAAGTTAGTGACCCACCTTTTAGTTAAGTTTTATTTTTTTGGTTATATTTGTATTTTTATATTTTTTGAAATATTCTCCATGAGTTCTCTCATTTACATAACCTTGGAATAGAAAGTCATATGTAAAATTTGCCACTTTCCTTGAATTCTAATCCTTTCTGTGGAGTTATTGTGTTAGGTTCTCTATCTAAATTCCACTTTTCACTTTCTTGAGATCGGTTTTTTGTTATAAAAACCTCTAAAAAACTTTTAACCTCCTTGAAAAATACCTGTTGTTCTTTTGGTTGATGCAGACACCAGTAAACTTCCTCTTTAAAGAAAAAACAGTTGTAGACAAAAGGAGATATTTATTTGAGGACAGAGTTTAAAGAAATGCATTTTTTTTTCTCATTGTACTTCTTTCCAAATTGATGTCACCCCAGGGGGTTGTGAGAAGTCTTTCAAAGCTTAATGTCCGACTGGTGAACAAAACTGACACTTGATCGCATGAAGTCCAGCAGTGTTTTGCTGTGTCGTTTCTGCATCTGGAGACTATTCTGTTGTGATGTAAAAAATTAAGATTACAATTTTTAAAGTATATATTTCACAATCAAAGTATTTATAAACACATATGAAACTTGTTCTACATGTAACCTATGCTGAAATGGAATGGTCATGTTTATAACTCAGTAGGTAAACTACTCTGGAATGTTTCAGACCCATCTCAGCTGAGGCAAGACATTTTGAACTAATAATGGAAGCAAGGGTCTGTTTCCTTATTCAGTAGTTTCATATGAATTTAAAAAGATGGCTGATGTCTGGTTAGTTCCAAATTTAAGTTTGCTATACTTATGTCAGTAGAACATGTTTTCTTTCTGTTTGTAGACTTAGTAGTGTTGGTCTTGGAATATGGATTTGCAGGTTAAAAAAAAAAAGTTACTGTTTTTGATTCCTCTTGAACTTTAGAATTCAAATCAGTCAAGTAACTGAGAAGGGCAGTTAGGATACCATTGACATGCTTTGTATTTCTGTTGTTTTTCCTTTCTTTGCCTGCAAACTTAAATTGAATTGTAGTTTTGTACTTGAAAATAAATTACTATTAAAATAAAAGCAATTTAATAGCATTATAGAAAACTTGGATAATGGAGAGAGGAAAATGAACTGTAGTAGATAGGATTTGAGGTGAGTCTTGAAGAATGCACAGTACTTGATGTATCCCAGGCTATCTCTTGGACATTTTTTGATCTGTGTGACTGTTGTGTGCTGTATGTTGTATAGCTGTGGTCATTCTGCCTTGGTGGAAAAAGTTGGATATTTATTCTCTAACTTCAATATAATCTTTTTTAAAATTTTCTAATTTTAATTTTTTATTGAAGTATAATTGATTTACAATGTTATGTTAGTTTCTGGTGTATAGTAAAGTGATTATTATATATATATATATATTCCTTTTCATGTTCTTTTCCATTATGGTTTACTACAGGATATTGAGTATAGTTCCTGGTGCTATACAATAGGACCTTGTTGTTTATCTATTTTGTATACAGTAGTTTGTATCTGCTTATCTCAAACTCCTAATTTATCCCTCCTCCACCCCCTACAATATAATCTTAACGTTTCTCCATCTGTAAAATGATAATGGCTATATAATTTGAGATTTATTTAATTCAGTGCAGGCAAACCTTTTAAATTTGTGGAAATGACTTTCACCGTGAGTGGATTTAAGATAAAAGATAGCATTGCACATTAGCGCATTCTTCCACGTTTAAGACTGGAACCACTTTTTTTTTTTGGCATAAAAGTAAAGATTAGGCTCCCAAGATAGTTTGAGTGCCTTCTGCATGTTCTAGCTGGCAATAGTCTTAACCATTTTATATCCAGCATCTGGTTTATACATGAAACCCCTATAATTAGCCAGTAGTACTTCTTTGCCTTGTCTTTCGGGAAGATTTATAGTATGCCTCAGGTGGTGTCAGATAGCAGGCAGAAGACTGAATAGCTAACTCTCTTAATTTAGAAAAAGTGTGTATTGCTGATACCAACTTTGTTAAAATAAAATACGATTTAAAAAAATCGTTTTCCCTCTTCATTTGACATGATTGATAACTCTACTGGCTGAACAGCCTAAGAAGCTTATGCTTGTTGGGTGTGGTTTTAGAGTCTCAGGAAAGCTGGGAAGAACCTAAGCTTTAGAGGGGTTAGGCTTGTGGTGTTCTGGAGTGTTATGCAAGGAGGAATTACTGGGCCAGGTGCCTTTCATGTCTGTATCTGCCAGAGTAAAAAGCAAGAGTTTGTCCCAGTAAAATTTTCATATGTTTTCTTCTCAGGGCAAAATGGCTTTTTAATACATGCAAGAGTCCAAATACTTCATAGGTAATCAATCTCAAAAAAAGGGAAGTTTGCTTTCTGGTTGGTTATCAAGTTGATACACACTTCTATTGCTGTGTTCTGCTTAAACCATAATTACCAGAGAAATCTTGTTAAATAGGATTTTCTGAAATGAAGCCTGTTAATTACATCAGACCCTTTGGTTTTATGTGAAACTATTATCATGGCATGAATTGAGAGCTGATTGTGCAACCTACTCATTTGGAAAATTCTTCACCTCAAATTTTACTTCAAATCAATGACATCCAAGGGCATGGTGAGAGGCAACACTAGATTTCTAAGCCTAACTCTTCTCCTTAAAAATCCCTCAGTGATCAAATTGCCTTGAATGAGTAGATCCCAAACCAGGGTTTGGGATTAGTTAGTTTCAAAACATTTTATCAAACATTCTTCTAGGGACAGGTCTATGCTGGCTAGATCCACAGAAATCAAAATTATCAACATAAGTGATGACAATGTAATTAGCCACATCTATCAGCAGTGTATAATCAACCATATCTGAGGCTGCTGAAATGTCCACTGTGGTAAAAATTCTGGCTCTACCCTTGACTCTTATTAATAACCCTAAGGATTTTGACTGAACTCTGTAAGTGGCCTTAAATCTAACCTGGGATTTACTGTGCAGTTCTAGGTAAATAGTGTGCAAAGTTAGGAAACTAGATCAAAACAAAACTCATTTCATATCTAGGATAAATTATGATAGAGTGAGAAATTGGCAGTAAGAAGTTTTAGTGAATAGGACCCTCTAAGAAAGCCGAAGTAAGTGCTTGTTGCATTCAGACTTTTACAAAAAACTTTGTCTAAACTGTTAAAGTAGATTTTATGTATATTGTTCATGCTGAATATTTGCATTATATATTCCTATTCCTTTGTACTTCCCATTTGATGAAGTTTTCAAATTGTGGTTTGCTGGAGGGGGAAAAAATCCCCAAACCCAAACCACAAAGGACAAATTGAATTACAAACCTGGTGTGGTCCTTTAACTCAATTACATCTAATTTGTGTTATTTTAGTCATCCTGGGTGGCAGCTGTTCTGCATGATTGCCCACAAACAATTTCAATGTAAGAATTTGTCCTGATTAAGACTCCTTAAGATTGGTAGTAGCCTATTTCTATTTTAAGGGGCAAAGTTATAGATTAATTTTGTGTTATCAGGACCATTTTAAAAATTAAAAATTTAGTTGGTTTGCTCCTTAAATTGACTTAAATAGTAAGCATCTAGTGTTTATTTTAAATGTTAATTTTTTAATATGTTCACCTCATTTTCTTATTTCTTCTGCTTCAATTTAAGTTTCCCCTAAAAATAGCCTCTTAATTACTTCATTCAGGCAATTATCAATTTGAAAGCAAGGGAATATGGAATTTTAGATTTTGATATACCTAAATAAATATTTTGACATTCTACACCAACATTTGGAATGACCTGGGAAGAAAGGACAGGAAAGAATATGGATTTAGGATTGTTCAGTATAATTGAGATGGAGGTTTCAGTTAGAGCTGAGTTAGGATTGAGTCTGAAATGCAGTTGAATTTACAGAAATGAAGAATTTGTAAATTCTTCAGAATTTATAGAAATTGAAACTCAAGGGACTCATGCAAAAACTGACACAGGAACCACTTATATGAACGGTGTCTAACAATTGATACTAACTTGTTCTTCACTCATTTTTTTTTAATAAATGTGTTTTCATTGCTATTATTAATATTATATTTTTAAATTTTTGGCTGCATGCGGGCTTTCTCTAGTTGTGAGTGGGGGCTACTCTGCATTGCGGTGTGCAGACTTCTCATTGTGGTGGCTTCTCGTTGTGGAGCACGGGCTCTAGGCGCTAGGGCTTCAGTAGTTGTGGCACGCAGGCTCAGTAGTTGTGGCACATGGGCTTAGTTGCTCCGTGGCATGTGGGATCTTCCCGGACCAGGGATTGAACCCATGTCCTCTGCATTGGCAGGCAGATTCTTAACCACTGCACCACCAGGGAAGTCCCCACTCATCTTTATGTTTTTAATGATTATTTTATTTTCTGGGGATGCATTTTCTGAGCAAAATACTCAGTTTAGGTCATGGCGTATTACTAACTTGGATGGTAAGAGGTCACTTAAATGTCTTTTTAATATTAGAGATGAAATCTGAAAAATATGTAGATGCAGAACAGAACATACATGATAGAAAGACCTCAACTAGTTTTCTAAGGTGGGAGAATGGGACAGTGCTAGGTAGGCAATTATAGTGAAGAGATACTGTCCAACAGAGACACAAATAGAAGAAAAATCTTAATTCCTTAGAAATGATGTATGAATATGTTTGTAAAGATGTTGTCTTTCTACTGCGTCCAGTAATTTTCAATTAGCAACTGAACATCTGCTATGGATTAGGTATTGTTCTAGGTACTGGGGCTTCACTGATCAATAAGCTACCAGTCCCTACCTTGGAGGGATTTACATGTAGAAGGGATGGCAAACATGTAAATAATAATTTATAGGGAATTCCCTGGTGGTCCAGTGGTTAGGACTCCAAGCTTTTACTGCCAAGGGCTTGGGTTCAATCCCTGGTCGGGGAACTAAGCTGTGTGGCGTAGCCAAAAAAATACATGAATAATACTTTATAGCACCAAATGGTAGGTGATGTGATGGAGGTTTGAGTAAATTCAAAGCTTCATATTTTGTTAGGGGAAAGTATAGGACTAAAGTTAGGATGTTAGATCAAAATGGAAGTGTATTTCAAAAAATACTACTGTATATGAGGCATACCTTTCACTACGCATTTAATCAATTACTAGTTGACCCATAGACTTAGGAATATAAATTAAGTTTGTGGTGTCTATCAGCTGCCTGCACTACTTCCCTATCATTCTCTTCATAAGGAAGAAAGTAACAGTTTTTAAATTTATTTTATTTATTTATTTTTGGCTATGTTGGGTCTTCATTGCTGTATGTGGGCTTTCTCTAATTGTGGCGAGCAGGGGATACTCTTCGTTGTGGTGTGCGGGCTTCTCATTGCAGTGGCTTCTCTTGTTGCAGAGCACGGGCTCTAGGCATGCAGGCTTCAGTAGTTATGGCACGTGGGCTCAGTAGTTGTGGCTCGCGGGCTCTAGAGCTCAGGCTCAGTAGTTGTGCACACGGGCTTAGCTGCTCTGCGGCATGTGGGATCTTCCTGGACCAGGGCTTGAACCCGTGTTCCCTGCATTGGCAGGCGGATTCTCAACCACTGCGCCACCAGGGAAGCCCAGAAAGTAACAATTTGATCACCTTTTATTCTAAGCATTTTCTTGTATATTTTCTCATTTTAATTAGTTGTGTAATACCAAGTTTAGTAACATTTTGTTTAACCTTTCAGCATCCTGTATTCTTCTTTTACTTCTGACCCTATCTACCTATCTGCTACTTGAAACTCCCCGCACCCCTTGGTTTTCAATGGCAGTCTATTTTCTGATTTCCCTCCTGCCTTTCTAACCTTACTTGGTGTCACTTTTGCTGGCTTCACTTCTAGAGTAGTTATCTATTGTTATAACAAATTTAGTGACTTAAAGCAATGAACATTCATTATCTGACTGTTTCTGTGAGCCAGTAATACCATATCTGTATTATTCAAATGCACATGATAAACATGCAGACATTCAACAAATACTGCTGATGTTTCATAAATGGTTGCTATTATTCTAGTTGAGGTTCTTATCACTTCACACCTAAATGGCTCCACCTACTTCTTTGTTGGCTTCCAGTCTTTATCTCCATGTTGCTGTTAAACCAGCCTTTCTAAAGAAATTCATGCTGTTGCTTCTCTGATCAGTAACCAGTTGTGACTCTCATTGGACTAACTTTAAGTTTGTATTGGTCTTCTTGGTATTCAAAGCATTCCATGTATGAGCCTCACCCTATTTATTTAACCATGTTTCTTAACAAACACCTACTTTAGTTAAACTGGTTATTTATACCTTACATCAACCCCCAACCCCATCCCTAATACTATGTTCAATTTTACTTTTTTGTTGCCTTTATTACTGGTTTTCTCCCAAATTTTATTGATTCTCTCTCAAATCTAAATATGTTCTTTCCATCTTTTCCATAAAGTCACTTTGGACTTTTCTGGCCCACTCTAGTTTTTAATCTTTGAATTTCTGTTAATTAATGCTCAATACCAAACAGTGTAGTTCTTTATCTTGAGTCTGAGTTAATTTCCCTTCCCAATTAGAATTCCAATTATCAGAGAGCAAAATTCTTTCATCTCTTGAGTCTCCAGTGTACTGAGTCTGTAAGTACATTGTTGGTTGATTGAGAATTAGAAAACTTGACTCACCTGTAAAAAATCCTCTTTGCAATGCCACTGAATGAATTTTAACTCCCAGAGCAATAAATGAGGATGAACTGGGACTTCAGGACAGTTTGGAACTACATTTCATCATTTTCCTGAAAAGAAGCATTGCTGTATGAAGTGATTAATTTAAAATACATTCCCTCTGGCCAATAATGAAAACTGGCTTTTAGTCTTGAACTATCAAAGCAAAAGTTTCAGTTGCCTGGAGAGAACAGGTATTAAGTAGCAAGCAGTTCAAGGTCTCTGATCCCTAGTCTGCTTCAGCTATGGGCCTAGCCAACCCCTTTGGCGTAGATAAGTAGAACAAGGAATTTACTTTTATCTTCTCTGTCTTGAAAGTTTCATGGATTTGATTCACAAAGAAAGGGTAATAATTGAAATTTTATGTCAGCATCTTCTCATTCACCTAGAAAAGTTAAAGTTAGATAATAACATTAATCAAAGTATAAGAACACATATGGCCTGCAAATATAGTCAGGGCTAATTGTGTTCCCTAATACTCAGTATAATTTTGCACCAGCCCTGGAGAATGAGGCCTGAGAGCCAGTGGGAAGTAAAGCTCCAGTTCTTTTGGTAGCTTTTAGTTCTGTGCTTTTGCTAAGATAGAATTCTATTCACATTATTAGTTTCTATCAATATTCCCTTGTCTGCTCTTACCTTTTTATTTCCCTCTTTCTCTACCTTTCTGTTCCTCTTTGTTACTTCCCCCCAAAGCCATAGGTAGGGTATTTGGTCATGGTTAGAATACAAGAAGAATGTTAAAATTTTCATTACAACCATCTCAAATTCTTTTTAGGTTTGTATTTTAGGATTATTTATAATATCAAGTCTGTGATTTAGGTTATTATTTGCACATTTTTGGTTTCCCTGTGGCTAAATTACTGATGTTTATACAAAAACGTTTTTTCCCTTGTTATTTGCTCGTGTAGGTGTTTCAGCCAAGATTCTTTAGCACTGGAATATTTGAATTAGAGAAATTAAGGAAGTAGAAAACGTTAAAGCTCTTGGTTCTGGCCTTTTATCTGTATAGCTAATGACTTTTGGCTATGTTTCCTGGAGAAGATAAAGCGTGTCAGTTGTGAATTTACCTGATTACTGCCCATATCACCTTGATTCATACATTCTGCCTCTGTATTCCTTCCTCTAGTTTCCCTGCACCTCTCAATGCCTCCTCATAAATGCCAATCCAGTGATAATTAGCTCTGACTATTACATCTTTTAGCTTTCTTCTTTTCTCATCCCATACTTCTTCATGTATATCCCTTCCCTACCTAAAGCACTACCTCCAGCTGTGATTAAAGGTAAAAGATAAAGAAGTGGGAGGAGGGAGAGAGTGAGGAGGGGCAGAGACACAAGTGTCAGGAAGAGATATGAGTGTAGTCTTCAGTCGACTCACTGCCCTTTCCAACCACTTCCCTACTCTGCCTTGTTCCTGTTGTCACCACTTGAATATTTCTGAAAGGAATTTAAAATAAAAATTAAACAAATTTGTTTGAATTTCAGTTCTCAACACTCAAATAAAAGTGCTTTTCTGAAAATCACCAATGATGTCCTTAAATTTCATGGTTTTTGCTTAGTCTGTATCTTCCTTGATCACTCTGCTGCATTTTATACAAATTTGAACATTCCCTTCTTGCTAAAAGGAGAAGGCTTATTGAATACAACTTTTGCCACATGAAACCTTGCCTAATCAGCCTCATTTGAGAGTACACATTTCATTTGATGGCATTTGCAAATTATCCAACCCCCCTGCCCCGGAACTTGCTATATGAAAATGCTTCCATATGCTAAAAGCTAGTCTACTTATTTTGCTGAAGCAGAAAAAAAGAAAAATGTACTTTACTGACTTGCTGTTTTATAAACACGAAGCTACAACGTGGGCAGATTTGGCAATGGCAGCCCCTCAGAGTTCACTGTAAACAAATTTGCAGCCCTGAGGCCTCTCTACTGTCCAAGATGAGTGTGGAGAGTTATTTTGCTCCACAAAAGTAAATTGTTAAAAATGCATTTTTGACTTGTATATGGTTCTAAAATATTTAAATACAGTTAAAATACAGTATTAGACTTCAATTTCTAACAGATTTGGACATTTAAAATAACTAAGTACTTTAAGTTTCAGATTCTTTGTTTATCTCAAGGCCTTTATTTCAACAGCCACCACTCTGGTCTGGGTCCCCAGCACCACATGCCTGGATTATAGCAATAGTCTTCTCACTGAGCTCCCTAACATTCGTCATTCTCCCTTTTAACCTATCCTACCTGGTGCTGTAGGATAATCTTTCTTAAATAACTTTATGCCTTTTCCTATCAACTGATCTCATTTATACTAATCTCACCAATACTTCTCTCAAGACCTGACATAATTTCCTTTATGGAGCCTTCCTAACAATCCCATCTGGCCCTGGTTTTTCCACAGTACTTTTCAACCAAGCTCCTGCTCTGTTATATATAGTTGATTTATTGAAGATTTTCTTGTTGTTGTTGTATGTTGTGTTCTTTCCTTTTCAAGTGGATATCAGTGTGATAGAAATATGGCCTGCTATTTCTTTTGGCTGGATTCTAATACACTTATGAGCAAATAATGGATATAAAATATATATATATTCTGTTACTACAGGTTATCAGTTAAAAATTGTGGCTATTTACTTAAATTGCATAAATTATCAAATAGAAGAGCTGAATGATGGTACCTGAACAGTGCTTAATATATCCTAAAGACTATAAAATAAATCCTACTGAAGGCTGTAGGAGACTGTACTTTGTCTTCTTTATAAAGATTTATTGCTTGGTTTTTAGAATTGATGGTTTTATCTTTTAAGTAAAGAAATTGGTCTGGGGTTCATGTGGTTGTAAATAGAAATTCTATTATTTCATTTTTATCACTGCAGCATCTTGGACCAAAAAAACATTTTAAAGAACAACTTTGAAAAAGGAGATAAAGTTCGAGGACTAACACTGCTTGACTTCATTTTTTTAAAAAATTTAATTTTATTTATTTTTTTATATAGCAGGTTCTTATTAGTTATCTCTTTTATACATATTAGTGTATACATGTCAATCCCAATCTCCCAATTCATCCCGCCGCCACCATCCCCGCCACTTCCCCCCCGGTGTCCGTACGTTTGTTCTCTACATCTGTGTCTCTATTTCTGCCCTGCAAACCAGTTCGTCTGTACCATTTTTCTAGGTTCCACATATATGCGTTAATATACGATATTTGTTTTTCTCTTTCTGACTTACTTCACTCTGTATGATAGTCTCTAGATCCATCCATGTCTCTACAAATGACCCAATTTTGTTCCTTTTATGGCTGAGTAGTATTCCATTGTATATATGTACCACATCTTCTTTATCCACTCGTCTGTCGATGGGCATTTAGGTTGTTTCCATGACCTGGCTATTGTAAATAGTGCTGCAATGGACACTGGGGAGCATGTGTCTTTTTGAATTATGGTTTTCTCTGGGTATATGCCCAGTAGTGGGATTGCTGGATCGTATGGTAATTCTATTTTTAGTTTTTTAAGGACCCTCCATAGTGGCTGTATCAATTTACATTCCCACCAGCAGTGCAAGAGTGTTCCCTTTTCTCCACACCCTCTCCAGCATTTGTTGTTTGTCGATTTTCTGATGATGCCCATTCTAACTGCCACTCTATTCTCTAGCAGTTTCTTAAATGTTAAACATACACCTATCATTCAATCCACCCATTCTACTTAGCTTTTTACCCAGGAGAATTAAAAGCATATTTCCATACAAAGACAACTTGTACATGAACATCATAGCAGCCTTATTTGTAATGCCCCAAACTGGAAATCACCCACATGTCCGTCAACAAGTGAATGGATAAAAAAACTGTAGTATATCTATGCAAGAGATTACTAGTCAGCAATAAAAAGAAATTAATTACTGGCATATTGCAACAACATGCATAGCTCTCAAAATAATTATGCTGAGTGAAAGAAGGCAGACCTTCACTCCCCCCTCAAAAAAGTATATACTGTTTTATTTCACTTGTTTAAAATTCTAGAAAATGAAAACCATTCTGTATTGACAGCAGATCACCGGTTACCTAGGGATGAGGGGCAGGGGAAGAGGAAGAATTACAAAGAGGCACAAGGAAACTTTTGAGGGTTATTAATATTTTCGCTATCTTAATTGCAGTAATGGTTTTGCATACATGATTCAAAGTCTATCAAATTGTACTCTTTGAAAATGTGTAGCTATTTTACAGGTCAATAAAATTATATGTCAATTTAAAAGAAAGAAAAAATATTGTAAAGAGGTGTTAAAGGTGCAGTTTAGCAGCAAAAGCAACATCATTTAACAAATATATATATTTATAAACATAAATATAACAACATATACATTATTGAAGAGACCCACATGTCACCTACCATGTTTAGTTTTACAGAGTTGCTAGAATGTTATCAAAGAAGACCATCTTATAAAGGGAATTATTATATCCTGACCATCCAGCACTCATCTTTCATTCTGCATAGAGGATCTGTATAGCTACAAAGATAACAATAAAAAAAGGAACAGCAAGCTTTAGTTTTAAATCTGGTGGACCATCTCAATCTTTATCTAAATATCAATATTTTTCTTCTTTCACTTTCTTGATGAAGTCTTATATATATATATATATATGTGTGTGTATATATATATATATATATATTTTTTTTGGCAGTACGTGGGCCTCTCACTGTTGTGGCCTCTACTGTTGCGGAGCACAGGCTCCGGACAGGCAGGCTCAGCGGCCATGGCTCACGGGCCCAGCCGCTCCGCAGCATGTGGGATCTTCCTGGACCGGGGCACGAACCCGTGTCCCCTGCATCAGCAGGCGGACTCTCAACCACTGCGCTACCAGGGAAGCCCAAGTCTTATATTTTGATTCTTCTTTTCAGTGCGTTCTCTTTAACTTATTACTAAGATAGGGAGTGGATCCAGAGAAACCATGTAGAACTATTACATGGTATTGCTTAAGCAACTAATTTACAAAATAATTTTTTTTAAAGAATTTATTTATTTTTGGCTGCGTTGGTCTTCATTGCTGCATGCGGGCTTTCTCTAGTTGGGGTGAGTGGGGGCTACTCTTAGTTGTGGTGCACGGGCTTCTCACTGCGGTGGCTTCTCTTGTTGTGGAGCACGGGTTCTAGGCGCTCGGGCTTCAGTAGTTGTGGCTCACGGGCTCTAGAGCACAGGCTCAGTAGTTGTGGTGCACAGGCTTAGTTGCTCCGCAGCATGTGGGATCTTCCTGGACCAGGGCTCGAACCTGTGTCCCCTGCATTGGCAGGTGGATTCTTAACCACTGCGCCACCAGGGAAGTCCCAACAAAATAATTTGGGGAGGGAATTTATTGCATTTTATCACAAGTGAGGAATGAGAACCAAGAAATATAGTGGTTAAAATAGAGTCTAAATCCAGCAGAGTGTTAGGTTTCTGTTTTTATTTCATATATTTGTGCTTAATTTTTACATTATGAAAGTGAGATCAGATCTCATTGGTCTCTTTATTTTAAAAAAAAGGGGGGAGGAATTTTATGTCGGCCAACTTATATCAACATTGGTCTGAGTGAAAGAAAATGAGTTTTTGGTAAGGTTCAGTGACAACGCTTGGACAGCTCAGCACTAACATGTAACAGTGCACAAAATATATACAAATTTATTAGTGTTTTCTCACTGCAAGCTATCACCAAATTACCAAGGAGCAGACACTAGGGATGCATGATTTTTACTTTCTATATATAACAATGTTTAAGAGATACTTAAACTTGATTTTAAAGCTCTGCAATGATTTGTTTAAGATAAGCCTACAGAACTACTCATCTTCAGGTTTTTTTTTTAAGTTCTCGTTTATAGTAATAAGCATATCATATCAACTATTTGATTTTTTAATATTTTGGAGCTGACATTTTGGCTGAAATAACATTGAAATAACAACGGCAAAATAACTGGCCTGTGCTGACAATTGTTAGGTATGTCTTGATGGAAAATCACCTTGATGGACGGAGAAGAACTTAGTTCTATAGTTATATAATTTAGGCAATTAAAAAATTTAAGCAGAGCTAGGTTTTTTATTAAAGATTTAGTTTGGTTCTCAAAAGTTATAGCTAAGTCCTGATGAGTAATTTACTAATGACTTATGTATCTTCCTGAATCTTATGTATCTTCCTGTCTTTTATCCCTTTGTGTCACTGTGCCTCTGTATGAATTGCCAAAGTTTTTATGATTTCTATTCTCCTTTGCCTTTTGTCTATGTTTGTTCAGCTGGACCCTCTGCTTTTCTCTCCTCTTTAGTATTTACCCCTCTAAGCCCTACAGTGCTTCAGATGCCACATAAGTCAAACCTTTCTTGACATTCTATTCATACATGTTATATATGCCTCTTTTGTGCTTAGGGTGGTCTGTGCCATTTATCACCAAGGTAGGGGCAGAGGGGGAGGATGCCCTGGACGTTCCACTGTGCTACAGGAAGAAAATATTAGAACTTTACAATTATTTTAAATCTCATCCTGGTTAATTTTTAGTGTGTGTATGTTTTATCATGTTCATGATAAATTATCATCCAAACAGAAGACATAAAATAATTAAAATACATATAGTGGGGGTGGGAGTACATGCCCAAAATGTGTTACTGATGGAGCATACACCAAAAAGTTCGGGGACCACCGCTGGTAATCTCTAATTGTCATGTCTGTTTCTTCATTTGTAAAGTTAGGTCTAGGATTGGGTTAGATAATTTCTAGGGTCTTTTGCAGCTTAAATGTTCACTGAGTTAAAAATGTTATTAAAAAATATTTCAAGCATACAGAGAAGTTACAAGTATGGTATAATGAATTCCCATACGCCATTCACATAGTTTTATCCACTGTTAACATTGTGCCACGTTTCCTCTTTCTCTCTTAAAAACATATATACATACATATCATTATACTTTTGTTCAGAACCATTTGGTAGTAAATTGCAGAGGTTGTGACCATTCAACATAAATACTTTAGCATGTGTCTGTTAAGAACAAAGACGCTCTCTTACATAGCCACAAATTCAATACTGGATTTTTATCTAGTATATGGTGCATGTTCAGATTTTGCATATTGTCCCAGAATGACCTTTAAAAGCTGTTTTTCCCCCATCCGAGGATTGGAGGATAGGAATTTGTGTGTGTGTGTGTGTGTGTGTGTGTGTGTGTGTGTGTGTGTCTCTTTAGTTTTCCTCACTAGAGCAGTCTTTTAAATTTTCTTTGTCTTTCATGACACTGACATTTTTTAAAGAGTGTAGGCCCTCAGTTTTGTGGAATGTTTCTTTTGGGTTTGTGTAACCGTTTCCACTATACCTTGGTTTTTTCTTTTTTGTAGTTTAATTCTCTGTGTATGTGTGCACACGTACTGTGTGCTCATGCGTGAGTCTTCTTTTCTAAGCTAGATTGTAAGTTCCTCTGAGACAGTGATGATTCATCCTGTTCATATTTGTTCTTCATACTTCCAATCACATATAATACTTTGCCTATAATAAATGATGCAAATATTCACAAACCAAAAGTTCGTTCATATTCTATAGGTTAAAAGGATGCTTTAAAACATACAGAGAGGGATATAACAGATTAATTAACTCTCAGTAATTAAGGATGTCAAAGAATGCCAAGGTAACAATAGAGGCATTATGTTTTATTGAGTCTTGAAGGAAATTGGCTACTACAAAGTGTAATATAATATGGGGCATGCTCAGAACACTGTGAATCCTGTGCTAATTGATGTATTTCTTTTCATCATTCCTCTGAGGAAACCCTTTGCAATAATGTTTGACCTTTTCCATATACACAGTTCCAAAATAGCATTTGAATCTGTTCTGTTTTTTTTTTTTTTGGCTACATTGGGTCTTTGTTGCTGCGTGCTGGCTTTCTCTCCTTGTGGCATGCGGGGGCTGCTCTTTGTTGTGGTGCGCGGGCTTCTCATTGCGGTGGCTTCTCTTATTGCGGAGCACGGGCTGTAAGTGTGCGGGCTTCAATGGTTGTGGCTTGCGCGCTCTAGAGCGCAGGCTCAGTAGTTGTGGCGCACAGGCTTAGTTGCTCCGCGGCATGTGGGATCTTCCCGGACAGGGCTCAAATCCGTGTCCCCTGCATTGGCAGGTAGATTGCAGCACCAGGAAGTCCCTGTTCTGGTATTTCAGTGGGCAGTGAAATTAGAATGAAAACTCTTAGACATAAAAATATGTTTCTCAAGATTGGAAGTATCCAAGGTTGTCAAGAAAAGGTATTTATTATCCTTAATTATCCTTTCATTATCAACTAAGCAAAGTTATAAGAAAGTGACTCATCCAAAGTGTCAAGGCAGGCACAAGTTAAAAGTTTTCCATTTTAAAATCAGCGTCTGAGAAGATGCATTGTAGCCTTTTAGAGGCTGATTTCCCCAAAACCCATCAATTATTTGTAAATGTCCATAGTAAGCTTGAATTTATTATGTAGGATTTTTTTAGGATTTTTAAATTGGTAGGCTTTCAGGAAGTCTTAGAACATGGTTTTCTCTTCTTTTGATAATTAACATTTAATATACTGGTTTTCTTAGTATTGACTTTCATAACTATCATCTGGGGCAATTATTGTCTCAGTTGATTATTTATCTCTGAAGGCCTCTTCTAACTCTACATTTATCTGAACTTACTGAATAACTCCTCATTACTCAGCACATACTTTAGTGAAGATATTCTTAGGAGTAACGGCTGACCTTCTCCATATTGTGGTTCGTCTGTGTGTATGTGCCTGTGCATAACTTGGCAGCCGCTTCCTCAGAGAAATAACAGTCAGTGTGGTTCAGCCAAAGTTTAGAGGAGTGAAATGACTGAAGTGGGAGTTTTTTGTCTAATGCCAAGTGATATTATCCTTGGTTCTTTCTTATTGAATTGCTCAGGTAGCAGGTAGTGTTTCATTGCCTTGGAAGGTATTAAAAGCACAACAATACAAAGCAAACAAACAAACCAAGAAAACCCAACAACAACCAACAAACAGAAAATACCAGGTAATTCATATGCTCTACTTTCTTGCCACAGTGTGAAGCCAAAAACTCTTCCTGTAACTGAAAAATGTATGCTCAAATCAAAATCTGATTTAGAGAATGAAAAACATCTTATCTATTTTTTCCAGGATCAGATTTAATAGAAAACTGGTGATACACTAATCTTTTCATAGACATGACTTGGGAATATTTCATATATTTGTCAATTTTTTAAAAAACAGAGTTTTTTAAGGCTGATTTCTACTGCAGCAGGAAGAGAGGTACTGTTGTTCACTGAATTGTATGAATTAAAGGCATGATCAAGGAACAGGCCATTGAAAATGATGGCCCCTGCAGGATTAAAAGAGCTTTGATCTTCTGTTTTGACACAATGAGTTTATCTTTAATTATATGTGATGATAGTTGATTACCGTACACTTAGACTATTATAATGTGGTTTGTAAAATGTCGTTTGCACTATATAATAACTTGAGCACCCATTTTTCAGTAGTTATGGGTTTGCAGAGATATGTTTTAGTTTTGTTTAAGTGAAAACTATTAGATTTCTGAATTAGCAGGCACTTAAAATGTAAAATATTTGGCTGCCAGGCAAAGTGCCTTTCCTGTAAAATAAGGATTATCAGTGTACTCTATTGGACTCAGTGTCTTATTTTATAAAGGTAACAGAATTATGTATGGTTATTAATTCCTGATCTATCTACAACTGGCTGCTTGACTTTAGGCAAATCACTTAAGTTCCCTGGGCCTTTGAAAAATGAAAGCCTTTGACTGGGTGAAATTGTTACTGAATACAAGTTCGTGTACGTGATGCACAGTGAGGCCAAGTAAACCAAAATGTCAAGAGTTTGGAGCAAAAAAAAAAAAAGAGTTTGGAGCAGAGAAAATTTTACTGCAGGCCAAGTAAGGAGAATGGGTGACTCATGCTCTAAAAAAACCCCAATAACAATATCCCAGGTTTCAACTCTGAAGTTCTGTAATTATACTATTCTATGATGTCTGTGATAGACATAATGCAGAATAAAATAGAAATTCCCGACACATTTTCTAAAAGAAAGATTTTTGTAAAATATTGCATGATTTAACGGTTTCTGACCTTGCATTTTGATATGGAAATGAGATACTTAAAAGAAAAACCTACAGTGACTTTTTCATTTTGCTGGTCAATGGATTGGTGGGAAACCCCACCCTAAGGCCACAATTGTCAAGAGAACTTCCATTTGAAATTTCCTGTGTTATGCCATCACCTTAGCCTTGAGGGTATGAGGTCTTTCTTTGAAATTGCCTGTTTTGCTTGCTTGCATTTATATGCCGAGCCCTAGATTTTTCCCAATTTAGGCACTTATATGCCCTGCTTATGAAATGTCCTTAAGAGTTTGAACTGGATTTTAATTCTCTGGAGGAGATTACAAAATGATTCTTTCTTTTCAAATGGTAGCCAGTTATAGTGATCTGATTCTTAACACTGTTTCATCAACTCTGCCAATGTTCCTAGTGGGACAATCAGGCAAAAAACAAAAGCAAAAATGAATAAACAAACAAAATCCTTCAAGTCCAGGGGCTATTTGGATAATATAATTAGGGAGCATAATATTCTATGTGTTTTTATCCTGAATTTTGCTTATCTTTGTCATATGACAATATTTTACTTGCTTAAAAGACATCTTCTGTTTTAAGAAACTTTTCCCTAACTATGGTTAGGACCCTCTAGAAACATGCATGATGACAGGTCCATAATAGAATTTTATAAATATAAATTTTTAATATTTATTTATTTATTTATTATATTTTTATAAATATAAATTCACTCAATAGATATTTAAGTGAATTGCAATTTCAGAAATATTTTCCAAACATAAACATGAAAGATTTAAAAGACAGGATTAATGGTTGAAGTTATGAAGCTTCTTAACAAATGCTAGAGTTATCTTTGTAGGACAAATGAATTGTATTTTTTCCCTCATTTTTTAATTGACTGTAAGATTCATTACTTTAAATTCTGATCAGTCACACATAGAAATTGGGTATGATTATTTACTGTCTAGGAACGAAGCATTGGTACTTTGATTTGAGTTTGGTTTTCCTTGTAGTTTTTTTTTTTTTTTAACTAAAGGATCATAGTATGTTTTATTTGTAAGTACTTTGGGATTTTTTTTAAAGCTAAAGCCTATAAATACATATAATTTGTACTAAGTAGGTGGCAGAGTGAAAAGTAAAACCAGAAAGGTATAATTGTATAGCTGCATCTCATGCTACTCTCTTCTTTGCTCACAGTCTATTGCTATGTAAAGATTTTAGAATTTGTTTCTTTTTAGAGAGGGTGGAAAGGTGAAGTCTTAATATAAGCCATTTCCAGGTAGGTAACTGTATACCATATACTAATGGAGAAGAAAAGTAGTACAGATAAATCAAAGCAGTAGATAACGATTGCTCCTCTTTATTGGTAAAAAGAGCATGGGAAAGGCAGCTGGGAACTGGAGCTGGGTGGGCACTTAAATCTGGAAAACCCGTTGTTGCTGTCTTTTTTCCCTCTGCTTCTGTCCGCAGCTTGGTCAGGATCCCTTAAGATGGAGCTTCAGACAGAAGGATGAGGGAGGAAAAGAGAGAGGACCGATCACTGAGGCTAAGGCAACAGCATCTGTGGGTTCTCTCTCTTTCTTGTTCTGTGCAGGTGCTGAGTCTGACATGAGACCTCAATAAAATTACAGGTTAGATGATTTAGCAGATCAGGACTCAGAAGGAAAAATGTTGATCTCTAAGGAGCCAACCTGAGTTTATAAAAAAATGTTATGGTAGATTAACCTAAATTCATTGTCCTTTAGCAGGTTATTAGACTATTAATCACACAATGTAAGTGTCTGAATTTTATGCAGTTTTTTGGTATGGTCCATCATGATATTGTAGGCAAGATGGGCGGGAGTGATAGGATAATACAGTTATGTTGATATGTAACTTGTTGAACAATTATCTGAAAGGGTGTTAACAGGAAAGGAAGACTCTGGGATACTACAGGAATCTTGTCTTCAGCTTCATGTTATATATAAACAAAGAGTTAAAAGAAAGTATAGCTGGCTCACTGATCAAATTTGTGGATGATACACAATTGGAGAAGAATGGCTAAAATTACTAGATGATAGCGACAGGAATCAAAAATGGATGATGGGCTTGACCAGGAAGATAAAATTTACTGAAAACAAATTTATAATGTAATATATAATACTCTGTATTACAGAATGGGGGAGAAATGGCTTAGATGTAGGGGTAGAGAACAAAGACTTGACATCCTTAAGTTAACAGAAAACTCAATGTGAACAACTTTATTATGTTCCTTTACAAAAAACACAGTATGATCTTAGGCTACATTAATGGAATGTCTAGAATAGGGTTGGTGATAGTCCTGCTTTATTCTAGGTGCATCAGATGATTCTTTTTTTAAAGATTATTAACACTTTAAGAGTGACAGATTCAAGCACACC
Source organism: Pseudorca crassidens (assembly GCF_039906515.1). Classification (NCBI taxonomy): domain Eukaryota; kingdom Metazoa; phylum Chordata; class Mammalia; order Artiodactyla; family Delphinidae; genus Pseudorca; species Pseudorca crassidens. The sequence goes on along the minus strand of NC_090296.1, from coordinate 34,565,782 downwards.
CAGGAGAAAATGGCTAAAATAATAAAGATATTTTTCATATAAGCAAGCTAAAGAAGGGATGTTAGCCCATAAGGGGTCATAATAGCCATCTAATCTTTGATGGGCAGTCCTATAGAAGAGAGGTTAGAATGAGACTGTGAGGCTCTACAACATAAAATGATAACCAACGGTTGTATGTTTTATGGAGATCGATTTTGGCTCCATATAAAGAAGAGTTTTCTGATCCTTAGGGGTGTCCAAAACAATGGAATGGGCTGTACTGGGAATTAAGTAGTGAGTTTTCCAGGGTGCTGCCAAATTATTTTCTAGGCCTGTGGTAACAGAAGAAATTTATTCATCCGATAAACAATAAAACAAGTTGATTTCTGAGATGCAGCCTGACTTTTCTTTGGTGGTGTATTCCCTATTTGTTTACAACCAGTCTTGCTTCCTGTCATTTGGCTAAGAAGCAGAGAATGTCTTTGACCATAAATGGTGAAGCAGGAATCATCTGTATAGGTTATTATCAAAACATGCCTGTTGCTTTTGCAAGGAGCTTTTTCTTGTCTGTTCACTCATAAAATATCTTTCTGAAATTAAAAGGACTTAACATAAGAATTTAGAAGGGAAAATAATGTTTCTACGAAACATTATTTATATATTTGATACATTTTTATTAGCACCAAAACCCAGATGATCATATGGTGGCTATTAGAAGATAGTACTATGAAATGAATACGTGCAGACCCATCAGAATAACCAAGTTCACTGGTTTGTTCTCTCATTTGTTCTTTTACTCATTCATTCATTTATAATATTTTTTGACCATCTGGTAAGTGCTGGGCACTTTGCTAGGTGATAGGAAGCGGATATATACTACAATTTCTCTCATCAGACAACTGTTAATAGGCTCTGTTTCTTATAACTTGCCAAGAAATACTTTCATTTAAAGTAATAAACAAGTATCACTCTTTATTTTTTGATGATAATAAACTACAAACAAAAGTATAGGGAATTCCCTGGTGGTCCAGTGGTTAGGACTACACGATCTCACTGCCGAGGGCCCGGTTCAATCCCTGGTTGGAGAACTAAGATCCCACATCCCATATCCTACAAGCCATGTGGCGTGGGGAAAAAAAAAAAAGTATAAAAGAAACTCTGGAAAATCCTGAAGTTAACTCTGGATTATATGTATTCATACAAAAATCACAATTTTGTGTACCTCATCAGTATGAACATTGCTTTGAAACTGGATTCTCAGGTCGAACTTGGTTTTTCAGGGTTCTCTTCATTTAGCATCAGTATTTTGGATATTTTCTTCTTTGGACTGTTCATATCCATGTTAATCTTTGAAAGGAAAAATAAAATACCATATAAGGGGCTTAAAAATACTAAATACTATTTAAGAAAAAAGTCTTTCTTGCTCTCTTGGCTAAATGTTTTTAGCTAGTTTTAATTCAGTATGCATTATTGCTAGGTAGACAAGAATGATCTTGAAAAAACAAAGCTTTTGAAATATTAAGACAACAAAGGCGTTGCCTGCAGGATAAGTTAATAGTTGAACATATTCACTGGTTATGCTGCCAAGTTTTATCCTTAATTTATTTTAATATAAGATGGTTACTCTGTCTTTCATCATAAAAGTACACCTACCAATGTTAGCTTATAAATCATTATCACACCCAGGTAAGGCAGATTAGTGGTATCTAGTTTTATAATTAGAAATACAAAATGAGAAGCAAGTCCTCCTCTATGTGACTATATAGCCAAGCAGTGTTTAAGTCAGAGAGGGGTCCCCACTGGTTGATCTTCAAGTCATCTATACATGTCTAAGACTACTGCCATGTTGTCTTTCTCTGAAGTTTTCCAGGATTCTTTGGTGAAATGTTAGCTCCCACCAATCAGTCTTCCCATCCCCAACTTATGGTCTTCTCTAACATTTCCCATAATCATCTCAAGATTGCAGAGAAAAGATATTTATATACTCATGTTCATAACAGAATTGTTTACAATAGCCGGAAGATGGAATCTATCCATATGTCCATCAACAGATGAATGGGTAAACAAAATGTGGTGTATACATACAGTGGAACATTATTCAGCCTTAAAAAGGAAGGAAATTCTGACACACGTTACAATATGGATGAACCTTGAGGACATAACGCTGAGTGTAATAAGACAGTAGTAAAGACAAATAGTATATGATTCTACTTATATGAGGTACCTAGAGTAGCCAAACTCATAGAGACAGAAAGTGGAACGGTGGTTGCTAAGGGGCGGGGGAGGTGGTAGTGGGAGGGAGTTGTTTAATGGGGACAGAGTTTCAGTTTTCCAAGACAAGAAAGTTCTAGAGATTGGTTGTACAACAATGTGAATATACCTAACACTGCTGAACTGTATACTTATAAATGGTTAAGATGGTAAATTTTTTGTAATATGTACCTTACCACAATTAAAAAGAGAACTTTCAAAGGTATTTCAAAAGGTTAGCTAAATAAAAGTGTTTCCTTTACATTAAAAAAAAAAAAAAGTTGCAAAGAAATGAAAAACAAAAACAAAAAAATGGCCTCCACCAAAACAGACCGTTGACCAAATTAAGGATTTCTGGCTTTGACCTTCAGGATTTGGACTGTGAGACAAACTTAATAGAGGACATAACTAAGTCATTTACTCCATATGTCCAAAACTGAACTTAGCATCTTTTTTTTTTTAATAAATTTATTTATTTATGGCTGCGTTGGGTCTTCGTTACTGCATGCAGGCTTTCTCTAGTTGTGGCAAGCAGGGGCTACTCTTCGTTGTGGTGCGCGGACTTCTCATTGCCGTGGCTTCTCTTGTTGCGGAGCACGGGCTCTAGGCACGCGGGCTTCAGTAGTTGTGGCTTGCGGGCTCTAGAGCACAGGCTCAGTAGTTGTGGCACACAGGTTTAGTTGCTCTGCAGTATGTGGGATCCTCCCGGACCAGGACTCGAACCCGTGTCCCCTGCGTTGGCAGGCGGATTCTTAACCACTGCGCCACCAGGGAAGTCCCTGAACTTAGCATCTTTTCCTCACAAATTTGTTCTTGCTTCCTCTGTCCCATTTTAGACATATGAATGTCAACTCACACTTCTTTTTGTCATTTACCCTCCAAATACTACTGATGGCCAAATCCTGCTAATTATATATTCTTCACCTTTCTCTTATCTGCCTTCTCTACATCACTGATACAATTTATTCATTTAAGGAATACTTTGTTAGCAATATATGTGCTAGACTGTGTTCTAGTTGATTGAGATGTATCAATAAATAATAATAAAAAGATCCCTGCCTTCATGAAGCTTGTGGTGAAGACAGATAATACAGACTAGATCTAAGAGTTAAGTGAATTGTATAGTATTTTAGAAGGTGTTAATGCCATGAAAAAAGAAAAAGTAGGATAGGATTGGGGTTTGGGACTGTGCAGGTGTGGAAAGGGTTGTGATTTAAAAATGGTCGTCTGTGTAGACCTCACTGAGAAGATGAAATCTGAGCATAAACCTTGAGGAGGTAAAGGAATGAGCCACGAGAATATCTGGGGAAAATCTTTCCAGATAGAGGGAAGAAGCCAGTGCAAAGGCTGTAAGATGAGAACATGCTTGGTGAGTTCAGGAACCACCAAGGAAGCCAGTACACCTGGAGTACAAGAGAGCAAGGGGAAGAGCCATGAGATTATAGAGCTAACAGTGGTCAGTTCGTGTAGGGCCTTTGTTGGGCATTGGGTGGAGGGATGCGTTGAGCAGAGGAGAGACACCTGATTTATATTTTAAAAGAGTCACTTTGATTGCTGGGCTGAGAGTGGATTGTGTGAGCAAGGGTTGAAGCAGAGAGACCAGTTAGGAGGTCGTTGGAATATTTTAATCAAGAAAAGAAGGTAGCTTGGACGGAGTGGTTAGTGTTAAGTGGAGGTGGTGAGATGAGGTTGGATTCTGGATGTTTAGAAGACAGAGACAACAGGAGTTTCTAATAGATTAGATATTGGGCATAACAGAAAGAGTCAAGATAAATCTAAGGGTTTTTTTTTTTTTGGTTGTTGTTGTTGTTGTTCTGAATAACTGTTTCCCATCAACTGAGATGGAAATGCTGTGGGTGGAAGAGGTTTAGAAGCGAACAATAGACCCTGAATTGTTGGAGTTGTTAACGTTGAGATGTCTGTTTGAAATCCAAGTGAAGGTATTGAATCGATAGTCAGATATGTGAGTTCAGAATTCAGTGGAAATAAATTGAGAGTCGGATGCAAATATATGGTATTTAAAACCAAAGACTATATGAAAGCCCTGAAAGAATGAGTAGATAGGGAAAAGGGACAAGAACTGAGCACAGTGCTCTTCAATACTAAGAAGTCTAGGTTTGGGTGAGATGGGGTAAGAAAGGGAATTGACAAAGGAGACTGAGAAGAAGCAACCAGTGAGGTAATGGGGAAGTCAAGTGTGGTGTCCTGGAAGACAAGTGAAGGAAGTGTATCAAGGAGAAGAGAGTGATTCATCATCCCCTTAGTTAAGGTTTCCTTAGTCATTTGCTAAGTTATACAATATCCTCTGTGTATATATGCTGCTCAGTATCCTTGTTTCCAACCCTGTCCCCAGCCCTTTCCATATACCTTATCCTTTTCCTACTATCTCTGTTATCAAAGTGCTCTTTAAAACAAATGAACAAAAATACGAAGACACAAAAACACAAAGAAAATGTTAGTCTGCAACTAAAAATTTTCAGGTACTCCCAGATGTCTTTGAAATCCATACTCCTTTTCATGATACAGATTTTTATGATCTATCATCTCAATTTCTCTAGTCTCACCTCTGTTCCCTTTCTATCTTCTGCTTCAGCCTTACTGAATTATTTACTGACTCATACTATCTCATGCCTCTTCTCTTTCTGGAATACACTGTGTTTTCCTGCCTCCACCCCCAAATTCACTCATCGAAAATCTGTATATCTTTCAAATCTTAACTCTGGCATCACCTTTGGTGAAGGCTTTTCTGTAGAACTTACCTCCAAGCAGAATTGACCCTTTCTTTCCTTGCCCCCACTATAGCAACTACATACTTTTCTCAAATATCTTTAGATATTTGGATATATATAAACATATTTGGTTATCTTTCTTCCTCATAAGCTTTTTTTTTTTCAAAGTTTTTTTTTTTGATGTGGACCATTTTTAAAGTCTTTATTGAATTTGTTACAATATTGCTTCAGTTTTCTGTTTTGGTTTTTTGGTCGTGAGGCATGTGGGATCTTAGCTTCCTGACCAGGGATCGAACCTGCACCCCCTGCAATGGAAGGCAAAGTCTTAACCACCTGACCACCAGAGAAGTCCCCTTACAAGCTTCTTGAGGGCAAATATTATTTCTGATTCGTCTCTATATCCCTAGATTCTTTCATAATGTGTGATACATAGTGGTACCAAACAATTGCTTGTTAAAAGTAACTTTTTGCTTTAAACAATCTTTGAAGGAATTAAATAAATGAAGAAAAAAGTCTTTTATGTTTACTTTAACGTTAAACACTAATATTTAAATTAAATTCATTTTATAAATTTATTAAAGTTTAATTTATAAAAAGATTTAATATAATAAAATAATTTATAAATCATTCAATATTTATTAGTAAATATTAAGTATTGAAACTAAATATTAATAATAAATGCTACATATTTACCTTTTCTGGTGTTCTTTGTTCCTTTATGTAGATCCAGGTTTTCATCTGGCCTCATTTAACTTTATCCTGATGAATATTCTTTAACATTTCTTTTTTTTTTTGAATTTTATTTTTTTATACAGCAGGTTCTTGTTTTTTTACATTGTTTTCAATTTTATTTTATTAATTTTTTTATAGAGCAGGTTCTTATTAGTTATCTATTTTGTACATATTAGTGTATATATGTCAATCGCAATCTCCCAATTCATCCCCCCCCCCCCAACTTTCCCCCCTTGGTGTCCATATGTTTGTTCTTTACATCTGTGTCTCTATTTCTGCCTTGAAAATGGGTTCATATGTACCATTTTCCTAGATTCCACATATATGTGTTAATACATGATATTGGTTTTTCTCTTTCTGACTTACTTCACTCTGTATGATGGTCTCTAGGTCCATCCACATCTCTACAAATGACCCAATTTTGTTCCTTTTTGTGGCTGAGTAATACTCCATTGTATATATGTACCACATCTTCTTTATCCATTCGTCTGTTGATGTGCATTTAGGGCGCTTCCATGAACTGGCTATTGTAATTAGTGCTGCAATGAACATTGGGGTGCATGTGTCTTTTTGAATTACAGTTTTCTCTGGGTATATGCCCAGTAGTGGGATTGCTGGATCATATGGTAATTCTATTTTTAGTTTTTTAAGGACCCTCCATACTGTTCTCCATAGTGGCTGTATCAATTTACCTTCCCACCAACAGTGCAAGAAGGTTCCCCTTTCTCCACACCCTCTCCAGCATTTGTTGTTTGTAGATTTTCTGATGATGTCCATTCTAACTGGTGTGAGGTGATACCTCATTGTAGTTTTGATTTGCATTTCTCTAATAATTAGTGATGTTGAGCAGCTTTTCATGTGCTTCTTGGCCATCTGTATGTCTTCTTTGGAGAGATGTCTATTTAGGTCTTCTGTCCATTTTCTGATTGGGTTGTTTGTTTTCTTAATATTGAGCTGTATGAGCTGTTTATATATTTTGCAGATTAATCCTTGTTCCTTGATTCGTTTGCAAATATTTTCTCCCATTCTGAGGGTTGCCTTTTCGTCTTGTTTACAGTTTCCTTGGCTGTGCAAAAGCTTTTAAGTTTCATTAGGTCCCATTTGTTTATTTTTGTTTTTATTTCCATTACTCTAGGAGGTGGATCAAAAAAGATCTTGCTGTGATTTATGTCAAAGAGTGTTCTTCCTCTGTTTTCCTCTAAGAGTTTTATAGTGTCCGGTCTCACATTTTTAATCCATTTTGAGGTTGTTTTTGTGTATGGTGTTAGGGAGTGTTCTAATTTCATCCTTTTACATGTAGCTGTCCAGTTTTCCCAGCACCACTTATTGAAGAGACTGTCTTTTCTCCATTGTATATCCTTGCCTCCTTTGTCATAGATTAGTTGACCACAGGTGCGTGGGTTTATCTCTGGGCTTTCTATCCTGTTCCATTGATCTATGTGTCTGTTTTTGTGCCAGTACCATATTGTCTTGATTACTGTAGCTTTGTAGTACAGTCTGAAGTCAGGGAGTCTGATTCCTCCAGCTCCATTTTTTTCCCTCAAGACTGCTTTGGCTATTTGGGGTCTTTTGTGTCTCCATACAAATTTTAAGATTTTTTGTTCTGGTTCTGTAAAAAATGCCATTGGTAATTTGATAGGGATTGCATTGAATCTGTAGATTGCTTTGGGAAGTACAACCATTTTCACAATATTGATTCTTCCAATCCAAGAACATGGTATATCTCTCCATCTGTTTGTGTGATCTTTGATTTCTTTCATCAGTGTCTTATAGTTTTCTGAGTACAGGTCTTTTACCTCCTTAGGTAGGTTTATTCCTAGGTATTTTATTCTTTTTGTTGTAATGGTGAATGGGATTGTTTCCTTAATTTTTCTTTCTGATCTTTGGTTGTTAGTGTATAGGAATGCAAGAGATTTCTGGGCATTAATTTTGTATCCTGCCAAATTTATCCTGAACTTTACCAAATTCATTGATTGGCTCTAGTAGTTTTCTGGTGGCATCTTTAAGATTCTCTATGTATAGTAGCATGTCATCTGCAAATAGTGACAATTTTACTTCTTCTTTTCCAATTTGTATTCCTTTTATTTCTTTTTCTTCTCTGATTGTCATTGCTGGGACTTACAAAACTATGTTGAGTAATAGTGGCAAGAGTGGACATCCTTGTCTTGTTCCTGATCTTAGAGGAAATGCTTTCAGTTTTTCACCATGGAGAATGATGTTTGCTGTGGGTTTGTCATATATGGTTATTATGCTGAGGTAGGTTCCCTCTATGCCCACTTTCTGGAGAGTTTTTATCATAAATGGGTGTTGAATTTTGTCAAAAGCTTTTTCTGCATCTATTGAGATGATCATATACTTTTTATTCTTCAATTTGCTGATATGGTGTATCACATTGATTGATTTGCATATATTGAAGAATCCTTGCATCCCTGGGATAAATTCCACTTGATCATGGTGTATGATCCTTTTAATGTGTTGTTGGATTCTGTTTGCTAGTATTTTGTTGAGGATTTTTGCATCTATATTCATCAGTGATATTGGTCTGTAATTTTCTGTTTTTGTAGTAGCTCTGCCTGGTTTTGGTATCAGGGTGATGGTGGCCTCGTAGAACGAGTTTGGGAACGTTCCTTCCTCTGCAGTTTTTTGGAAGAGTTTGAGAAGGATGGGTGTTAGCTCTTCTCTAAATGTTTGACAGGGGCTTCCCTGGTGGCACAGTGGGTAAGAATCTGCCTGCCAATGTGGGGGATACAGGTTTGAGCCCTGGCCCAGGGAGATCCCACATGCTGTCGAGCAACTAAGTGCATGCGCCACAGCTACAGAGCCTGCGCTCTAGAGCCCACAAGCCACAACTAGTGTACCCGCAAGCCACAACTGCTGAAGGCCACACACGTAGAGTCCATGTTCCCTAACAATAGAAGCCACCGCAATGAGGAGCACGCACACTGCAATGAAGAGTAGCCCCCGCTTGTTGCACCTAGAGAAATCCACATGCAGCAGCGAAGACCCAAAGCAGCCAAAAATAAAGTAAATAAAATAAATAAATTTATAAAATAAATAAATAAATAAATGTTTGATAGAATTCACCTGTGAAGCCATCTGGTCCTGGAATTTGTTGGAAGATTTTTAATCACAGTTTCAATTTCATTACTTGTGATTGGTCTGTTCATATTTTCTATTTCTTCCTGGTTCAGTCTTGGGAGGGTATACCTTTCTAAGAATTTGTCCATTTCTTCCAGGTTGTCCATTTTATTGACGTAGAGTTGCTTGTAGTAGTCTCTTAGGATGCTTTGTATTTCTGCCGTGTCTGTTGTAACTTCTCATTTCTAATTTTATTGATTTGAGTCCTCTCCCTCATTTTCTTGATGAGTCTGGCTAATGGTTTATCAATTTTGTTTATCTTCTCAACGAACCAGCTTTTAGTTTTATTGATCTTTGCTCTTGTTTTCTTTGTTTCCCTTTCAGTTATTTCTGCTCTGATCTTTACGATTTCTTTCCTTATAGTAAGTTTGGGTTTTCTTTGTTCTTCTTTCTCTACTTCCTTTAGGTATAAGGTTAAATTGTTTATTTGAGATTTTTCTTGTTTCTTGAGGTACCACTGTATTCCTGTAAAATTCTCTCTTAGGCCTGCTTTTGCTGCATCTCGTAGGTTTTGGATCATCGTGTTTTCATTGTCACTTGTCTCTAAGTATTTTTTGATTTCCTCTTTGATTTCTTCAGTGAACTCTTGGTTATTTAGTAACGTATTGTTTATCCTCCATGTGTTTGTGTTTTTTACTTTTTTTCCCCTAGTAATTGATTTCTAATCTCATAGTTCTGTGGTTGGAAAAGATGCTTGATAGAATTTCAATTTTCTTAAATTTACTGAGGTTTGATTTGTGACCCAAGATGTGATCTATCATGGAGAATGTTCTGTGTGCACTTGAGAAGAAAGTGTAATCTGCTGTTTTCGGATGGAATGTCCTATAAATATCAATTAAATCTATCTGGCCTATTGTGTCATTTAAAGCATGTGTTTCCTTATTAATTTTCTGTCTGGATGATCTGTCCATTGGTGTAAGTTAGGTGTTAAACTCCCCCACTATTACTGTGTCAGTGTCGATTTCCTCTTTTATAGCTGTTAGCATTTGCCTTATGTACTGAGGTGCTCCTATGTTGGGTGTATATATATTTATAATTTTTATATCTTCTTCTTGGATAGATCCCTTGTTCATTATGTAGTGTCCTTCCTTGTCTCTTGTAACATTTTTTATTTTAAAGTCTATTTTATCTGATATGATGAGTATTGCTACTCCAGTGTTCTTTTGATTTCCCTTTCCATGGAATATCTTTTTCCATCCCCTCACTTTCAGTATGTATGTGCCCCTAGGTCTGAAGTGGGTCTCTTGTAAACAGCATATATATGGGTCTTGTTTTTGTATCCATTCAGCAAGCCTGTGTCTTTTGGTTGCAGCATTCAATCCATTCACATTTAAGGTACTTATCGATATGTATGTTCCTAATACCATTTTCTTAATTGTTATGTGTTTGTTTTTGTAGTCCCTTTTCTTCTCTTGTGTTTCCCACTTAGAGAAGGTCCTGTAGCATTTGTTGTAGAGCTGGTTTGGTGGTGCTGAATTCTCTTAGCTTTTGCTAGTTTGTAAAGCTTTTGATTTCTCCATTAAATTTGAATGAGATCCTTGCCAGGTAGAACAATCTTGGTTGTAGGTTCTTCCCTTTCATCCCTTGTTGCTTTTAATAATTTTTCTTTGTTTTTATGTTTTGTCAATTGGATTACTATGTGTCTTAGTGTGTTTCTCCTTGAGTTTATCCTGCCTGGGACTCTCTGCGCTTCCTGGACTTGGGTGGCTATTTCCTTTCCCATGGTAGGGAAGTTTTCGACTATAATCTCTTCAAAGATTTTTTCTGGTCCTTCTCTCTCTCTTCTCCTTCTGGAACCCTTATAATGTGAATGTTGTTGCATTTAATGTTATCCCAGGGGTCTCTTAGGCTGTCTTCATTTCTTCTCATTCTTTTTTCTGTATTCTCTTCCACAGCAGTGAACTCCACCATTTTGTCTTCCAGGTTACTTATCCGTTCTTCTGCCTTAGTTATTCTGCTATTGATTTCTTCTAGTGTATTTTTCATTTCCATTATTGTATTGTTCATGTCTGTTTTTTTGTTCTTTAATTCTTCTAGGTCTTTGGTAAACATTTCTTGCATCCTCTTGAATTTTGCCTCCATTCTTTTTCCAAGGTCATGGATCATCTTCACAATCATTATTCTGAATTCTTTTTCTGGAAGGTTGTCTGTCTCCACTTCATTTAGTTGTTTTTCTGGGGTTTTTATCTTGTTCCTTTATCTGGTACATAGTCCTCTGCCTTTTCATTTTGTCTTTCTGTGAATGTGGTTTTCGTTCCTCAGCCTGCAGAATTGTAATTTTTCTTGCTTCTGCTGTCTGCCTTCTGGTGGATGAGGCTATCTAAGATGCTTGTCTCTCTCATTATTTTTATGTTTCCCTTTATATCCACGCTATAAATAATTTTAGTTCTTTTGCAGTATTTATCTATTTCTTGTCATTCACATAGCTGTTTTATTTACTAATTTTTCTCATTTATGGGTCTCATTCTCTTGCTTCCTTGCATGTCTGATAGTTTTTATTAGATGCTGCACACTGTGAATGTTATTTTGTCAAATGCAGAATTTTATTGTCTTTCTATTAAGAGTGTGTTAGACTTAGTTATAGCCAGTTGTTTGAGTTAATTTTGGATCGGTTCTTTTGACCTGGGTTGGAGTGTGTCTAGAGTTGTCTTTCCTCTAGGGCAGTGGTTCTCAAAATATGGTATCTGAACCAACAGCATCAGTATCATGTGGGAAATTGTTAGAAATGTGGATTCAAGAACTTTGCTCCAGAATCACTAAATCAAAAACTGTGGGGGTGATGCTTAGCAGTCTGTGTTGTAACTAACCCTCCTAGTTTTCTGATGCATTCTAACTTTTAAGGAGTACTACCCTAGAGCCAGGGACCCTTCTGGAGTCTCTGTGCAATGCTCTAGGTATTCATCAAGACCTGTACTTTAGCTGGTCAAAATATTTCACAGCCTTGTATGAATTCTGGATGTCATTTAAATTACCACTCATTGAACTTTGCTTGTCTTTGTGGCATTTATTCTGTGCATGTGCAAGTCGGGTCAAGTAGTTTTCACCCAGGGTCTCAATAAGACCCCTATACAGAGTTCTCAAGCTTTTCTCTGCATAGCTGCCTCCTCTTTAGTACTCTGTCCTGCAGATTCCGTCCCCTTCCTCCTCTTTAAATTCTGAACTCTGTTCACCCCAACTCAGCAAGACGTCTATACTCTGTTTGGGTTACCACTCACTGTGCTGCATTCCAGAAAACGCTTCCAGACAGACATCCTGGGTAATTTGGGAGCTTACCTTGGTCATTTCCCTTAGCTTAGGGATCCAGTCCTATACTGACTTTTGTCCAAGGTGTAACAGTAATTCTTTTGTATATTTTATCCAGGTTTCTCATTGCTTATAATAGGAGGACAACTCTGGTCCCAGTTACTGCTATGGCTGGAAGCCAGATACTTATTTTTTATGGTCATGATGTCATACGAGAGCTAATTATGAGAAAAATGAACATTGTATTAATTTCTTCATATTATTTCTAGCACTACTAGAGTGCTGTATGTACTACATAATAGACACTGTGCCAGGAAAGGAGTATTCAAACCTAAATAGGATAGGGCCTTTGCCTTCAAAGATCTCATAACTTATGAGGGTGGACTGACATACAAACAACTCATCATAACTCAGTCTATGGTGAAGGCTATAATAGAGGCAGCATGAAATTATATAAAGACCATGGACTTTGAAATCAGACAGGCTTCATTTGAATCTCATATCCATGACATTATTGTGCTGTGTAACCTCTCATAGCCTTAGTTTCCCATTCTGCAGAATGGAGAGAATAGTACTTTGTAGGACTGTTAAGAAGATTAAAATGAAATTCTTTTATAGAGCATGTAGTAGAGGCTCATGAAGTGGTAGTTTCTTTCTTCTTAGAATAAACATAGGATGCAGGAACAGAAATTATTACCGTAGAATTCTCGAGGGAGGAGATGACATTTAAATTGTGCCTTGAAGGTCAAGTAGGATTTTGATATATGTTAGATGTGTTCTAAGGACATTCTACTTTTATGGAACCAAATGAGCAAGGGCTCAAAGGAGTAAAAGGCAGGGAAGCTTGCAAATATACTTATGAAAGTTAGGGTAGTCCAGAGCCTTAAGAAAAGCAGTTTGGATCTTAAAAAAAAAAAAAAATTCCTAGTAGTAGGAAAGTAAAAATGAATCAAAAAGGACAAATAGAAAATCTAACCCGTAGTACAAGTATACTTCCTTAGTCCATTCCTATTTACTGCCATGACTAATAAATTTGGGCAGGCCTGTGGAAAATTCCTGTGGGCTGATATTTTCCTAACCACTTTTCAAAACTACTTTAAGTTGATATTCTAAGCTGATCATTTCATTAATATTAAACTCCAGAGCATGTCCCCAAGTTTCCAAAATTGTTTTTCTCTGTTATCTGTTTTCTCGGGTTACTTCCATTTTTCTTCTTTCTCATCCTGCAAACATTGATTGTCTAGGTTTTCTAAGTGATTGGTAATATGAAAGTACTAAAAAGATCTTTCTAAGACTCTGGTATGTCTTTCTGTGTTCACGTTTGGTAAGAATACTAAAGGGCTTAGAAAACTATATAAATAACTTACATTTCTCTTGGTGAGGGATTATAAACATAAACTTAAGTTTAAAGAGAATTTTAAACTTTATTTCACTGAGGTTAAGATTTGTCCTAATGAGGTTTTTGTTTGTTTGTTGTAAATTATTATTTTTTATACTGTCTATTAAGAATCAGATGGCTTCCTGGATTGAGTTTGCTTCACTTCTCCAGTGGGTAACTTTTATCTGACCTTTAGGTATTTATTCTAATATAGTTTGGCTTGGTTTTTGAAGCTCTGGAATGTTTTTGAAAAAATAAGGCTTGGGACTTCCTGGCTGTCCAGTGGTTAAGACTCCTCACTTCCACTGCAGGGGGCATGGGTTTGATCCCTGGTTGGGAAACTAAGATCCCACATGCTGTGCAGAGCAGCCAAAAAAACCCCAAAAAACCAAAAAGGCTCATGGAGAAGAGCTGTCATCCCTGAAAATGAAAAGATCAGAAATAGGAAAAACAAAAATCAGATATCACCCTTGAAATCTTGATTTCTGCAAGTGCTTTGCCTCCATCTCTGATACCAGTTTGGAAGTCTGTCCCTCTCCTTCTCTGTGATGTTTTCACCAAAAATCCTCTTGTGTTTATACTAGGATTATGTTGAGTTCCTAACTTAAGTGGGAAGAATTTACATATTTATAACAGTGAATTTTCTCACTCATGAAAATGTTTTTTTCTCTGTTTATTTAGGCCTTCTTCAGTAATATTATAGAGTTTTATCCCCAAAGAGCTTACACATCTTTTATTAGATTTATTCTAATAAAAGTTTTTAAGAGTATTTTAAAAATGGGAGTTATGGACAGTCAAATTGGTAATTGCCTCATAAAATTGATATTATATATAGATTTTGAGTCTAGCAAACTTGCTTTACTTGCTTATTAAAATGACTTGTAGATTTTCTTGGATTTTCCAGGGGGAGAATCATATCCTATGCAATGGCAATTCTTTCCTTTTCAAATCTCATACTTCTTTATTCTTGAATGGAAATGGTGATAGTGGGACCTTGTTTTGTTCCAGATTTAAAGAGACTTCTTCTAATGTATCATTTTTCATGTTAGAAAGTTTCTTTTTGTTGCTGAATGGTGGACAATTTTTAAAGTAGTGAATCAGTATAGAATTTTACAAATGTTTTTTCTGTGTCTACTGAGGTAAATCATATGGATTTTCTCTTTTATTTTATTAATGTAGTAAAATGTTAATGGATTTTCTAGTGTTAAACCATTCTTATATCCCCAAAGTTTATTTGGTTATATAAAAATAATATATTCCTAGGTTTCTTTCTTTAATATTTTGTTAAGGACTACCGTGGGATTTTTCTTTCTAGTATTATACCTACCTTCTAGATCATAGGGTAAGCTTGGTAGCTTTTCCTCATTTTCTATTATCTGTAAAAATTTATATAACATAGGATTTATTTCTTCCCTGAAGATGTGGTAAACTTATTTTATACCCTCTGTACCTAGTGTGGAGTTTTTAGGTGGGAGATTTTTTGTTTTGTCTTAAATTTTTTAAAAAATGGAGTATAACACACATATGGAAAAGTGTGCAAATCATAAACGTGTAGCTCAATGAATTTTCACAAACTGAACAAATCCATGTAACCAGAATCCAGATTAAGAAATTAAAAATTACCAGCACTCCAGAAGTCTTCATTGTGTGCCCTTTCAGCCACTGCTCCTCCCTAGTGGTAACCACTACTCCAATTTATTAAAAAAGAAGTCCCATTATTTAGAAGAATTATTTTAAAGATGTAGTTTATGGAAAGAAACTTTGATCAATATAACGTAATTTTTTTCTACTTATTTTTTATTTATTTATTTTTTAGATTGGAGTATAGCTGATTAACAATGCTGTGATAGTTTCAGGTGCACAGCAAAGTGACTCAGCCATACATATACATGTATCCATTCTTCCCCAGACTCCCCTCCCATCCAGGCTGCCACGTAACATTGAGCAGAGTTCCCTGTGCTATGCAGTAGGTCCTTGTTGGTTATCCTTTTTAAATACAGCAAGGTGTACATGTCAATCCCAAAGTCCCTAACTATCCCTTCCCTCCACCCTACCCCGCAACCCCCCAACCCCCCCACCCCCCAACCTACCCCCCACCCTCCCACCCACCCCACCCCCACCCTACCCCCACCCCCCCACCCTACCCCCTACCCCCACCCCCCCACCCTACCACCTAGTTACTCTGTGTTTATAGTTGTAGTTTTTACATTTAGGTCTTTCATCCATTTTGAGACAGTTTTTGTACATGGTGTCGGGTAAGGGTCCAATTTCATTCTTTTGCATGTGGATATCCAATCTCAGAACTATTTGTTAAAAACACTATTTTTTCCTCATTGAATGGTCTTGGCACTCTTGTTGACCATAGATCTATGGGTTTATTTCTAGATTCTTAAGTTTTTTCCTTTGTTCTATATGGCTCTCCTTATATCAGCATCACACAGTCTTGATTACTATAACTTTTTAGTATATATTGAAATCGAGAAGCAAGTCCTCTTCCTTTGTTCTTTCTCGAGATTATTTTGGCTATTCTGAGTCCTTTGCATTTTTGTATGATTTTTAGGATTAGCTTGTCCATTTCTGTTTTTTTTTTTTTTTAATTTATTTATTTATTTTTATTTATGGCCGTGTTGGGTCTTCGTTTCTGTGCGAGGGCTTTCTCCAGTTGTGGCAAGCGGGGGCCACTCTTCATCGCGGTGCACGGGGCCTCTCACTATTGCGGCCTCTCTTGTTGCGGAGCACAGGCTCCAGACGCGCAGGCTCAGTAATTGTGGCTCACGGGCCCAGTTGCTCCGTGGCATGTGGGATCTTCCCAGACCAGGGCTCGAACCCGTGTCCCCTGCATTGGCAGGCAGATTCTCAACCACTGCGCCACCAGGGAAGCCCCATTTCTGTTTTTAAAAAAAAAACAACTGGAATTTTGATAAAGATTATATTGAATCTTAGGGGAGTATTGGTATCTTAACAATATCAAGTATTCAAGTCCATGAACATCTTTCCTTTTTTTTTTTTAATATCTTTAAATTCTTTCAGTAATGGCTCTTGCCACTTCATTCGACATTGTGCTGGAGGTTCTAGCCAGGGCAATTGGGCAAGAAAAAGAAAAGACAACCATATGGGAAAGGAAGAACTAGAATTATCTCTATTTGCAGATAGCGCGATCTTATAAATATAACCCCCCATAAAGAATTCCCCCAAATGAAAAATAAAACCTATTTGAGATAACAGATGAATTCTCCAAGGTTACATGATACAAGATCAATGTACCCAAATCAGTTGTGTTTCTATATACTAGCCATGAAATGTGAAAATGAAATTAAGAAAAGAATTCTATCTATAATAGAAAGAAAAAGAATAAAATACTTAGGAATAAACTTCACCATGGAAGTGTAATACAGTCAGCCCTTCCTATCCATGGATTTTGCATCTGTGGATTCAACTAGCTATGAATCAAAATTTCTGTCCACAGATTTTTGGTATTGGGGCGGGGTGGGCGCTCCCTCCTAGAGCCAGTCTCGCACCAATACTGAGGGACAGGGACAGCTGTATTTTTGTCCTCTGATTTTCTTGTTTTACATCTTGCATTTGGGGGATTTCCCTGTATTGATTTGAAACTCATCTGTGTTTTTAAACCAAAAACCTTTGTGTATCTTATTTAATATTTCTATATATTTTGATTGAAGCGAGAGTAACTGTATATCTTTGTGAGTGGTTGGAGAGTTCTAGGTTGGATTATTCCCTCATATTGCTGGTATTTCATCCGTAGATTTTCTAGGTGTAAGTAGTTTTCAGTAGCTCCAACCCAATTTTAAGAGAAAGGTAGTAAGTACTTTTCCAGCATAAATTAAATGGAGCAGATTAATAACAAAGTGCTGATAAATATGACTACATGAAAAACTTAAACATCTCTACGTTAGAAAAGCTTTAAAGGCCGACAATAAAGAGGTAGAAATATTTGTAACATGTATGTTAATAAAGGGCAAATCTCTCTCTATGTAAAGTGTTCTTAAAAATCAATGATAGAAAAAAGTGCTGACCCCAAAAGAAAATGGCCAAATAATATTTTTTTAAAAAGAATTCACAGAAGAAATACAACTGGTAATAGAAAAAAAATATTTAGCTTCATTGATAAAATAAATGCAAATTAGAATAGTGACATGTTATTTTTTGCCTTGCATATTTTCAAAAAATATGATACCTTTTGTGGGCAAGTATGGAATGGAAAGCCTCGTAACTCAGTAGCAGAAATGTAAGTTGGCGTTGCCTTGTCAAAGACATTTGACAACGCTTATAAAATTTGATATAATTTATCTGTATAATTTAAACCAGTAGTTTTACTGCTTGGAATTTATTCTAAGAAAATAATCATTATTTTTAATACAGATTAAGTGCAGTGATGTTCATCCCAACATCAACTTTAATGGCATAAATTTGGAATCAACAACAGAGAGATGGTTAATTACAGTAGAATATTTTACAGTTATTAAAATTAATATTTTAAAATGTGGGGAAATTGCTCTTCAAGTAATATTAATGTTAAATGAAAAATAGCAATATACAGAGCTATGTGAAAAAGTGTAACAGTTCCATAAAAAACAACAATCACCCCCACAACAACCATTAAACATGTATATGCATATACATATATAAAAATAAACACCTCTTTATATTGGAAATAAATACCCCATCTCATTGATAGCAGTTATCTTTGGGTAATATTTTCTCCTTTAGATAGTTCTGAATTTTCCAGATCTTCAAGAATAGATATATATTGCTTTTTAATTAGGAAAAAAGTACAGTGATTACGAATAAGATGTTTTCACACAGATTAAACAGGTTATGATGGCATGGTGAGAATTTGTTCATATGGCCCTGGGATTTTCTTCCTTCGGTTTATGAGTTAAAGTGCTGATAGTTGTGAACTAGTTTGCTAAGTGATAGGAAGCAGCTTTGAAACTTGAAGTATTCTAAATCTTAAGAGTTTACAATGAAGAAAATACTTGGGCAAATAGTGTCAATAAGCCTGATATATATTGCTAACTTGTCACCAGTTTGGTTAACATCTGTGTGATGATAAATTTGTTATTCCTTAACTTTGTTATTCCTCCCCCATTTATTACAGTCTCCCATCCCACCCTTTGCCAAGCCCATACAAGTAGTTTTGTGTTGCAGTAATAAGCACTAGGACCCTTTGACTATTTCTCTCTCACTCTAACCTCCTTCCAGAACCTAAATGTTATATTTTATTTATTGTTGTGAATATGTTAATGGAATTTCCCTGAATAAGGAGAGGCATCTTCCTGGTTTTAGAGTCATGGTCTCTTTAATTATAATGGAGTTTTCATATTACATCTAGAGTGGAAATCTTAGTTAATTCAACCTTATTTTGCATCTCCTGTGTATCATTGTACTGGTATTAGAGGTACAGCAAAGAATGTACCATGATTTTTGCCATTCTGTAGTTCCCAGTGGAGACTTTATAGTATAGGCAGGAGAGAATGGTATGGTAATTGAAAGAATGAGCTACTTTATGGGTTTAAATGCCTGCTTTATAATTTATCAGCTTGTTATTTAACCTCTCAGCGTCCTCATCTCTAAAGCAGAAATAACAGTGCTTCCTTCCATCACTCTCTATTTGCTTATATCTTTCCCTTTTCTTCATTGAACTTGTCACTTCTAAGGCATTATGGTTTTGTTCATTTATTTACAATAATGTAAAATCCTGGTTCACTCATGTGTTTCCAGTGTCTAGCATAGGATCTACTAAGTAATAGCTCTCAGTAAATTGTTGTTCCTTCTCCTGGGAACATTATTTCTACATGTTTGCACATAGCTCATCCTCATGCTTTAGTTAGTCCCCTGCCCAAGTATCACCTCTGTGGTGGGGCCTTGCTAGGCAACCTCATCTATAAAATAGCATCCTCCATTATTCTCTATTTATCTTGCCTTATTTTTCTCCATTAACACTTAACACTACTGATGTTATATATCTGTTTTCTTGCTTATTGTTTATATTTTCCACTAGAATATAAGATCTCTGAGTGCTAGGACTTTTTTTGTTTACTCCTTGATCCTCAGTTTCTCGCCAGGCACATTAGGCTCTCAAATGTTTTGTTGAATGAATAAGTGAATAAAAGTGCTGAATATATGGATGAATAGGTAAAGGGATATTGCTTACTTTATAGGGTTGCTATCAGTGAAATGAAAAAATTCACGTGTTGTACTTCCATAATGACCGATACAAGTAGATGTTTAATAAACGCTAGCCATAATGTAATGCTGCTCAGAATTTCTAATTCTTACAACAAATTTGCAAAAGTAGTATTTTTTTATTTTTTTACTATTTTATAGAGAAGAAAATTGAGGCTCAAGATTTGTTCAAGGTATAGTAATTGCTGGCTAGTAAGGGCCAAACTTTAATCTGGGATTCAACTTCAATCTGCCTTTTTCTTCAGCTATGGCTCTTTTCACTGCTGTGTTACTCTCAAAAAAATTTAAAGGAGGCTCTTGGGGAAGGTAACATTTGAACTGGCTTTGAAAGATGAATGGGAATTTGCTTGGCATAACAGTGAGGGGGAGGATGTTCTAAGCAGAGGGAGCACCATCAGCAACGACAGAAACCATGGTTATGCAGGTACACCTATGGGAACTAGCTCTGTACTCTGAAGAGCAGCAGCAGAATTTTTATAGTTGGGGTGGAATGGACACTGTGGCTCAGCCTTGTCAGTAGATTTTACAAGTTTAATGGGTATGTCTCCGGCACACATCAGACCTGAGCTGTCCAAAATGGTAGCCAGTGGACACCTGTGGCCATTTAAATATAAATTAATTAAGATTAAAGTAAAAAATTAGTTCTCCAGATGCACTAGCTGCATTACAGGTGCTCAATAGCCACAGGTGGCCAGTGACTACTATATTGGATAGTGCAGATACGGAACATATCTATTGCAGAAAGTTCTGTTGCACAGAATTGTTTTACACAGTTAACACGTGATTGGATAGAGGACTTGAGCAGAACCTTTACATAGAGAAGAAAGTAGTGAATTAAAAAGAGCCTAGTTTCCCAAACTACAAATATTTTTAAAAACAGAGTGGGGAGCAGTTATTGGAAATTCTACACTAATCAAGCTTAAAAAGGTCAGTTAGACTTTTGTTTTTCTCTGTAGATGAAAACTTCAATTTATTTGGCTTGGATAGAGATACAAAGCCAAAAGCTTCAGGAGTATTGGGACATCACTGCATGGATATAGATTAAAAATTATCTAATGTGCCTCTCTACCCTGCCCCATTAGCCTGGCATGCCAAAACAAATGGAGTCAGAAACTTGGAATAGCCAATACCTGATCTAGGCTCTGAACCATTACTCATTAGGTAAAGAATTGACTTTACTTAATATGGATCTATAATCATCTTCATATTTACAGAAGTTTATGTCCTGTCTCTTCTCACTTTATGAAAACTTCACATAAATCCTCAAAATATCCCTGTGAGGTTGGCTCTGTTTCTTCAGGTACAGAGATAAGAGTACAGACGGACTTGTCCAATATCATTTAACCAGGAGATGGTAGAGCCAGTATGCAGTCTCACATTTTTCTGACTCATAAGTCATGTGCTCCTCAAACCACCTTTACAATGAGGATACATCGCTTTCACCTGGATAAAAAGGAATGTAAAACTCTTATGACCAAAATGAGAAGAGCTCAGATGAAAAGTAGGATGAGAGGCTTTAAAGAAGTGACTGTTTGGGCAGCAACAGGTTGATCCTCAAAATCACTGAAAGTCACCAAAGTCCTCTCCTTTAGAGTAGTAAGAGAGTAGCAGGAGGAAAGCAGTCTGCTAAAACTTGGTAACTAACTTGATTTGCTATACTGAGGAGCAGCTGGGTGAGAGAGCGTGTTTGATGCTGGGAGTCTAATGAAGTATTACAGGTAAAAGAAGACCTGTGCTTGGACTTTGTAGAAAGAGATTTAAGGGAGGTGGATTAAAGTACCTTTTGAAGAACGAATAGACAACATTTGGCATATGTATCATTATTCTAACAGTCAGGCTTAAAATGTTGGTCTTCCCAAAATTCTACTCAGGATTGATTGTGTCATCCTCTGGACTATGATAATATGTTGTTTATACCTATATTATAGTATTGATTATGATCAAACTTCATTTTTGAATGCCTTGTACAAAGTAGGTTCTCTGTAAATGTTTGCTGGACTGAAACTAATCATCTTTGACCATGCTTTCTATCTTATTCTCACACTTAAGAAATTACCAGTTTGTGACAATTTTTAGGCTCCCTCTATCTATTTATCTGTTTCTATGCCCACTTCTACTTTCCTTCCCACCACTCTAGCTCAGGCACCAGCCACCTATTTTGTGGACAATTGAATAGTTTCTTAATTTTATTTTGTTTTTCCTTCAGTCTTTCAACCTTCTAATCCAACCTGTACAAGACATCTAGATTACTCTTCTTCAGATATTGCTGCTACCATTTCACTTTCATTCAGTAGCTTCCCATTATCTATGAATTAAGTGAAGATCCTTAACTTGATATTCAAACATTTTTGTATTTAATTGGAACATACCTTTCCACAGCACTAGGGAAAGTTTTAAAGGAAGTAAGTTCTTAAGAATTGCTTATTGAAGTGTTTAGATGGCTTTGAGGTTCAAAAGATTTTAAAGACTAAAGCAACGTAAGAAATGTCTTGAAAACAATAGAAATCGATATATAATCAATTGCTTGGCCATGTGATTATTCCATAGATGCATAGAAGTTCATAGAAAAAGATCATTGAAACCTTGGGTCATCAGACCTACAGCTTCATTGGAGAAGCTGAGAGTTGTTTGGGATCCTGAATCATTTATTCATTTTATTTATTCAGACCAAATTTTCCCCTGCTTTTCTAACAAATATGTAAGGTTTTAGAGTAATGGGCTCGGTTTTGTCAGTATAAAAATATTTCCTTTGTCAGAAGAATTCAGATGCTTATAAATAGATACTTGTGCTTAAATGTCATTATTTTAAATGTTATGGGATCCCTTCCCAGAACTTTGAAAATGTATATACCTGAGCTATTTCTTCTCATCAGCTTCTACAGTGGACACTTAGTTTGAAGTCATATTGGAATAATTTGAGGAAAAGTAGAATTTGGCAGATATAGCATTTGAGTATCATAAAATTGAGGTTTCAAACAGGATATAGCATTGTTTAAGCTCAACTTATAATAAATAGAATTTGTCAGTTGTGTAGTAATATAGGCTCAAAAGTGCTATTTTTATGGGTGATAGTTTTTTTCTGTATGGTTAGCTGCTCTGTTTTGTTTGTACTCAATACAAAGAAATTTAAATTTCTTTGTCTTTTGGATGATCTTTTGGTGAAAGAAATGTAGAGTGTCAAACACAATAATAAAAGTGTCAGATGCCGTGAAATAACACTTCTAATTTTCCAGGGATTTTCAAAAATGGAAGGGTGTAAATTGGCTGTACCTTTTTGGTGATTGGTTTGGTTACTTTTCTTGTTGACTGTTTTCGCTAATTAATTCAGCAAGATAAATTGTTTCTATTATCATGACATGGCCAACACCTTAGTTACCAGTGTTCAGCTCTCTCTTCTTAGTCTGTAAAAAGGGCTGTCTATGAACCTGTGCTTACTGCTTTTCATTTACTTAAACTTTATTTACTTTTGCATTCCTAAGCAAAATGAATAAAACCTTTTATATATGTGATTTCATTTCCTCACTCCAATACTCATTCCAGTTTCTATGGGCCTTTTGATTTATAGGCACTTAAAAATCTTTCCCCTTCCAATTTGAATTTAAGTAATTAGCTTCTTCCTAATTTGGAACTTCAACTTGAAAATTAGTGGGTTTGATTTGGCATTAGATTGGGTGTTTTAGATGAGATCATATAACTTTGGTTTTAAGTGATCATAGAAGTGTTTGTCAAGCAGTATCTTTGTAGCTTTGAGGAAACTGGAAAACAACTTTTCTACCAAGATTATGATTCTCCTTGATAGTCACTTTAACTGCAGTTGGGTCCTGGCTGTACCAATTCCAGTTTAAACAACTGGACCTTGAACCTGTTTTCATTCTGATTAAGAAGTTTATTTATATGTTTGGGAATACAGAGGCACAACCTGTTAACAGCTGTAAATTTGGTTGATTAAGCTCTGTGTAGACAAATTTACTAGGGAGAACTGTTCCCTAAAAATTCCAGTTCACTTACATGTGAAGGTAGTCTGGCTATTTCTCACCAGTTTCCATCATTTCCTGCCAAGAATAATAAACATTTTCTTGTAAAGGATTGACACTAGAGGTTAGAAGTGTTCAGTGTTTTATCAGTCACACTGGGCTATCTCAATAAACAAACAAAGAGATATCCATGTATATGCCTGGAAAAGCAGTTAGACCCTAGAGAGATCATTTCTTTCAGACAGTCTTCCAAACCTTTTCAGTGTTGGTGAATGTCAGTTATGAATAGACATTTATTACAATGGAAATTGTGGATGTTTGGAGCTACATTTTCATTTACCAACAGTTCATGGAAGCTTGTGGTTTCAGTGGATAATAGTAGGCTGGAGCCAGAAACGATATTTTCTTAATTTAGTATAACTGTAGATGCCATTATAAGTATTATAATAAAAATGGGTTTATTAATTTAAACTTCTAGTATTCAACATTTCCCTGTGGTGGTCTGTTGGGCAAACTATGGCCCAAGGGCCAGCCCACAGAATGTTTTTGTGGTGAGCACAGTCTAAGAATGGTTTTACATTTTTAAAGGGCTATAACAAACAAACAAAGAAGAATATGCAGCAAAGGCTACATATAACCTTCAGAGACTAAAATGTTCATCTGGCCCTTTAAGAAAAAGTTTGCCAACGCCTACTAGTATAGATTAGCAATAGTCATGGTGATGATCCTTTACAAGGATCCGAAAAGTGCCATCTGAATCAACAAAACAAGATGAAAGTATGGAAAATATGTTTTCCATAGTTTTATTAGTTTTAGGGTATTTTATTTCTGATTTGCACGTGATATGTAAAATAGAGATAATACCAGTAGCCTTCTAGGGCTATTGGGAGCATTGACTCATGGCTCCTTGCAGTGCCTCACACATGGAAGAAAACTGTTATCTATCAATGTTGTTATAATACTGTGTTGAATGCCTGACAGTTGTTTCTGCTTTGTTTTATGAGTCTCTATTCTGTTTTATCTGGGCCCTGTTTGCATTATATTTAATTTTATAAGCCACTTTAAAATCTTTTTGATTTTAGTTGAAATGCAAATCTTAAGTGTAGCAGTTTTATTGTTCCTGGTCCTATGGCTGTGTAACAAATTACCCCAAAATTTAGTGGTGTGAAAAAATAGGTTATTATGCTCACAGATTCTGTGGATCAGGAGTTTGGACAGGGCACAGCAGGATGGCTTCTCTCTTTATTCCACAATGTCTGAAGCTGGAAAACTTCAAAGGCTGGGAACTGGAATCATCTGAAGACTCATTCATTCTGGCAGTTGTTGCTGGCTGTTGGCTAGGAAGGCTCCAATTCCTCTCCATATGGGTCTCTCCTTGTGAACTCTCCAAATGGATTAGTTTGGCCTTCTTGAAGTGCGCTATCTGGGTTCCCCAGAGCATGCATTCCAAAAAGAGAGAGCCAGGCAGAAGCTGTATCCTTTCTATGACATAGCCTTGGGAATCACAGAACATCATTTCTTTCCTTCTTTGATGTGCAGAACAGTCACAAGTCCACCAAGTTCAAGGGGTGAAAAAAGACTCCACCTTTTGATAGGGAGTGGCAGGGTTCTGGAAGAGCATGTGGGACCAGAAAAAAGGCTGAGGACATTTTTGGAAATACAGTTTACTATAATTATATCATTTTATTTATTTAACAATCACTTATGTAGGATTTAATCAATATGCCAGGCGCTAAGTACTTTACAAATATTAATTCATATAATTCATAATAGTCTTATTTTATAGATGAAGAAACTGAATCAGAATATTGGATTAACTGGAATACAACTTTCTCTGACCTTGATGGATAACAAAGAAGTTACTGTGTTTTTTTTAAAACTTGCATAGTGGGCTTCCTTGGTGTCACAGTGGTTGAGAGTCCGCCTGCCGATGCAGGGGACACGGGTTCGTGCCCCGGTCCGGGAAGATCCCACATGCCACGGAGTGGCTGGGCCCGTGAGCCATGGCCGCTGAGCCTGCGCGTCCGGAGCCTGTGCTCCGCAACGGGAGAGGCCACAACAGTGAGAGGCCCGCGTACCGCAAAAAAAACCAAACAAACAAACAAAAAAACTTGCATAGTATTATTTATTTAAAGATTTTAAAATATTTCAAATGCACCCTTCTATTTCTTGCATTAGAATGCATTTAAGAGAAGCATGGTTTCTAGTAGGTAATTTCTTAAATGAGTGCAGTGGTCGAGTCTCTTAGATTCTATCCTTACGTATTCTTAGAGCTGGGCTATGGTAAATAAGTTGGGATTTCTTCATGAAGCAGGTTTCAAATGAATCAATAAGTATGAATAATACTCTGTTTGACAACAATCTTGTACTCACTTACCAAACTTGAACAATAGATTGATTCTGTGTCCTTTTATGAAAATCAATACAATATCTTGGTCTAGGTGTGATAATCTTACCTAATTGCTATCTTTTCCTTCATTGCTGTTGAAATCACACCCTTTTGTTGGTAAGGTCAGTGACCTTTCAGTCTCCATTGTCATGAAGGCGTTTTATCAGGGAGAGTCCTCCTCCCCTTTTTCTTTTTTCCATTAAAACTATGAATGTTTGTTGGACATATTTCAAGCCCTTGGGTTTTTGTTTTGTGTGTGTGTGTGTTTTTTTTTTTTTTTTAACATCTGTTGATTGATTTTTGCCTTGGAGATTTAAGTCTCTGACCAAGTTGTTTATAGCTTTTCAGTCTTTTTTGTCCCACAGAATTCAGTAGTGATGTTTTAAAGGTGGGCCAAAGTGACTTTCACCCTGGTTCATTTGTGACACAGTTAACACTATATCTCTCGTCTCTACACACACACACACACACACACACACACACACACACACACACACACACACACACATATGTATATCAAGTATGAAGTATGCAGATAAGAAAAGGTTAGCTTTGTTAGATTATCAAAACTCAAATGAAGTGTCTAACATTTTGGGGGGAATATTTAAATAATTTTCTTTCTAATTGGAAAATTGAGGGTGTTCTTTTAAAACGGATATTTGATTAGGAGTACATGTAGAAATTTGCATATCAAAACTTGCCAAATCTAAGACTCACTTATTTTATTTTTTTAAATTTAGAGAGCTAAGAGAGAGACCAGTACTACTACGAATGTGAATGAACTGATGACATTGAGTGGAATATGTAATATAGAAGCATGCATTATTTATTTAGACTTCGAAATAGTAAGAATGAATGCAAAAAAGAGCTGTCCTGCTGCTCATTCATTAATCTGAGATGTGGTATGGTGTAGTGGCAAAAAACAGGGGCTCTAGACTTAGACCGACTGCATTTATATTCTAGCTCTTCTGCCATCTGTGGGATCTTCGTGATTCAGTTTCATTGTATGTGTAATGGCTGAGTTCTCTCATTGGTCAAGACAGCACCTACCTCATAGTGTTGTAGTGAAAATTAAATGATTTAATATATGTAAAGTGCTTAGGACAGTGCTTAGCACATTGTAAACTCATAAATGTCAGCTCTTATTCATTAATCCATTCTTTCACTCACTCACTCATTAAAGAAACATTTATTGAACATCTTCTATGATGGGGATACAAAGATAAAGGAAGCTCTGCTCTGAAGGTATGAGTAATGTAGTGGAGCAGAGGTATATAATAGTCATTATAACATAGGATGAGGGGAGTGATACGTTATAAAGCAGTTATATAAAAGTGCTCTGAAAAGGAAGAGGGTGGAGTTTTTTTTTTTTTTTAACATCTTCATTGGGGTATAATTGCTTTACAATGGTGTGTTAGTTTCTGCTTTATAACAAAGTGAATCAGTTATACATATACATATGTTCCCATATGTCTTCCCTCTTGCGTCTCCCTCCCTCCCACCCTCCCTATCCCACCCCTCCAGGCTGTCACAAAGCACCGAGCCAATATCCCTGTGCCATGCGGCTGCTTCCCACTAGCTATCTACCTTACTACGTTTGTTAGTGTGTATATGTCCATGACTCTCTCTCGCCCTGTCACAGCTCACCCTTCCCCCTCCCCATAACCTCAAGTCCGTTCTCTAGTAGGTCTGCTTCTTTATTCCTGCCTTACCCCTAGGTTCTTCATGACATTTTTTTTTCTTAAGTTCCATATATATGTGTTAGCATACGGTATTTGTCTTTTTCTTTCTGACTTACTTCACTCTGTATGACAGACTCTAGGTCTATCCAGAGGGTGGAGTTTTTGATAGCCTTAATCATTTTACTTTTCTATGACACTATTTATTCATCTGAAAATGTTCTTTTTTGTGGACCTTGTAAAATTCTTCAGGACATAATCTCTCCTTTCTTTGCATTCCTGTATCATTTTTATCTCATGGTATTTATCATTTTTTACTTGAAGACTTCAACATTTCTGTATCACCGACAGCCACTCAACACAGTACTCTTCAAAAATACTTTATAAACATTTACCAAGTGGCTCAAGTAGTAAAACTGATTAAAATGCTTAGATGTCAGTCTCTGCTTCCATCTTTTTGAGGGCTTTTAAAAGGTGTAGATAGGTTGAAAAATACACAGTTTGAGGGTGAAATAAATAAGATACATGGATAGCTCACCATCTGAATAATCAAGCTAATTCTATGGATTCTCTAGGAGGGTAAAAAGCCCCATTTGTACCATTTTCCAATTTCCATGGTATAAATACTCCCACTATGTCCAAACTCATGCTACAACATGACATCACTGAATGTTGATGGAAGAGATGTGCAGTAGAATACCATTATATAGTAGTGTCCCCACAATATAGGTCCAGTAGATGTAAACAGCTCTGAGCCAGGATAGTAGTAAAATGTAGTAACACAATGAAAAATGATGAAATTTGAGTATTTGTTTTATATAAAATTTATTTAGTTATACATTTACAAAATTTAATTTTTAATGATGTCTGTATTTAACAAATGGCTTAGGAAATTCCTGAAAGTTTAGCAATAAGCACTTGTGAACTCTAACACGTCTCTTTACCCAGGCCCTGCTATTTACTGATTGTATGACTTCGGCTAGTAATTTCACTGCTAGAATTTAGGCTAAGGAAATTATCTGTGAATTGGAAAAAACACAAAGATATTTATCTTGGCATTATTAGCATAACAAAAAGCAACCTAATTGTTTAAAGTGAATTGTGGTTAAGAAAATTTATTGGAATGTTTTCTAGAATTAAAAGTGACTTATGTTGTTGGTTTAATAACAGCATAGAAAAATGCCATATGTTGAAGTGAAAAAGAAAAAAAATGCTGAATATCTAATCTATATAGAATTATCAAAAATTTTTAAAAACATAAAAATATGTTAATTAGAAGGAACTGTTAGTGGTAAGGACATGGCTGTGTTCTTTATCCTTTTCTTCATTTTACAAATTTCCAGTAATAAGCATATTTTATATTTATAATGAAAACATATCATCTTTGTCACAAAACCAAATTCTAAATAATACCTCTAATTTTTTGTTGAATTAAAAGCATTATCAAGATACATCTTTCCTGATTTAGACATTAAATATTTTTTTCTAACAACCAATAGAACATACAAATTGAAATAGGTTTTTTTTTTTTTTTTTTTTTTTTTCGGTACGCGGGCCTCTCACTGTTAGGGACTCTCCCGTTGCGGAGCACAGGCTCCGGACGTGCAGGCTCAGCGGCCATGGCTCACGGGCCTAGCCGCTCTGCGGCAAGTGGGATCTTCCCGGACCGGGGCCCGAACCCATGTCCCCCGCATCGGCAGGCGGACTCTCAACCACTGCGCCACCAGGGAAACCCCTGAATTAGGTTTTTATAGATCAATACTGGATTTGTTTCTCCCCCTAGATTTCACGTACAGGTTATCATAGATTTCTATGGAAGATTTTGCATTTTTGTAAAAGTATTCTACATTAAAAATGTTAACTTCGAAATTACCGATTTAGAAAGGCTGCTTAGTAGTTAAGTAGGTAACTATCAGTTTAAGAAAATTGAAGACATATTGTTCCAAAATGATGTTGGGTTCTATGTTTTCCACATTCCTGTCTAATCTATGCATTGTTAAAAATTTATTTGACCATTTATAGCTCTTCTTTTGTGAAAGAATTTCTCAGACTTTTTCAAATTATCTTTAAATATAAGCAGATAATCTAATTTCACACACTTCCAGAAAATAGTTTTAACTATTTTCCCTGTCCCTTTTTAGTCAATGACTGGTTAACTATAGTAGACAATTTAGAAAAGCTAAGCTTCTGTGTAATTTTTTTCTCCTGAAGATTAAGATGTGATGAAGCAAATCACCTGTGGCATACCTTGTAGCAGGAAAATGCTTTTTTGGTGACTTTTAAAGGTACTAATTTAAATGTCAAAGCAAGTTCTGTTAAGATTTTACCTTTGTTCCAAGGTTGTAATGTCTCTTGCCACTTTATTTACTTGGTTTGGATGGGTTTCAACAAGGATTTGGTTTAATGTAATTCTCTATATTTTTATGGGGGAGAAATTGAAGCGTTTCATGATGTCTTGAACTCTCCCTCCTAGGAACTCCTAGTGCTTCTTATTATTTCTGTGTTTTTGTCATGTGTTATTATTAACCTTTTGAATTACTCAGCTTTTTTTTGTCTGGATTGTCTTTCTAAAATACCATAAACTCCTTGATGCAGAGATGTCTGGGCCATGAAGTATGATAGGTAATGAAGTTTACAGTAAGTAAATCTTGACTTTTCACTTACCAGCTACGGGACCTTGGGTAATTACTCTTTGGGCCTCAGGCTTCTTATCACCAAAGTGAATGTAATGATCTCTAGTTTGTGGGGTTACTGAGAGGGTTAGCGGTAAAGTATGTAATGTTCCTGGCATGTAGTAGGTATTCAATAAATTAGTTATCAGGTATTTGGTAACACCTGAGTGAATGACTGTGTATTAGTCTGCTTGGGCTGCTATAACAAAACACCATAGATCAGGTGCTTAAATATGAGAAATTAATTTTCTCACAGTTCTGGAGGCTCAAAAGTTGAAGATCAAGGTGCCGGCCAATTCAGTTCCTTTTCCTGGATTGCATGTGGCCTCACATGGTTAGGGCTGGGGGTAGAAAGAGAGAGACGGGGGGAAGAAGCAAGCTCTTTGAGTGCACCCCTTCCCTTCAAGGGCACTTCTGGGAAGTTGCACGTAGTACTTCCTCTTTGGCTAAAATTTAGTCACATGGCCATAACTCAAGGAGCAACAACCAGGAAATATTGTCTTTTGGTTGGACATCAGTGTACCCAGCTAAGAACTGGGGTTCTTACTAGGAAGAAGGGGGAAAATGGGCAGTGGGGGATAATTAGCTTTCTATACTGCAGTAATCATTTTTATTTTCAAGTATTGTTATGTTTATTAGGCAACTGATAATGCATTGACTTCTTAAAAAATGTGTAGTCCTAAATTATAAAAATATGTATTTCTAAAAGATACATAGAAAATTTGAGTTGCTTGAGATCACTCATGGAATATACTTTAGTTACTAGTCCGGATCTAAAGAAGGTAAAGAGCATTGCCTCTAATCCTGTTTTTCTTTTCTTTTTTAATGTTTGAACTTTAATGTCTTTTAAAGAATCATTAAAAATTACTTTTAAAAAGTACAATAGAGATGCAGTTCCTTTTAGAAAAAAATCAGAAAATATAGAGGACTAAAACATAGAAAAGAAAACCACCTATAATTGCACTATCCGCCATTAACATTTTTAGAGTATATCCATTCAGACTTTTTCTGTGTTCATATGTAAAAATTCATTGTTTTCACGTGATGGGTACTAAGTTTGGGAAGATGAAAAAGTTCGGGAGATGGATGGTAACGATGGTTGCACAACAATGTGAGTGTATTTAATGTCACTGAGCTGTACACTTGAAAATGGTTAAATGGTAAGTTTTATGTTATGCATATTTTACCGCAATAAAAAAAAAACGTTTATTGTTTGCATAAATGAGCTCATACTCAGTATCTTATTTTATAACCTACTTTTTATGTTCAACAATGAAAAGAGAACACCTTTCCATATAAGTAAATATATTTTTGCACTGTGAAT
Source organism: Pseudorca crassidens (assembly GCF_039906515.1). Classification (NCBI taxonomy): domain Eukaryota; kingdom Metazoa; phylum Chordata; class Mammalia; order Artiodactyla; family Delphinidae; genus Pseudorca; species Pseudorca crassidens. The sequence continues at coordinate 34,534,088 of NC_090296.1, read as the reverse complement.
TTTGTGGCTGAATATTTATTTTATCCTTTGGATGTACCACCTTTTATTGAGGGCAGTGTTAAGGAAATAAAAAAGAGTGTTAGCCCTTTCCTTTTTAAGTGGATTCACAGAGAGCTTTGTGATGCATGGCAGAGGACTTGGGGAAATAACCAGATGGTAGAAACTGAAAACCTCCCCTGGGTCCTTAAACTGTGTCTGCCTTGTTCAAATGACTCTCTAAATAAACTGCTTTACTGTTCTGATGTCAACATGGCAGCTTTGCTTTCTTTTTTTTCCAAGTATAACTTTTTTTTTATTTGTCTAAAAGGATATTTATTCCAGACTAGTGGTTTTCTTGGATTTCTGCCCTACTATGTTAATGTCATATTAGAGGAATCAGGGCAAAAGAGAAACATAGATGGAGAATATTGCACCCTGAGAATTGGTTCCTTCACACAAGGATCAGATGCCAGTGATGGCAGGCATGTCTGAAATTTCAGCATTGGTAAGCCACTCTTAGGAAGGTTCCTCCTGACTTGAGGTCTGGGTCTTTCCTGAGATGCTATTTTTTCTACACCTCTTTTGAGAGGATGCCCATCATTTTCCCACACTTTCACACTCACAGGGTCATTGTCTTCCTAAGCTCCCCCTACCTCTTTTAGACCACCATTTCCTCATCTGCTCTAAAATACTCTGCTTCTTTGAGGATGCTTTTGCTACTCGGCTACACCAACTCGTATTTCTTTTCTGGGCTATCGTTGTCCCCCAGTCCCTCTACTTTACTCTCCATCTTCTTGTATTTGTACCTCCATTTCCCCCATTATTCTTCTTCCAATTCCCTTGTCTCTTCATCTTTTTTTTAAATCACATTTTTGATACCTTTTTCTTTCTGTCTTCTGAAATTCAGATGTTTTCCTCTCTGGCCATAATTTCCTTATCTTTCCAGCTTATCCACCACATCTTCAGCCTTATAAGGACTTGCAATTATATGGGACGCATTCTTCACTCTCCTTTCTCTTCACTTCAGAGTCCATGGACCATAACTCTAACTTATCTCTTGTCAGCTTACTGAACTCCTGTGCCCCATTATCAGTCATGTCTGCTTGGTATATTCCCAACTGTGGGTGACTCTGAGCTTTTTCTGCAGTTGCTCCTGAGCTGCTGAGTTCAGTTGGAGAAAAATATAGAGTGAGGCAGATTAATGGCTCCATAAATACAGGGCCCTCACCTCATCTGTCCTCTCAGCATTACCCAGCAAACTTGTGTCATTCCCTAAATAACTCTCTCCTCCATTCTCCATGACAATATACTTCACCTGGGGCTTCTCTTGCCAGTCCCAGCTTGTGTCCCCCGAGCCCCTCATATAAAACAGTTCTCCCTAAGCTCTCTCAGCCCCATTACCCTGCTTAATTTCCTCCATTAGCATATCACAAAGTGAAATTATCTTGTTTGCTTGTTTATTTTATGTGTTCCCCTGCTTAAATTTAAGGATCATATGAACTGGTAACTTCATCTCTTTTTTTACTGCTATGACCCTTGTGCCTAGAATAGTACCCAATGCATTTTGTTCAATGAATGAAAGACAATTTCAATTATTTTCTACTCTTCTCAAACATCTTACTCATGAATTCTGTCTTGATCCTCAGCAAATGACTACTTCCAAGTCAATAGGAAAGATAGAAATCTTCCAATGGAAAACTCGTTCCTCATCTGCCATTAGAAGTAAACCTTTCATGCAGACATAGAGAATGGACTTGAGGACATGGGGAGGGGGAAGCGTAAGCTGGGACAAAGTGAGAGAGTGGCATGGACATGTATACACTACCAAATGTAAAACAGATCGCTAGTGGGGAGCAGCCACATAGCACAGGGAGATCAGCTCGCTACTTTGTGACCACCTAGAGGGGTGGGTTATGGGGGGTGGGAGGGAGACGCAAGAGGGAGGGGATATGGGGATATATGTATATGTATAGCTGATTCACTTTGTTATAAAGCAGAAACTAACACACCATTGTAAAGCAATTATACTCCAATAAAGATGTTAAAAAATAATAATAAAAATTAAAATTTAAAAAAAGTGAACCTTTCCACATGTTTTTTTTCCTTTGTCCCTTCTGTTACGAAAAAAGTTTTCGCTCATTTCCTAAAGTCCGGGGCCTATCCTTTTCCACCTTAGACGGACCTTGATTTTTCTTAATCCTGTCTCTCTCTTAAATCTTGTGTGTAAGCACTGTGATTATGAGCATGGGCTTTGTAATCAGACATGCTTGGATTCAAACTTTAGGTCTGTTGCTGTGAAATTTTGGGCAAATTATATAATATCTCTCAGCCTCAGTTTCCTTGTGTTGGGGATAATAATACCTATGTCATAGGCTTGTTGTGAAGATTGAAAGATTGCATATTTTTATTTTTAAAGTGCTAAGCTTTGTGGTTGGAACAAATTAAGCACTCAAAAGAAAGGTCTTTGTATTATTATTATTACCTCCCATTCTACTGGCTCCTAAATTTATTAAGCTCATCTTTAAAAATTGTCCTATTTCAACTACATATTTAGCACTCTATTTTTCTCTTCCCTATCACACCTCTTCTCTGGTTTCTACCTCCTGCTCATTTTGGAACCCACTCCAGTCTGGCTTCCCAAACATTTCAGATTTTATTCCCAATCCTGATATCTCATTACTTTCCCGCCCTTCCCTCTCTAAACCTGTTCTGCCTCCAGTGGCTGCATCTCCCAGCGGTTCAAGTCAGAAACCTGGGAGGTAGCCTTGTCCCCTTCTTCTTCTTCCTTCCCTACGTTCCATCACCAAGCAGAATTCTGATAATTTTACCTCCTAAATAGTTCTTCAATTTTCCTACATCTCTTTTTCCTTAGATGCCATCATTCCAGTCCAAAGAGCTATCATCTCCCAAAAAATTGTGATACCAGCTTTCCGTCATTCACTCCTGTGCCGCACTATTCCATACTCCACATTGTAGATAGAGTGATCTTCTAAAAATGCAAAGCTGATAATATTATTCCCTTTTCTAAACATTCCAGCAACTTCTTATAATCCTTAGGGCCAAGCCCTTCTTGATCAGATCCTACTTATTTCTTCAGCTTTATCTTGCACCATGGTTCCCATTGTCCATGCCCTAGCCCTGTTGAATTTAATTTCTTTCCACTTTGTTCAGCTCTTTCACGTACTGTTCCACTGCCTCTTTCATCATTCCTCTTTCCTGCTTAAGCCTCTGTTCTCAACCTACATTTTACTTCCTCAGATGGCCCTTCCCGCAGGGTTGGTGTCCCTGTGGTCTGTTCCATATCATCATAGTGTTTGTTCCATATGAAAGTTCCTTGTCTCCTCTCACGATCCCTGAAGGCAGGAACCATGTGCTGTTTGCTCATCAGTGTATTTCCTAGTAGAATGCCTGGCCTATAGTAGACACTTAGCAAAATTTTATTAAATGTTGTTGGTAAATAATTAATTCAGTGAGGAGAAAAACCATCCTATGTCACAACATTTGTTAGGGTTTAGAGCTACATATGGTATTCCTGTATTTAGCTTTGAATATATCTTTAAACATAAATAAATGTGGAAAATAATAAGACTGCTTTTCAACACATGCTCTTATTTTTCTATCTTCACACATTCCCTTATTTTAAAATCTTTTAATGTTTGTTTTTATTCTATACTACAAACACCAATTTTTTTCCCCCCATTTGGATGCTTTTGAGTGTAAAATGCCACTTAACATCAGCACGTCTGCCAACTTTCATTCAGTCTTACAGCTGTATTTGGATGACATTTCCATGGACAATTTTGTGAAGTTTTTCGACTAGATGTCGAGTCTAAATCATGTAGTCTTCTAATGGTGCATTTGAAAAGATAGTGAAGCCCACTGAACTGTCTTGTTCTCCAACAAGCCAAATAGAAAGCACTAGGAGGACACAGGGCTGTGGCTTAGACTTTTTGGCTCTTCATAGCCCCTCCACAGGCTGTTTGCATGCGTGGAGACTGCAAAGGGGGAACGTGTTGATGGATTAATGATTCTCTCCTTCCCAGTCAACCTTGGGTCTAAGTAGGCTGTGGAGCTGAATCATCCCTGACAGGGAAAAATGAATACTCTAGAAAGACATGGGTGACTAGAACCTGCTAGCTAAGACACATTGTTTTCAAGGTTATTTATGAAAGCTTCATTATGGAAGGTAGTTGATACTGATTGTGTTTTTATTGTTCCTAAGGAAGAAGTCGTTTTTTTTTTTTAAATCTGAGAAAACAAACAGATCACTATATATTAGTTTTCCTTGCCTTACTACCTTACTAATATGACCACCAACTCTTTGACTGTTTGTTTGATAATGTAGTTTGGAGCAGCTCTTGTTCATTTTTTAGTGCATCTTGGATCAAAAACGTAATTAGGAAAATTTTACAGGGAAATATTCCTAATCTTGTAATTACTGGGCCTTTCATACTGTTGGAATTAGGATTTGTCAGAACTCTTTTCCCAGAACAGATTAGACTTTTGTTTTTAGATCAGTCAGGGTTATTTGCCTTCTTAAGTCTATAACAGGAATGTTAGGAAGATAGTTTATTTGTATAACCCCATTTGATCCAAAGTTATCATTAACTAGAGGTAATTTAATGGATGTCCCTTGTGTACCGTTTCAGGCAGACCTAGATATCACTTTTAGCAAAAAAGGTAAGTTTGTTCTTTTAAAATCCCTCAGAGGAAGATTAGTCTAGTTAGTTACGAAAAAGTCCTCTAGGGAGAAAGTAAACTGTTGCATATTTCTCAGATCTGCCCTGGCAATTGTCTATACCCAGAGATCCTGGAGGGCTCCTCTGAAGAGTTTGGGATTCCTAATGTTGCAGATTAAGCAAATTCACCCCATGCCCCTTGGATTTCAAGCAGAAGCAAGAAGAGGATATGACAAAGGAATTAACTTTGCGCCTCCAATGTTAAATATATTCTAAATCCATTTTGGGTTTAGGTTTGCTGCTTAGTTGCAATATGATCTCTGGTTCTTTTGGATTCTGATAATTTAATTTACTCAGTTCTTTTACTTTTATAAGTTAAACTGTCAAGAGTTTATATTCATGGATTTCATCATTTTATCTCTTATTTCCAGAGTCTTTTTTTTCCTTTTTTCCTTATCTTTTAAAAAAATAACTTAAGGTGTTTGTCTTAGGAAGGTTAGCAGGATGTCAGTTTTAAAGTGTTCAGAAAATGAGCTGTTTTTGTTTTATGTACATGCTCAGATACTCTGTGTAAACATCAACTAATTCAAGGAAAATTAATTCAAGTCTTTAAGAAGTGAAGAATTACTTTCTCACAAATTAACGCATTCTGAGTTATATTCTTGGGTGGGACACAAAAATAAGAAAATATAACATTAATCTCCTCTTGTTGAGTACTAATATGCAAGGAAAGCTTACCTCATTGCTACTCCAGCACTCCGGAAGGTGGATTCTAGCTGCCATTTATTAAGTTAACTCTGTGGGAAAAATATATCCAGAGTTAGAGAGGGAACAGCAATCAGGAGTTTCCCCCTCTCACTCTTTCCTCCTCCTTGGTTGTGGTAGGAAGGTTTGGGGCAGCAGGATCTGCCGCTGATATTCTGAATGCTGAGAGGACCATGCCTTCCTCTGGTAGTATAGAAAATACTGTCCCCTGGTAAGAGGCCCCAGGGCATAATGGAAAGAACACAGACATTTGAAGCAAGATGGACTTGGGCTCAAACCCCTGTTCTGTGATGTACTTGCTGTTTAGTCTTAAGCAAACTGCATTTTCTGATGCTTAGAGAAATTAAATGAGTTTGAAACTGAGTGAGAAAAAATATGACATTTTACCTTTATGATCAGATTCACCCAGTAGAGCTGTGCCTCCTGTTTCAGAGCATTAAAAAGTAGGTACAACCCTCAAAGGTCTATTACTATTATTGCCCTATTGTTACTGACCATGATACCAATTTATTAATGACATAAACTAAGATTTATAACAAAACCTAACACCGCATTTAGGTATCCTTGGAATACAAAGAATATAACAGAATTAGTTAATGCTAAAAGAAGTTAAAAGTGATCTACTGCTCTTTCCTAGAAGATTATAATGATTAAAGATTGGTTATATGGTAGATTTCAAACCCTAAGGATTAGAATTGTGGTCAATGGAACAAACACAGATTATGTTAAGATGTAGAATTTTTGCTAAGATTGTTTATGCACTCAGTTATTCTCTCCTTTTTTACTCTGTATGATTTCACTTCACATTGTAAATCTTCAAATGCTGCTGTCTTGTTATATGGCCTGTTAGCAAGTACCTGGCATTTGAAGTGTGCGGCTATTGTGAATGGAACTTCTAAAGAAGAAAAAGTAAACTGTTGCCATCGCTATATGCTCAGTAGTTAAAAGAATAGAAATGATATACATTAAACACATGAGAGAGTTTATAGAGAAGATTCAATTGAAACCATTGTGCCCCAGTACCTTAATAATTTAAATGCAAATACTGGCATATATCCAGAAAGTAAGATTCAATTAAGTACAGTTGTTTCATCTTAAAAAATCATCTTTCTACCAAGAAATCTTGGCAGCCATATTGATGACTTCTCATGAGAGGGGCAGATGGGACTAAAAAGAGGCATGAAATCTTTTTTTTTTTCCACTAACTTTCTAATTCGTCATTTTTTTAATGTCAGGAGGAGCCAGGCCTAGAAATCAAGCACTCTGATTTCTCCTCTTCTCCAGTCCTTAGTTTAGTTACTCTAGCTGTCTCTTATCTGTTCAGATGGTATAATTTGTAGTGATGGCATAAGTGGACGTAATGGAAGTGGAAATTGGATATGATCTAGACGGCAGTTTATGGGCCTAGTTTCAAAGACCATTTTTACCTGGAAAATAAATAAAAAGGGTTAACAGGCATTTTCTAGTGATCTGTGGTTTATCTGTTCCTCGTGTTCCACCTTGACTTAGCACTAGTTTCTCAGGAACCTCTAAAACCTCTCCTGCCTATGTCAGAAATCATTTTTTTCCTGAAGAGATCAAAGCTTTTATGGACATTATTTATTGTAGTCTCACAATATTCTAGGGAGCTAAGTAGAGTTTACGTGGCTCCATCTTTATTTTTAAAGTCAAGTGAGGAACAGATAAATCTCTTCACTAAGGTTATAAAATGAGGCCATAGTAGAGGCAGAAATAGACTCCTTAGTCAGAAACATCTCCTAGTTCTGGCCGTTGCATCTAAGATGCAGTAGATTGTTTGGCCTTTCTCTAAACAGGCCTTTGACACTTAGAGTGTGTGGAAAGTATGTGCTTCCGTCAACGAGTTTTGCTGTTTAGTTATTCTTTGCCTGTTAAAGTAATGACTAGGGGACTAAAGAAAATAGAAAGTACATCCAAACCTTAGTTCAGCCTCTGCCTTTAGTTCATGTGAGCTTTGGACAGACAGTGCTTTTATTTCCCTGGGAGTACTTCTCTGTCTTTATACTCAGAAAGAATTTTTCTTTAGGGCACTGCTGATACTGAGAAATTTTAGGGAAATTATTATTATTTTTTTAAAATTAAAGCTTTATGTGTGAAAATTAGACCTTTGAAATAATGTATATTCCAATACTAGACCACCACATTGAAAGAGAGGATTTGGGGAGATAACTGCAAACTTTTACATTTTAAAATGTAGGTTTAGTGCCTTTTCCCCCTTTTTTCTTTTTTCCCTGAAAGTCATTGCAAAAATGAATTACACTTTAAAATTACCCTAATTCAGCAACTTATTACTATGCATTAAAGTTTTTAAAAATGAAATTGTATGCTTTTAATAAATATTCTGTTAAAATAATTTTTCAACTATGTTTTCATTTGAATATTTTACCACTCAAGGCTTATTAAATTTATGATTTTAATTGTTTTACACACCCCACCCTTTTCTTTTTTAGTATCGATAATGCTTATTTGGAATTTTTAACACAAGACAGGAATTGTTTTTCTTCTTTCCTTTTCTTTAAGGGCTGCTTCTCAAATTAACCTGCATGCCTAAACCTGCATTATAATTCAGAAGGAACAGTGGAATCTATTGCATATGATCTTTTTGTAAAGCCGGGTTAGCACCGCTGTCCTCCTGATCTCTTAAACATTGCAATTTTTGTAAACTTTTCCATGTGCCTCCAGCGTCTCCAATTTGTGAACGAGTCTCACTATATTTATCCCTATTGTGTACTTCCACGTTTGTTTTGCAGTGTAATAACACTTGACAGTTATAAATTTTTCCATATGCTCCATCTTGTAGAGATAAACAATATGTGTGCTGTACATTCCCCTCAGCTTTGAAGGCTTACTTTTTGAAATAAACAATTCCATAGGATATTATGCTCAGTTTTGGAAAGTAATTTACACATACTTTCCATGAAAGGGAAGGCAGTGAATTTTCACCCTTTTAATGTGAAAATTTACCCTTTCAGTGTGAAACTGGTTAATTGAACTTTTCTAAAGGATTGAGAGCTACTTAACTGCTTTTAGGTTTTCAAAGATTTACCAGGCAATGCAGAGCTGTTTTTGAAAGTCTTTAAAAGTGCTAGTTAACATCATAAATGACCATTTCGTGGAATAAGTTCTCTCATTCTCTCACTGGTTTACTTTGGCTATAGGGATTAGTGAAATGGCTTTGGATTTCCTTAACATTTTCCCTTTTATCTTTACAAATTGAAAAGTTAGTATTGCCATGTAATGATGGCATCTAAAGCATTTATATTGTGGTTGCTTTTTTGTCTATGGAAAGAATCCTTATGATTCACTTATAAGGAGCTATTTCTTTTACTTTCTGTTCCCTTAGGAAATCAAGTCTTTCTGACCAGTTTTATATGTGGAAATTGATGCAAACATCTTTATGCTTAACTCCATGTCCTTTTTTACCCAAACAAATATCTTCTGCCTACATTTCTTTCCCCCAAGATGCAAAGGTGCTTTTATTACTTGATTTCCTAAAGGCTCTGGGTGTATAAATGTTTCATATGTTTTCTGTTGTTAACTACAAACTTGACTACATAAAAGATACAAATTGCAGTATTGCAATTTTTATTTATTTTGTTGCTGTTGTTGTTGTCTCTTTAACACACAAGATTCATCATCTTTCTCCAAGAGATTTTTAACTTGGAAAACTGAAAAGTTGTTTGTAAACCTGGTGGGATAGCAACAATGTGTGGGATGTGATTTGAGACCAGTGGTGTGCAGGATCCAGCCCCTACCAGCTCTCCTGACAACAAACTATTAAATTTTCAGAAATTTTCTGAGCTGGTTATCAGTAAAAATTAAACTATATAAACTTATCATTAAAATAAATTATATTAAAAACAAAAAATAAGTACTCAAAACTCATCACTTCATAATTATTTTTACTACATTTTACTGTTATCAATGCTCTTGAAGTCATTTGTGCCTATTTTATCTGCATTGGAAATACTGTATAATGGTGTATACTACTGAACACTTTTTCCAGCCCTGTGTTCACTGACGTCATGTTGGTAACTTGAAATCAGCCACAAAAGAGGTACTAACCCCATGGAAATTGGCAAACACAACAAATCAGGACTTGATTTATTGTTTTGTTAATTGTCTAGACTTAAGAAAGCGATAAAGCGTTAATAATGTAGATTAAACTTGAAAGTGTGTCATGTCTATAGCCACTATATTTTGAATAGCACAAAAAACTTGAGAAAATATTTTTCCAGTATTTGAAGCTATTATCTGATTCAGCAAAGAAGTGGTTCACTCCATGGAGAAATGAATGAGTGAAGTTCTGATGTATGTCTGTTTTCATGTTCCTTTTTCTCATTAACTTGAACAAAACCGTCAACCAACTAAGCAGAATTGTAAGAATGATATATTGCTCCAAGTATACCAGACATCAGATGCTAAATACATCAGGAAACCTTTTATAGTTCTCTTCTGAAAACCATGCTACTCACAAACATGCTGCGTCTTTTCCAACTCATCTGTGACTTTTCCTCTCTTTGCTCTAAAGGTTATTGTTAAAGGCTATGACACATTCATTTGTTCAGTCATCCACACCCATCCCTGTGACCACAAATTACCTTCGAATGGTGTTACAAAAAGTCTGTGGGAAAAGAGAAACATCTTAGTACTGGATTTATGAAATCATAGCTTTCCTTCCTTGGAGACATAATTCTGTTATTTAACCCACTGTTGGGAGGTTGTTTAGATTTACATATCAGGGGGAAATGGCTTTACCCAACAGAATTTGTTTTCCTAAGCCTTAGGGATAGTCTGATGATCCATGATAGCATATGCAATTCACACAAGTAAATGTGGGTAAGAATATCATATGGTTAAAGTTCAGTTTCTAAGCCTTGAGTGACCAGGTTTTGAAATACATTCAGAACTCTATTACACACCTGCTCCTTATGATGGGGTAATCTGGTCAAGCCCCTGCCTTCAGAAACTTAGTAACCCTATTTTAATTGATGTTTCAGCTTTAGTCAGTTGAGTATCACCCTCATCATTTTTGTCATATCCATGTATCTCTTGTACCTTTATTTACTTAGTAATTTTTAAAATTGACTTTTTCCTTTTAACATAGCTTTATCCTAGGTGACATTACCCATGATCTTGAGTTTAAGGTAATTATCTTGAGTTTAAAGTTATTTTTTTCTAATACTTATTAAAATATTGCCTAACAATTACAATTTTTAAAAGTTTGTCCTTGTACCACCAATGGTATGTGTACCACACTTTGGGAAATGTTATGCTTCTGGTGGTAATAACTAAGCATTAGGTCAAATAGTTTTGTTTATTCCTCATGTCAACTTTATGAGGCAGGCATTGCTATCTCTATTTAGTAAGTGCGGAAACTGAGAAATTAGAGATGTTAACTAACTTGTCCAGAGTCATGAGTTGAGCCAAAATTTACTTGACCAAGATCCATACTAACCCTTGCTACTCACAGTATGATTTGTAGACCAGCAGTATCAGCATCACCTGGGAGCTTGTTGGAAACGCAAAAGCTCTGGCCCGGCTCCAGACCTAATTGATCAGCATCTGAAGTTTAACGAGATTCCCAGGTGATTCTCATGGACATTAAGCTGTGAGAAGCCTTGATCCAGACTCCTGTGCGGTCTGCCTACTGTAAGAGAAGAAGATGGATCCTTCGGCCATTGATTTGGCTGGTCTCCTTATCTCTCTGCGGTACTGTGTCCTTCATGCCCTGCTGCTCTGAGATACAACTGGTTTTTGAGAAACTTGGTTATCGATGGGAAGGTAGGAGATAGTATTCTTAATCATTTTGGTTATTTTTCTCTCTTAAAGTCATCTTTTGTTTGCTTTCCTTTTTTCCTTAATTGAGGTATCAAGGCTAGGCTGAGAGCTCAACATTTTCACTCTTTTCTCTCCTGGTTTCCTTCCCCAGAATCCCCAGATCAAGTTCTTGCCCTTTGAAATGGCCTGGTCGTTTTTTTCCTGCCTACCCCAAACCTGCCTAGGCCCTGAGAACCGTCTGCACAGCTACAACTAATTTTCAATTATTCTTGGATGGTTGTAATAGTATGTATACCATCCTGACTCTTGGCTTCTTTCCTTCTGCCTGCTGCTCTCTGCCACTTAGCTATTTTATTGCTTGCTTTTCTTTGCAGTAAGCTGTGCTTACCTCTGCACTTGTGAAGCCTCTGTCTCCATTCTGCCATGCATCTCACTCTTGCCGTTGCTCTCACAATTGGAAGTTTTAATACAAGCAACAGCCTCAGGAGACCCTATTAAGACAATCTTCTGGAAGTGGTCAAAGTGTTGGGAATTTGATGGTTGGTTCTGGGAACATCAGGAATGGCTGTGACTGATGAGCATAACTGGCTATAAATTTTGAAGTATTCCAGTGTGTCATCAGTATTTCATCAGCTTATTGTCTTTGTGTTTTTTTTCATAGAATTTCCCTGTGAATCCTATGCCTGGAGGAGTCTGCAGGGTTTCTAGACACCACACCCAGTTTGTACAGTAACAGGCCTTCTGTCTTGGTATTTATGTAGTTGCTTATTCAGCCTCCAAGATGACTAGTTAATTGAGATGAGTAGAAGTTGGATCTATCATGAGATCACACCTTGCCTTCTTGTTCACTGGTGGCCAGATACACGTCACAATAATATTTCATTTTCTTAACTTTGATACTGTTAAAAGGGAGTCGACTCATTTGAATTATAAGAGGCACTGAAAGAAAACTGTACTATTCGTTACATATTGTAAAGCGAGAAACAAAGAGGAATAGTTGTTTCTTACTGTAGTAATTTCAGACTCTGAAAGATTTGTTTATCAGATAGACACACCTATCCCAACCCAGATTTTTTTTAATGCTCTTCAGCTTTGTAGTCATTTAGACTTGAGGTTTTTTCGGTTTTTTTTTTTTCTCCTTTCTGGCACATTTTTTGGGTATACACCCTTCTTCCTTCCCCTTTGTCATTTTCTTATTTCCTTGAGAAAAGGAGAGTCCCTCTTAGAGTGTAGAGTAAACATTTCTTTGTGAAGTGTGACTTATTTAAGCTTCAGGGGTTGTCAGTGTATACACAATAGAGAAGGTAATGGAAGCTCCCAGGCATGCCAAGTCAGCACTTTGTACGTGTGAAGGCCAAAGAGCACGTTAAGCAGGCTGAAAAAATTTTAACAAGTCAGAACATTTTACAATTTCCATATTTATCAAACATGTCAGGGGATGGGATCACAAAGCCTTCCAGGGATTAACTGCCTCTAGGACTTGAACTGTTTTATTAAGATGGAGGAAGCCAAGTTCTCAACACCCCATGATTTGCTCTAATAACCACAAGAGTTAGAATGTAGGTGATCCTTGCTGAATGAAAGGTAATCCTGAGGCTAAAATGCTCCTTGAATGGGGAAAAAAAAATCTCTCAACAGATGAACTGTGTGTAAATCTATCTGACAGACCTTTGGAGTTTGAAGTTTATTTACCTAGAGCTTCAGTTTTATTAATTCTCCGGTTGGTGGTTCTTGACCTTTGACACTTAAGGGCTTAGAATATGAAGCCTAAGTAGATGTTCGGAAACATGCAGACATTCTCAAAGAGGGGTGGCCATTGGGTTTTTGGGGTTGGCGAAGCATCCTAGAGTTACTATTTGTTTTCAAATGTTTGGGGCTTGGCAGATCCTAAGATGCCTTTGCCAAGCATTTTCCTTTGAATTTTAGTACAGGAATATCCTGGGTGGAATTTAATTGCTTTATTGGTGATTCATTTGCATTATACCGATCAGAATGCTGTTTTGGAAAAGATACTTGATGACTCACAAATATTAGGAGCTTTACAGACAGCTTTTTTAGTACCAGCATTTTCTTAGATGAGGATAGAAATGGAATTCAAGCTCCAAATATTTTCAGTAAGATTTGGAACTTGGAATCTTTAAGTAGTGGTTTCTAAATTTGTTTATCACTTTTTCCACAAAAGCAAACCAGACTGCTTCCCTGGCTTGATCTGCAAATCTTTAGAAAACTTGCAGACCTGATCTGCAACCTTGCGCCAACTCTTAATTTGAAAATTAATGTTAAAGAAAAAAAAAGGTTTCCAACAAATAGGTAGAGAGAGCAACCCTCTTCTGGAGAAGTAAACTGGAATTAAAACAACGACCCAAGGAGACTTAAGCATAGGGTAGATTTTGGGTTCTAAAGCCAAATTACCAGGAATGACAAAACCCCTGGGGAGGACTAAAGTTATATAAGGTGCCATGAGCTAGCTTTTCCATTACAGTTTGTAGAAAAGCTTGTAAAACAAGGAAGCAAGCTGAGACTTTACAAATGAGGACTAAGCCATAAACTTTTTAAAGAACAGAGAAAGGACATGGCTAAATGGCACTGAACTTCTTACTGCCCATTGGGTTGCAGCAAAGCATGATGATAAAAACAAGCTTCTTCTTGTCTATCGCCAGCTTCCTATCTTTTATAATTAGCCCAGAAACAGCAGTGCCAGCAACTTGAATGACTACTCACTGTCTCCTTGAGAAAACAGCAATGCAAATAATCATCTAACAGGAGAAGGAAAAAGCATTTCAAACAAATTGATGTGGATGTCTTCACGTTCAAATTATTTTAAAACTAACTGGTAGGAAATGTCGGGAAATTTTAGTTATGAATTCTGCTAACCGGTGTTAGGAGAGGACAGAATCATATAGACTCTTTTATTTGCTTCAGATAGTGGGGTGCAGGAGGCATGGACGTGTGGTTGAGCTAGTGTTGATGAGTTTCTTCTCTCCCTTAATCCATATGTTCTTCTAACTGCTTAAAATGCCAAAGAAGCAGGAAGATCTGTTTTGAATCCTTGACTTTATCCTGGTACTGGTTTAACTGGTGAGATTATTAGGTGGTCTATAGAGAACCACACTGATGTAGGTCTAAAATTTTTTATTTGGGCCAACTTTAAGTAATTGTAAGTGTTCCTTTCAGTGTAAGTAAAAAGTCATGTTTTTCTTCTTAAACTTTGGTCCCGATGACCTTAAAACAGACAATTTGCTGAAGACGACCTTTTCCTTTTTCTTTTTTTCTCTTCTCTTTCTCTACCTTTCTTTTCTTGTTCCTCCTTCTTACCCTTTCTTACTGGTTATAATCTAATTAGTGGGTGCTTATTAATGACCAGCGGGAACATTGTGACATTTTACTTTTTGCCCACTTGCAGTCTGTTCTAGCAGGGAGGATTTGTGTGAAATTGAGAGGAAAAGATGGATCCCACCCATTCGATGCTATTACTGTTTAGAAAATGGAAATGATTTGTTGCATTGTTGAGAGCATACCTTATATTTGGACAATAGAGAATATAAGTAAACATTTTAAGGGCAGCTCTTGCTTTATACTTCTTATCTGCAACAGTACCTTTTACATAGTAGAGGCTGAATACTAAATAGTTACTGATTTTAATTCTGTTAATTTTTGAGTATGAGGGAAGATAAATTAATTCTGTATCTTAATATGTTATGCAGGAGTGGTAAACAATATTTTCTGCCAAAAATCCATTAACCATAGGAAACAAAAACCAATGAGGATCATATAAGTAAGAAGTAATTTAGTTTTTACAAGTTTAATTTTTTTAGAGAGAAGAATAAAATGTTCTGCAGTCTGCATTTGAAATTAAAATCAAGAAGCAAAGCGTTCTCATGAATAAGTATGTGAAACAATAATGTGAAAATACCTTACCTCTGTATTTACTACTGTTCTACAGTAGGTATTATTTAATGACTGGAGGACAAGCCAGGGTGTAATATGGGATAGGAGAAAAGAGAGCATCTTATTTAGCCTAGACTGCTATGGTAAAATACCACAGACCAGGTGGTTTAAACAACAGATACTTATTTCTCATATTTCTGGAGGCTGGGAAGTCCAAGGTCAAGGTACCTGCAGATTCAGTTCTTGGTGAGCGCTCTCTTCCTAGCTTGTAGACAGCTGCCTTCCTGCTCTGTATTCATCTGGCCTTTCCTCGGTGCTTGTGTGTGGAGAGAGAGTAGGACCTCTGTGGCCCTCTTCTTATAAGGGCACTAATCCCATCACGAAGATCCCACCTTCGTAGCTTAATCTAACCTAATTACCTCCCAAAGACCCCACCTCCAAATACCATCACATGGGGGGAGTAGGGCTTCAACATATGAATTTTGGGGGGAATACATTCAACCTGTAGTAGAGAGCAAGATATGCAAGCTGTCATGAATGACGATTTACCTGCTTAAAAAAGAAAAGCTTTATAGATTTGTTCAGGGTTTAAAATGATTAGATTTTTAAAATTTAAACTATTTTCTCAATTCTTCTCAGTTTTATCTTCTTAGATTTAGTAGCAGCACTACTGGAAACCCTGGCTTCCTCCTCTGGAAATTGCAGAATACTGTATTTCATTGTAGAAAAAAAGGTTCTGTGGAAGAGCTTGTACATCTTGTAGCCATTTGGAATATTGCTTCTAAAAAACGTTTAAAGCCATCTATAAACTTTGTGGTTTTCAGTATAAAATGTGATTAATTATTGATACTTCTCTACAAACCATATAGAATTATGCTGTGGTCCAATTTAAGCTCATTAGATGAAAGATCTTCCATTTTAGTATAGTGTTTATAATATATAAGATATAGGATAATAGGATTCTAGGGATTTTTAAATTCTAATATCTCCTGTGTTTTTACCATATTAAGAGGCCATTTCACATCATGTATTCACTATAGGAGGCTTTTACTATATAATATGTCATGTATCTGCATAAATAAGATTTCTATTTAGAAGTAAGCTTCTTCAGAGCCCATTTTTATTTATTTATTTATTTATTGGTGTTTATCATTCCAGTGCTTTTTATTTTTAAATTTTTTAAAATGTTTTTTTAACTTTATTTTTGGCTGTGTTGGGTCTTCGTTGCTGCACATGGGCTTTCTTCTAATTGTGGCGAGTGAGGGCTGCTCTTCATTGTGGTGCACAGGCTTCTCATTGCATTGACTTCTCTTGTTGTGGAGCATGGGCTCCAGGCGCAAGGGCTTCAGTAGTTGTGGCTCATGGGCTCTAGAGCACAAGCTCAGTAGTTGTGGCACACGGGCTTAGTTGCTCTGCGGCATGTAGGATCTTCCCGGACCAGGGCTCGAACCCGGGTCTCCTGCATTGGCAGATGGATTCGTTATTAACCACTGCACCACCAGGGAGGCCCCTATTTATCTTTCATGCATATAATTTTTTTTTTAACTGAATTATAGTTTGTTTACGAATGTTGTGTTAGTTTCGAGTGTACAGCAAAGTGACTCAGATATATATATATATATATATATTCTTTTTCAGATTCTTTTCCATTATAGGTAATTAAAGATATTGAATATAGTTCCCTACACTATACAGTAGGTCCTTGTTCATCTTTTTTACACATAGTGCATATAAAATTTTGATTCCTTAAGATCAGAAAGCAAACGAAAGAATAGCAGGTAGACAACTTTTAAAGAAGCAGAGGGAATAAGGAGAAGAAAAATAAAGTTTATGAGAAGAGTTTGGTTTTGTTAAGGGAGCCAAGGTATTCAACAGAGGGAGATGACAAGATTCTATCAGTATCTGCTTGCCAGAGGAAGTAAAACCCTCTCCCACTTCTATGCAAAATCCTGTTAATACTAGATATTTTCACATTATGATTATAAAAGAAATATGTGCCTGTTGTGAGAAATTTGAAAAGAATGTGAAAAATAAAGGAGGGTAACTGTAACACCAACCACCTGGAGATAATGACTTAACTTTTTTTCATGGTTGCATGACTTTATTAGTGCAATTTAGTTTTTCCACCTTTATTGAAATATAATTGACTTAATATAACATTGTGTTAAGTTTAAAGTGTACAGTGTAATGGTTTAATATATGTATATAGTATTGTGAAGTGATTACCATGATAAGGTTAGTTAATACATCCATCACCTCACGTAGTTAGTTTTTGTTTTGGTTTTTTTTGTGGTGAGAACTTTTTTTTTCTTTCTTTCTTTCTTTCTTTTTTTTTTTTTTTTTTTTTTTTTTGCGTTACGCGGGCCTCTCACTGTTGTGGCCTCTCCCGTTGCGGAGCACAGGCTCCGGACATGCAGGCCCAGCGGCCATAGCTCACGGGCCCAGCAGCTCCGCGGCATGTGGGATCTTCCCGGACCAGGGCACGAACCCGTGTCCCCTGCATCGGCAGGCAGACTCTCAACCACTGCGCCACCAGGGAAGCCCTTGTGATGAGAACTTTTAAGATCTATTCTCCTAACAACTTTCAAATATACAATACAGAATTGTTAACTATGGTCACTAGGCTGTACATTACATCTTCAGAACTTATTAATCTTAAAACTGGAAGTTGGTACCCTTTAACCGTATGCACACCCTCCACCCACCCAGACCCTGGCAGCCAGCAATCTGCTCTGTTTGTCTGAGTTCATTTTTTTTAGATTCCACATGTAAGTGTGATAATACAGAATTTGTCTTTCTCTATCTGACTTAACTCACCTAGTGTAATGCCCTCAAGGTCCATCCATGTTTCCATGTTGCTGTAAATGGCAGGATTTCCTTTTTTGTTTTCAATGGCTGAATAATATTCCATTGTGTGTGTGTATATGTTTGTGTGTGTATCACATTTTCTTTACCCATTCATTTGTTGATGGACACAGATTATTTCCGTATCTTGGCTATTGTAAATAATGCTGCAATGAACATTGTGGTGCAGCTATCTCTTTGAGATAGTGATTTCATTTCCTTTGGATATGTACCCTGAAGTAAAATTTCTGAATCATATGGCAGTTCTATTTTAATTTTTCAGGAACCTCCATACTGTTTTCCATAGTAGCTGCACTAATTTACATTCCTACCAACAGTGTAGTAAAGTTCCCTTTTCTTGAACCCTCTTACACTCTTGGTGGGAATGTAAATCGGTGCAGCCACTGTGGAAAGCAGTATGGAGGTTCCTCAATAAACTAAAAATAGAGTTGCCATATGATCCAGCAATCCCACTCCTGGGCATATACCCAGACAAAACTATAATTTGAAAAGATACACGCACCCCTATGTTCATAGCAGCACTGTTTACAATAGCCAAGACATGGAAGCAACCTAAATGTCCATCGACAGATGAATGGATAATGAAGATGTTGTACATATATACAATGGAATATTACTCAGCCATTAAAAAGAAAAAAATAATGCCATTTGCAGCAACATGGATGGACCTACGGATTATCATATTAAGTGAATTAAGTCAGAAAGAGAAAGACAAATACCATATGATGTCACTTACATTTGGAATCTAAAATACAGCACAAATGAACATATCTATGAAACAAAAACAGAGTCACAGATATAGAGAACAGACTTGTGGTTGCTAAGCAGGGGGTGGGGTAGGGAAGGATTGAGAGTTTGGGATTAGCAGATGCAAACTAGTATATATAGGATGGATAAACAACAAGGTCCTACTGTATAGCACAGGGAGCTATATTCAATATCCTGTGATAAACCTTAATGGAAAAGAATATGAAAAAGAATATATATGTATAACTGAGTCACTTTGTTGTAAAGCAGACATTAAATACAACATTGTAAATCAACTATACTTCAATAAAATTTTTAAAAAGTTCCCTTTTCTTCCATCCTCTTCGGCACTTGTTATCTCTTGTCTTTTCAGGCTCAGCGGCCATGGCTCACAGGCCTAGCCGCTCCGCAGCATGTGGGATCTTCCCAGACCGGGGCACAAACCCGTGTCCCCTGCATCGGCAGGCATACTCTCAACCACTGTGCCACCAGGGAAGCCCTCTCTTGTCTTTTTAATAGTAGCCATTCTAACAGGTGTGAGGTGATACCTCATTGTGGTTTTGATTTGCCTTTCCCTGATGATTAGTGATGTCGAGCATCTTTTCATATACTTGTTGGCCATTTGAATATCTTCTGTGGAAAATGTCTATTCAGATCCTTTGCCCATGTTGAATAAACACTGTCTTGGCCTGCTGTTGGTTTTGTTGACCACTGTTTTTTGTTCTCATTACAGTGTCCCAGGCACTGTATTAAGCATTTTACAAATATTATCTCCTTTCATCAACACTATGAGTATAGGTATTATTATGCCCTGAGGTTGTGTTTCAGGGAACGTCTATAAATGAGTCTGCTTCTTTAAGTGGGCTTCACTGTATGGAGAGAATGCAGAAAATAGGAAAGAAAGCTAGACATCATTTATCTGTTGTTTTCATTTTCTCCTTTTTCTTTCTCTTTCTCTGTGTCTGTTTCTTCTTGAGGTTTTATTTTGGAGGGAAGGAAAAGGAATTTTTTTCTTTTAAAGGATAAAATGTTTTTTAACTGAAGTCTTATCTGCTGTGTTCAGTGTGTGAACAAGTTCTAAATTGTGAAAAAGTCTTATCAGAAGAAAGGCTGCTTTGAAAATGATATGGCCATATTTGTTGGGTGTTCACTCCTCTAAAGCCTAGATGAAGTATACAGGGGAGTAACTGAATTTTATAATGTTTAGATAGCTACCTAGTGAGTAAGCATACTTTATGCATTTAATAGGAAGTTGAGATCAGCCTCCATAGAGCTTATAATGATAGAACTGAGTTAAGCAATCAGTAACTTGGACATTCTGTTAGCTGATTGAGCTGCTACTCTGACCCTGGGCCAGACCCCACTTACCTCTAAGGTGCCAGGACACATCAGAGTTCCTAGAGGTTGCACTGATGCTTGTTCCAGAATACTTCTGTGATTAAGTGCCCCTGTTCCTCTGCCAACACCCAAGGCTTATTCATCTTTCCTTCTCAGAGGCACTCCTTGCCCTCTCCTTCTCCTTTTGGATTCCAGACAACTCCAGATTTCCTGGGTCCAAGTGGTCTGTAGTTCCTAGAGCCCAAGATCTCCTTGGAATTGCTATTAAGACTTTGAGATTTTATAGCAAGAGTTTGCAAACAGTCCTTCCGAGTATCTCTTGGGTTTGCCCCTCTGTATCTATCACCATAGCCAAGAGAGTAATCCACCATAGCCAAGAGAGTAAACCAGATTTCTGGAATTCTGGTTTTCTTAAAAAATGGAGAAAATAATGTTAAAGTTTATATGGAAAAAGTAATGTGTGAAAAGAACCAATAAATTTGTGAAAAAGATAAGCTACTTACAATTTTTAAAATATAAATATATATTGAACATTTTTTTCTGTGCTGCTAAATTCTTCTACAACATGGCTTTTAACGGCTGCATAGTAGTGAACATATCAATTACTATCTTTTTTATTTTTATTTTTTGGCCGCACCGTTTGGCATACGAGATCTTAGTTCCCTGACCAGGGATCAAACCTGTGCCCCCTGCAGTGGAAGTGCGGAGTCTTAACTACTGGACCGCCAGGGAAGTCCCCTACTATCATTTAAATCGTTTTTAAGTTTAGGTTATTCCTTTGTTTTGAATATTTTTTTGCTATTATAAATACGTTGTGGGGAGTATCCTCTGGATAAATTCTTGTGAACGACCCTGGTTGTTTCTATGAAATAAAAACCTAGAAGTAAAATTGCTAGATGGATTTTCACATTTTTAAGGCCTTTGCCACAAGGGTGCCCATTATTGTGCTACTAACAATAGACTTTACTGATCTAATTCCCAGTGGACTCTTTGTTTACTAAAGAGACTGAACATTTTTTCACATTTGTCATTTATATTTGACAAGTATATTTTTCTTTTTTGACAACTGTTTTTAGGGGAACTACAAAGGGATCAACTCATTAGCTTTAAAAACCAAGAAAACTTACTTGAGGTTTAAGGCATTTTGAGATGTAAATGGTGCACGAACTGGTAGGCAAATTACAATCAAGCTACAGACTCCGACTTTTTTGAACATGACAGAAAGATCTGGTTTTTCTGCATTTCTCTCTGCTTCAGTCTGTATGGCAATTAGGACATTAACTATAACAGCTTGAGGAAATAAGAACACTGTGACATCTGGGGAATTCTATACCAGAAATCTCTTAAATTTTCTCCTTAGGTCCAACTTGGGTAACACCATCAGGTATATTTCTTCAGCTCCTGCTATTAATTAATTAGCAATAATAGTAATAATTAACATTTCATATATCCAACATAAACTGTGTGCCAGGCACTGTGCAGTGTACCTGAGATGGAATTTAAATATTTTGTTTCTTTTGACTGATGGGAAAATTTACCCTTAAGAGGGATTAACTAACTTGCCATCCAGTGAGAGGACAGAACTCTGCAGCTGGCCTCATTACCACTAACTAGAATCACTCCCCCCATTCAGTCTTTTCTGTCCTTACTCCTAACTCCTGCTTCATCACCTCTAGTCATTTCTAGATTTCTTTACTCTTTTTCTCTCTTGGTGTCTTCCTTTTCTCTGTCTCACTTCCCTGCCTTCCTGTCATATGGACACGTAACTGCCTTCTGCTTCTTTTTTTTCTGTGTCTTATCACCCATTAGTTTTATAGGTAGCCACATTTAATTTAACCTATCTATAAGCTTGATCTCCTTCTGTAGCAGAAGGGAGTGGTTCTACGGCCCATTCAGTAGGAAAGAATGTTTATTTGCCTTGTCACTTAATTGATGTGGGTGCTGCCATTTAAATGCTGATCGGTTTTCTAATAAAAGGTCCTAGTAGAATTAGGGAACTGGAGTTTTGCTTTTTATTTTAGATCTTTAGAATGTAGTTTTTGGGGAAAAAAAAGGTTACTTTCCCCTGAATGGCTCTGCACGGTTGAGTTATATGTATGAAAGAATGGGCTCTTGAAATGTATTTTGGAACATTAGGAGTATGATCAACTTATTAGGAATGCCTAGGCAAATTTTTGACATGAATAACTTGTCCACCTGTCTCTGCTTTGTTCTTTGGAATGAAAGAATGTATGAATCAAGCAGAATCTGTCTTTTTGAAATATCTTTATACCCTATCTCTGACTTCTATGTTTTTGGCTAACCAGAATGGTAGCATAGGACCCGGCATGAAGTAAGTGCTCAATAAATGTAAATTGCCTGGGTAAGTAATGGAATGAATGAGTTAATTATAGAGACCGAGAATGAGAAGATAGAATGGTTGTTCTAGAAGTGATTATTCCCCTCCAGGTAAAGCTTATTTAACTCTAGGCTGTACCATCAGAAGTTCTTGTATACCAAAGTTGAACCTTTCTGATCAAGAAGAAAGAACCTGTTGGATTCTTAAAAAGCACCTTTCATTCCTAATTTCCTTAAATACCTGAATCTATTATCTTGAGTAACTCTAATTAGGGTCCCTAGATCCCTCAGATTGTCTTAAATCCTTAGTTTTCTCCAAGAGTTCACTGTATCTGAGAAATACTGTAATGTAATCTGTTGGTAAGTGTTGATCTTACTTTACTCTGAGATCAGATTGATGTGTGTGTGCTGTGTGTGATATCAGTATTTAGGCGGTAGATTGTTCACATACACATATATCAAAAGCAGGACAAATGTTTTTTATAGAGTAGAAACTATAGTTCTTCCTTTCAGTGATCCATTCTTCTGTGTGTCTGATGTATTTGTAATCATGGGGGAAGGGTGTAGAAATTTGATTCCTAATGAGGTTCCAAGCTCTGTTCCGTCTTTCTAACTTGAATTTAGAGTTTGTGTGTGTGTGTGTGTGTGGTGCGCAGGCCTCTCACTGTCGTGGCCTCTCCCGTCACGGAGCACAGGCTCCGACGCGCAGGCTCAGCAGCCATGGCCCACGGGCCCAGCCACCCCGTGGCATGTGGGATCTTCCCAGACCAGGGCACGAACCCGTGTCCCCTGCATCGGCAGGTGGACTCTCAACCACTGCGCCACCAGGGAAACCTGAATTTAGAGTTTTATAACTTAAAGGTGAGGTTCATCTGTTGAGCAAATATTAATTGGATACCAGCTCTGTACCAGGTTCTAGGCATTAAGGTTAAAACAGTGAATAGGACTAACTTTTTAACTTTTTATTTCGACATATTTCAGTAAAATTGGAAAAATATTACAAAGAATTCTAGAATAATACCCTTCACTTAAATTTTCCAAATGTTAACATTTACCACAGTTGCTTTACACACACACACACACACACACACACACACACATCTTTATATTTCTGAACCATTTTGGAACTGAAGACATGATGTCTCTTTATCCTTAAATGCTTCCATATATATTCCTTAAAAAAAGGACAATCTCTTATATAACCATGGTACAGTTATTAAAAGCAGGAAATAAACATTGATATATTACATTATCTAGTCTATAGACTTTATTCAGATTCTTCCAGTTGTTTCAATAATAGCCTTTATAGCAAATTAAAATCCCTGGTAATGTGTTGCCTTCAGTTGCCATGTGTCTTAATCTCCTTTACTCTTGGGCACTTTATTAGTCATCCTTGTCTTCCACTACATTAACATATTTGATAAGTACAGGCCTGTTATTTTATTAAAAGTGTATCATTTTGAGATTGTCTAATGATTCCTTATGGTTAGATTCAGATTATGCATTTTGGGCAGTAGTACCACAGAAATGACATTTTGTCCTTATCTAATCCTATGAAAAACTATGAGTTCATAGGGATAACTTCAATTCCAATTCAGTATCGCAGAGTTCATTTTATTATTCCTCCTTTCTGTATTTTTAGCTCCCTTCTTTGACAGTGAGAAATTGGATCCATTATCTTCAATATATTTACTTATTTACTCAATCCTAGAATACAAAGAAAGCAGTTTCAGAATTACTAGCCCATATGTCCACAAAAAGGAACCCTACTAACTGTATACAGTATTTTAGAGTGCTTTGCTTTTAGCCTAATAAATATTGTTGTATTTATTATAGTGCAAATAACTGTGTTCAAAAGTTACTTGGATTAGTTTTCCATTCTGTGTCCCCCTGCATTCCTCCATCAAGTGTGGTTGTATTATTCATTTGAAATACAAGTTCGGTTCACTTATTTTGTTTATATTTCATTTTTGAGTCTTCTGTCATTCTTATTATTTATGTGTGCATGTGTAAAACATCAACATGTTTCCAAAACTCAGAACTGTACAAAAAGGTATACTCAGAGAAACATCACCTCCAATTCCTTCTATGTCATTTCCATTCTGCATCTTTTCTACCCACCCATATGTAAGTATCTAATCTCTCTCATTTCTTGTTCATTCTTCTGGTGTTTCTTTTTGCAGATATGTAGATATTTGAACAGATACTTCTATATTTCTTGTTTCCTCTTCTTTCTTACACAAAAATGTAGCATACCATAGATACTCTTATGTATTTTTTTCTTAATAATATATCCTTATATCATTCCATATCAGATCAAAGAGATTTTCCTCATTCTTTTTTTTTCCAACTGCATAATGCTCCATTGTGTCAATATACCACAAGATGACATTTTTGAACCAACCTTTAATTGTACTGAGGGAACATTTTCCTCTTTAAGTTTTAATCAGTTTGGAGAGCTAGTTAGGTCATGGTGGTAGTAATATGTTGTAATAATTTCCCCAAACTCAACAGGTTAGGAATAAACTAACATTCCTAACAAGTGAAAAGAACTTATCTAAATATGTAATAATTTTGGGCCTTAGTTTCTACATCTATAAATATGAAGGCATTGGTCTAGATGATCACTCTTGTCCTTTCCATCTTGAATATATTGATTTTGTATCCTGCAACTTTCTTTTTAACATCTTTACTGGAGTATAATTGCTTTACAATGGTGTGTTAGTTTCTGCTTTATAACAAAGTGAATCAGCTATACATATACATATATCCCCATATCTCCTCCCTCTTACATCTCCCTCCCACCCCTCTAGGTGGTCACAAAGCACTGAGCTGATCTCCCTGTGCTATGCAGCTGCTTCCCACTAGCTCTCTATTTTACATTTGATAGTATATATAAGTCCACGCCACTCTCTTACTTTGTCCCAGCTTACCGTTCCCCCTCCCCGTGTCCTCAAGTCCATTCTCTACGTCTGCGTCTTTATTCCTGTCCTGCCCCTAGGTCTTCAGAACCATATATATATTTTTTTAGATTCCATATATATGTGTTAGCATATGGTATTTGTTTTTCTCTTTCTGACTTACTTCACTCTGTATTGACAGATTCTAGGTCCATCCACCTCACTACAAATAACTCAATTTCATTTCTTTTTATGGCTAAGTAATATTCCATTGTATATATGTGCCACATCTTCTTTACCCATTCATCTGTCGATGGACACTTAGGTTGCTTCCATGTCCTGGCTATTGTAAACAGAGCTGCAATGAACATTGTGGCACATGACTCTTTTTTTTTAAATTAATTTATTAATTTATTATTTGGTTTTTTTTGGCTGCATTGGGTCTTTGTTGCTGCGCATGGCTTTCTCTAGTTGCGGCGAGTGGGGGCTACTCTTCGTTGTGGTGCGTGGGCTTCTCATTGTGGTGGCTTCTCTTGTTGTGGAGCATGGGCTCTAGGCACACAGGCTTCAGTAGTTGTGGCACGTGGTCTTCAGTAGTTGTGGCTCACGGGCTCTACAGCACAGGCTCGGTAGTTGTGGCACACAGGCTTAGTTGCTCCACAGCATGTGGGATCTTCCTGGAGGGCTCGAACCTGTGTCCCCTGCATTGGCAGGTGGATTCTTAACCACTGTGCCACCAGGGTAGCCCCGGCACATGACTCTTTTTGAATTATGGTTTTTTCAGGGTATATGCCCAGTAGTGGGGTTGCTGGGTTGTATGGTAGTTCTATTTTTAGTTTTTTGAGGAACCTCCATACTGTTCTCCATAGTGACTGTATCAATTTACATTCCCACCGACAGTGCAAGAGGGTTCCCTTTTCTCCCCACCCTCTCCAGCATTTATTGTTTGTAGATTGTTTGATGATGGCCATTCTGACTGGTGTGAGGTGTGTATCCTGCAACTTTACTGAGTTTGTTGATTCAGTTCTAACAGTTTTTTGGTGGAGTGTTTAGGGTTTTCTATGTATAGTATCATGTCATCTGAAAATAGAGACAGTTTTATTCCTTTCCAGTTTGGATGCCTTTTATTTCTCTTTCTTGTCTAATTGCTCTGACTAGGACTTCTAGTACTATGTTTACTAGGAGTGACAAGAGTGGGCATCCTTGTCTTGTTCCTGATCTTAGAGGAAAAGCTTTCAGCTTTTTACCATTGGGTATGGTGTTAGCTGTGGGCTTGTTATACATAGCCTTTATATGTGGAGGTACCTTCACTCTCTACCCACTTTCTGGAGAGTTTTTGCCGTGAATGGATGTTAAATTTTGTGAAAAGCTTTTCCTGCATCTATTGAGATGCTCCTATGATTTTTATCCTTTATTTTGTTAATGTGGTCTATCACATAGATTGATTTGCGGACATTGAACCAACCATCCTTGCATCCCTGAAGTAAATTCCACTTGATCATGGTGTGTCATCCTTTTAATGTATTGTTGATTCAGTTTGCTAATATTTTGTTGAAGATTTTTTGCATATGGTTCATTAGGGATATTGGACTGTAATTTTCTTGTAAAGTGTCCTTGTCTGGTTTTGGTATTAGGGTAATGCTGGCCTTGTAAAATCACTTTGGAAGTGTTTTCTCCTTAATAAATCCCTTGGAGGATGAGTGATTATTGATTTATTTGTGTACTTATGTATGATTAGAGTATTTAAGAATTCTGATGTACTTGCTGATGTGCAGATAACAGTATTAGTGTATATCCTTTGCTACCTACATTAAGAGAGAAATCATTTATCATCAAAGGCAAAAATTCTCTTCTACAAATGATTCACAAAAGAGGTTAAAATAACAAATTGGACAACCTAGAAGAAATGGATAAATTCCTAGAAACACAACCTGCCATGAATCATGAAGAAATAGAAAATCTGAACAGACCAATTACTAGTAAGGAGATTGAATCTGTAATCAAAACCTCCCAACCAACAAAAGTCCAGGACCAGATGGCTTCACTACCTCATGGAATCTTACCATGTGAGATGGAGAGCAGTCATGTGATAAGAGCAGCCACAGATCAATTAGCAATGCTAGATATAGAAATCTTGGATATTTTAAAATATAAGATTATTTATATCTTTGCAAAAATATAAGAGAAAATATCACACAGACACACTTTCTGGATATTTATAATGTCTACTAGAATTTGGTTACAATATTATCATTTGCCAGTAGATGCCACTATCTGATATGATATCCTCTTAACAACCAGGATATTATATTCCTTACATTCCAGGCCTCAAATACTCTTAAAAAGTAGTTTCCTCCAATGTCTATTTTATAGATGGAAAGTCTATATTGCAAGTTTATAGAAAATGAAGGTCATTTCAATTGTCTTGAAACTTTTAATATTACGAAAGGTTTCCTTTTCTCCTCTTTCTGTTCTCCTTTCCTTTGTTTTTCTCTTCAGAGTTTACATTTTCCTTTTTTGAATGAAATTTCCTTTTGTTTATAGTGTTACTAACAAGTAAAGTGACACTTGACTTTGCTTTGTCTTGATATTGCTGTAGCAGAGCATGTGAGATTCCTTCAAGCTTCATTCCAAGGTTGGCTCTGATTTTGTCAGTTTCCAGCACATATATATATTTTTTGAAATAGGTATTGTATCTCAATTGAATATTTCCTAAGAAACAGGTATAGCACTAAAGAAAAGCTAGGAGAAAATATCAGTAAGTGTTGATGTGAACCTCAGTAGAGAATTCCCTAAGCGTAAGAGCAATGGAAGAAATAAAAGATTAATAGATTTGTGTTAAAATATTAATATTTTATTAATACAAAAAACTTAAATAGAAAAATAATAAAGTCGTATATTTCAAAGACATACTTAAAATTTAGTTATTTAGTTTTGTTTAAAGATAATGCCTAATGCTGTGTGTGATACGGGCACACTCATAGACCTCTGATTGGGGGTTTAAAATGGTAGAGCTTCTCTGGACTGTAACTTGGTGTCATAATATTAGGAATTTTGAAATTGTCCGTAAACTTCTTTTTTTTTTTAACATCAGGATTAATAGAAAATCTATCTTAAAGAAATAATCATATATATATAAATATTTATATATAAAGATATTTACTGCCTTATTATTTAAAATTAAAAATAGAAAACAATCCAAATATTTCACAGGGATTAAATATGTTGTGTATTTATACAATATTATATAGTATTATGAAGTCATTAAAATGTTTATAAAAATTTTAATGTTTTCACATTCTTATGTTATAGTGATAAATAAGACAGGAAAATAAACTACATACAACATGAGTTCATATATTTGAGAGAGAAGACTTGAAAGACATATACCAATGGGTTATGAGTGATTTTTATTTTATATTTTCTGTATTAAGAAAATTTTCTTAGAGATCGTGTGCAATTTTTATAATAATATAATGGATGTTATTTTCTAAAGACAGTTTCTTCCTTTGACCTGGTGAGATCAATCTATTGACTTGCAGTATACTCCAAAAGAATAATCAGAAATATAGAAAAGCATTCATTGTTATATTCATAATAGTGAAAATTTGAAAGCAACCTAATGTTTATGAGAGTTAAGGAGGATGATGTTTCAATTAGAGGAGAGGATATCATGTTTGCAAAGAATTTTTAATAATATGAGGAAACATAATTTAGGGGACATGTTACAAAATTATATATACAGTTGAGATCTCAAACCATGTTGATAATGCCTGAAATAAAGTATGGAAAGAATACAGAAAAGTGTTAGTGTTTCTGCTGAATGGATAGCATGATAAATACTTTAAAAATTCTTTTTGCTTTTCCTGCTTTTCTATTTTTCTAGAAAGAAATATATAGTGTTTTCACTTTTGTTTGTTTGTTTTGCTTTGTTTTGGCCTAAAACAACAGAAATTTATTTTCTCACAGTTCTGGAGCCCAGAATTTCAAAATCAGTGTGTTGGCAGGGTTGATTCCTTCTGGAAGCTCTGAGAGAAAATCAGCTCCATGGTTTGCTCCTAGCTTCTTGTGACAGCTGGTAGTCCTTGGCATTCCTTGGCTTGTAGCTTCATAACTCCAATCACAGCTGATCTCTGTCTTCACATGGCTTTCTCCCTGTCAAAAAGCTTTCTCCCTTTGCAATCCCAAATCCAAAATGATCTCATCTTAGATTCTTTTTTTTTTTTTGGAAGTATAATTGATTTACAATATTGTGTTAGTGTCAGGTGTCCAACAAAGTGATTCAGTTATATATATTTTTTCAGATTATTTTTCATTGTAGGTTATTATAAGATATTGAATATAGTTCCAGTGCTATACAGTAAATCCTTGTTGCTTATCTATTTTATGTATTGTAGTTTGTATCTGTTAATCTCATACTCCTAATTTATTCCCCCCTCTTCCCCTTTGGTAACCATAAGTTTGTTTTCTATGTGTGTACGTTATTTCTGTTTTGTATGCAGATTCATTTGTGTTATTTATAAGATTCCACATATAACTGATAGCATATAATATTTATCTTTCTCTGTCTGACTTCATTAAGTATAGTATTCTCTAGGTCCATTCATGTTGATGAAAATGGCAATATTTCATTCCTTTTTATGGCTGAGAAATAGTCCATTGTTTATGTATACCACATCCTTGTAAGCCAGTTGTCTGTTGATGGGCACTTGGGTTGTTTCTATGTCTTGGCTTTTGTAAATGGTGCTGCTGTGAACACTGGGGTACATGTATCTTTTCGAATTAGAGTTTTCATGTTTTCCGGGTGTATGCCCTGGAGTGGGATTGCTGGATCATATGGTAACTCTATTTTTAGTTTTTAAAGAAACCCCATACTGTTTTCCATAGTGGCTGCACCAATCTACATTCCCATCAACAGTGTAGGAGGGTACAGAGTTTTAATTAAGGGAAAAGCATTTAAAACAAGACTGATTATAATAAAGAATTCTGAGATCACATTTGATGTGAAACATGACATTAAGATTTTCAGATAATTAATTCTTCAAGCAGTGTATTGCATGTTCCTAAATAGAAACAAGACAGGAAAAAAAAATGGAAAAAGCATTAGACTGTTGCACAAAGGTGATTTAATATATTTTTCTCACATGGCAGAGCACACTCATTCACCAAACATTGTAAGAAAACCTTCTAGGTGCAGACCAAAGTACTGTGCACTCGGAGTATCTGAAAAGGCATGATCCCTGCCCTCAGGGATCTTAATATCTGATAGGGAAGATATAAGAGATGTTCACAAAGAACTGATAAAGCTAACACATTTAAGGTGACATAAAAGAATGATTAAGTATTCCTGAAGTTCAAAGGAAAAGGAAAAAAATCACTCTGAGAGGATCAGAAAAGATTGTGGAAAGGGTGGCATTTAGGTGGGCCCTTAGAGAACGGGTCTGATTTCAATAGTTAGAAATGAAAGGGAATGCATTCCAGGCAGAGGGAAGACATGAT
Source organism: Pseudorca crassidens (assembly GCF_039906515.1). Lineage (NCBI taxonomy): Eukaryota > Metazoa > Chordata > Mammalia > Artiodactyla > Delphinidae > Pseudorca > Pseudorca crassidens. The sequence goes on along the minus strand of NC_090296.1, from coordinate 34,503,292 downwards.
CAAAGAAACAGAGGTGAGAAAACGCAGAAGCAATTTTTAGATCAGTGAAAACTCTTTTTAAAATAACAACTTTTTATAACACTTAGTATTTACAATTTTGTGGTTTGCAGAGTTGCACAACCAACACCGATATCTAATTTTAGAATATTTTCTTCACCCCATGAAGAAACCCTGTACCCATTAGTAGTCATTCCCTACCTCCTGCCCCCACCCATTTCTCCCACTTTCCAGCCCCTGGCAACCACTAATCTATTTTCTGTCTGTATGGATTTGCTCATTCTGGATATTTCATATAAATGGAGTCATACAATATGTGACCTTTTTGTGGCTAGTCTCTTTCACTTAGCATAATGGTCATCCACGTTTTAATGTGTATCAGTGCGTTATTTCTTTTCATTGCCAAATAATATTACACTGTGTGGATATATCACATTTTATTTATTCATTCATCACTTGATAGACATTTGGGCTGTTTCCACTTTTTGGCTATTATGAACAATGCTGCTATGAATATTTGTTCACAAGTTTTGTATGGACGTGTTTTCAGTTCCCTTGGGTTTTTAGCTAGGTGTGGAATAGCTGGGTCATATGGTAACTCCTCGATTGTTGCAAGCCTTTTGGTTGATTTCCAGAGTTCTGGAGGAGTGGATTTTGACAATTTTGCTACCACTGGATGCCCCTGGTGATATGGAAGGAAATATTGAGGGAAATATTCGTTGTTTGAAATTGGGTTTATGTGTGTCAGTTTCCTTATCTCTAACTGGGATGATATTACTTCTGTATACAAGAAATGTTCTCTGGGCATAGAGGCACTTTTTCCATGCCTTTTCTTCACAGATGGAGGAGCCGAAAGTAGAGTTTTTTTAGTAGTCGCATCTCAGTAGCCATAGACAGAAATCAAGTATCTTATCCTGATAAGTATTTTATCAAGTGTCTTACCAACTACAGGTAAGAATGAATGACTAATATAATATTATACGTCAACTGTACTTCAGTTTTAAAGCATGAGTGAGCCGGAGAAGTTTAACCTGAAGGAGAGTGAATATAAAGGAGTAATAGGGCGTCTTTCTTCAAAAAGCTAAAAAATTGGCACATGGAAAGCAGAATAAATCCAATTTCTGTAGAAGGCAGAGTAGGACCAGTGGATCAAAGTTATAGGAATGCAGAGTTTTAGTTACTTCTAAAAAGGGACCTGACAATTAGAGCTGACTTTTTCTGTTCAAAAGTAGTTAGCATGAGCTACTTCTTAGGGGGCTGGCAGAGTAATTCCTGATTGGGAGAAAGTTTGAACTAACACATCTAAGGACCTTTCTTACTTGAAGAATGCATCTAATATTTTTCATGTGTTGCAGCAGATTCTTGCTTAAACAAACTTTAGTTCATTTCTAGTACTTATTACATGAAAGTAAAAATTTCCTTTAGGAATATAAGGGACCTCTCAGAGTTCAAGGAATATTTATACAGCTAGACCTCAGAAGAAAAGAGCTAAGATAGCTCTGAGAAACTCAGCTGAACCCTTGTTTTAATACTCTGCCGTGGACATGTTTAGCTTCCAATACCAGTTTATGTGCCTCTAATTTCATATTCTCAAATGAGACACTCTGATTGCCTTGGTTTGTGTTATGAGTCTACCCTTGATGCTATCAGCTATGGCCAAGGAGTAAGGGTCATGTAATAGAAGGTTAAAATGGTGGTAGTCCTGGGCTTCCTCCTCTGGATGACAGTTAATAGCTCTAAGAGGAAAGATGGAATAAGTTGTGGGCTAGACACTCCAAAAGCTATTTATTACATTTCCCAAAATGTCAGTGGTAGAAATAGGGCTAGGATTTGGACTGTTTAAGTCTATTTCAGACAAGTATTTATTATATAAATATTATATGCAAGGCACCATGCTAGGTGATGGACAGAATGTAGAAATACAAGATATGGTCCCTGCCATCAGTATTTATAATCACTCTGTGCAGTAGACTGTTTGTTATTTAATAGGTCATCTTGCTTAGGTTTCACTTTGGAAGGATTAACCTACTGATTATGTTGAAAAGCTCCGTATAAACTGAAAAATGGTTTCAAGTTGAATATTAAAACATTTGCTTTTTTCTAGATATGCACACATATAACATTTGTATAGGCCAATTCTAAAAGAGTTCAAAAACACAAACAAAACACCCAATTTCTTCACATCAAACAAACAAAAATATGAGTTGTATATCTTACATTGCTAGGAATATATCATAGTAACATGCGTGCCTACTCTTCTTCGTACATGAGGAGGAAGCTTACAAACGTCTTAAGTGTCTGTGAGCTACCCAGTACCTCAATATGCCACATATATAACATATACACATGATGTGCAGATATTATATGAAGGATTATGCATATTATTTCTAATCCTTATGTGCATTATTTTAAGGGTATGTACTTATTTCATTTGAATGACTAAGAATATTGTATCATTTCCTGTCTGTGTTTAAGCTGCATTTAGGTTTGCTGTGTGTGAAAGGTTATCACTTCTGTTTTACATTCAGCTCTTATTCTTTCTACCAGTGGGATAGTTTATCGACAGAAGATGATAAAGTAAAAATAACGCGACATATGTGTTAGATTCTCAGCATTAGCCTTTTTTTTTTCTTCCTAAATAAAGATTCTGAAGGTTTTCTAGGTGGAAAGTCACATTAAAACCTTATAAAGATAATTAGTAGCAGACCTAGCAAATTGTTTGGATGTTTCCTCAAGGATGAACTTTAGCTATAATGCAAAAGGTATTTGACTTCCACTTGAATAGGCCATTGGTTTTATCGAGACCCTATATTTAACTATATCTTGGTCTGTTTAAAATCCTGGATTTATTTTAAATGGCTATCCAAATTTTCATGGTACAAAGGAGTTAACATACTATACCTTCTTCTGGGAACCTGTGTCATCTTAGAACCTAACCAACTTTGCCATGGATGTTTCTCAGAGACTATTTTTTCTAAATAATCATTTTATCTTTTAGAGCCTAGTGTGCATTTTAAAAAGTTGTTTCCCATTGTTCATATATTGTTAACTCTCCACTCTGCCAGTATGATTTCAGGAAAGGAACACTTAAGAGCATATGTTCAGTTAAAGCTTCTGCAGATAAATTATTACTCGCTCTGCTTTTTAAGTTTCATGTGGTCTTGGCAAGTTATGCCTAAATTGTAGTCAAAATATGCGTAGAAACTTACGGTCCCATTGATTTTTATAATATTTGTGACTGTTTAAAAAAAATATACATCAATCCTACAGAGACCTTAAGTTCTACGTGATAGCAATGTTTAGCATTTACTTCTGCCTAAACTCCAATATGTTCAAGAAAGTGGAGGGTACCATAGCAGTATTTTCATTATTAGTTGTAGCATAGAATATTACTAGCAATGTAAGTACATATTTTAGAATTAGAATGAGCCTGCCTCCCTCAATGAAATCTAAATCTTTTAGTTGATTTTTATTTTGTCACTGCTGCACCCAGTGCTCTCTGAATATTTAGTCAAAGTGCATTAACAATATAAAAGACAAAAAGAAAAGTTTTTTTAACGTGTATATTTTTTTCTCATTGTCCATTACATTAGACTACATCTATGCCATCTATTTTAAAATGAATTTTATGCATCCCTTTCTGTTTCCAAAAAGATTTCGAGTATGTTTCTCACTCTCCCTCTCTCTCCATCTCCCCCACCTCTCTTTCACACAGACACACACACACACACACACACACACACACACACACCCCTCCTAGAAATCAAGGACCATGTCTTTTCTGTCTTTCTCCCGCTTCTTTTACACCTGGCTAAAATTATATTCTGTATGCATGAAAGTGATCCTTGTATATATTACCTTATGGTTATCAGGTAGTTCACAAGTTTCCTGAAGGACAGGTAGGAAAAACAAACGGGGTCCTTCTTTCGTAAGGAAAGATTAGAACATGGCATCAGGGGACTTAGCCTTAGTGTTCTTACTCAATCATTACTTCTGTAAACCTGTAACTTTTTTTTCTCCACATTGTTACTTTTCTGCTTCATGCCTGATTTTTCTATTTGCAAAATGAGAATAAAAACAGTTGCTTCCCATTTACTTCATAGAGAATTTAAGGAATGGGCTAGTGTTCCTTCCCCAGATGTATCAACTTAATCTTATTTGTATATTTTCTGTCTGTACTTCTAATTCATAATGTCCAGTTGTATATATATTTTCCATTCTTTTATTTACATTCTTTTCTTTCCCTGGGATTTTTCAAAATCAAAGCATGTTAATCACATTTCATAATGCATTGAGTACTCAAGATACTTTTCAGACATGGGCAAATGTTTGAATAGCTGCATTTTGTTTTGGAGTGTCTATCAAAACCCAGGACCCAGACCAGTGAAGGGTATAATAAGAGGGGATGTCCCCAACCTGAAGTGCTGATCAGTTCCAAGGTGAGTGTTTCAGCCTTTTCTGAAAGGCTACTCAGATGCCTTCTTTTCTTTTAACCTAGATGATCATTTATGAAACAGTGGTATGGCCGAGGGTTGAGTTTGATGGTCTCTTCAAGAGTATTAACTGAAAAGTTTGATTTCTCATCTGAAGAACAGATGTTTTACTGCAATCCTCAACACATATGTGCCTGGTCTGCTTGATACTGATTGAGAAAAAGAAAAATAGTTTAGTAGTCAATATCTGGTGTCACTGTCAATTGCAGATAAACTATTAACAGTTAAATTTCAGCATAATTATAATTTTTGAAAAAGAGAGCATTGAAACTTAGACACAAACTATTAATTGATGGAGTTTCACTGAAGGTTAGAGCCAGAGTAATGGCTACCATTTATAAGGCTGTGCAAAAATCCTGGCCCTGATGTGATTTATGAAGTCCAGTGGGAGCAAATACTTAGTTCAAGACCCAAAATTTTTAGCACTAACATGACCTGGAAAAAATGATCTCGTCCTGACAGATTTTGAAGTCAGGAGTTAACAATTATAAATCTCTATCACTTTACTAGGGCTCTTACAGATTTTTAAAAATTTTGCACTATAATAAGATGCCTAAAAGATGTCATTGTTTATTACTATTTAAGAGTGTCTTCCAGAGATCACAGGTTTTGGGTTGGCATAACTGATACTGAATTTGTTTTTCTTTGTTAGAAGGTGGCCAAAGATTCAAATGCTTCTTGAGCCTGTTCCTAGAATGTGTGGGCAGAGCTGTGGCCCAGCTCCATAGAGCATCCTCAACTTTCTGTTAGCTGTGGCCCCAGGACATGTGTCTAGATCACACAGTCACATCATGAAATAATATAGGTATTTTTTTAGAAAGAGAGGAGCTAAGGCAGAATACTATTTTTTGGCACTTAAATTTAAAACCACTTGTGTCAAAACTTATTTCTGTATTTGTAGGTATTTCCTAATGATAGATAAATAAGTTAGGCAAAAACATCTCATTTTTTTCCTTTTTCACAATTAAGGAAAATAAGCTTTATCAGTAGTCACTAATTAAAACTTAATGCTGCCTCTTTTTCATTGCAAGTACTATATTGATTTGAAGAGAAGGTTATTGAGGAAAAAGCTGCCATAGAGGGGTTTTTTTCTTAACTTAATTACTGTTTTATTAGGAGCTCTTACCAGTGCCATGTTAATAGAATGTTGAGGTACACATTGACCTACATATTAACAGAATGTACTCATTTAGAGAATGATAAGTAATTTTTTCCCCCGATGGACAAGTATGCATTGTTTTAGCAAGTAAGATTAAAACAATTTTTTTCTTACAGTAGGTCCTTGTTGGTTATCTGGTTTATTTTATTTACTTTTTAAATTAATTTTTATTGGTGTATAGTTGATTTACAATGGCAAATAAGATTTTGTTTTTAAAATTTCAGTTGTATTTATTTTGGAATAGGAAATACATTCACCTGGTTCAAAATTCCAGAGGTGCACAGCAGTATATAGAAGTCTTTTGCTCATTCTTTTCCCCAAACCACTGTATTAAATATTTATTTATTTTATTTTATTTATTTTATTATTCTCTTAATGTTTTTGGCTGCATCTGGTCTTAGTTGCGGCATGTAGGATCTTCGTTGAGGAATGTGGGATCTTTCATTTTGGTGCGGGATTCTCTCTAGTTGTGGTGTGTGGGTTTTTCTCTCTCTAGTTGTGGTGCCTGGGCTCCAGAGCGTGTGGGCTCTGTGCTTTGTGGCACAAGTGCTCTCTAGTTGAGACACACGAGCTCAGTAGTTGTGGTGCACGGGCTTAGTTGCCCCACGGCATGTGGGATCTTAGTTCCCCGACCAGGGATCCAACCCAGGTCCCCTGCCTTGGAAGGCAGATTCCTTACCACTGGACCACCAGGGAATTCCCCAAACCACCATATTAGTCTCTCTGAAGCACAGCTTCTGTTACCAGTTTCCTTCATGTATTTCTATAAATATTTTATACATATAGAAGATATACATGTATATGTATATATACATTACATATTTATATGTAACAAAAGAATTTTCCTTTTCACAGAAGTGCTTACTACTATTCCACATCTTGCTTATTTTCACTTAACAGTGTATCTTGAAAATCATTTCATGTTCGTCTGGAAAAAGCTTTCTTGTTCTTGTGGTCTCATGGTGTCTATTGTATGAGTGCACTGTAGTCTTATTTAACCTAGGCTCCTACTAATGGACATTTAGGTTGCTGCCAATCTTTTACTTTCACTAACAATGATTAATACTGCTTTTTGCTTATTTTTCACTTCCGAATTCATTTCCTGCTTTTGTCAGGGCCTAGATATTTGTACCAGGAACTGAGAGCTATTTATTCTGACATATTTGGTGTTTGTATATAGACATCCAGGTAAATGTACATACTGCTAAACTATCTAGTTCTAGTGTCTTTCCCTAGGGTACTCACCTACGATAAAACCTATTTATTAGAATCCTTAGGCTATACAAGTGCTGGGTCACAGCTCCTATTGGCAAACTAGAAAGTTCCAATTACTAATCTGTGATTTCAGTTACTATGACATATTCTGTGTTTCAGGTAGAGGGAACAGCCCTTATTTGGTGAGACTCAAATAGTGTTAATGAAAAATGTATCATTGATAAGGCAGGCTAAGAAAATGGGAACCATCTAAGCTCTTAGGGTGAGATGAGTATAGAAAATCAGAACAGTTTTACTGTTTGATTTTAAGGTCTCCATACATTATTTCAGTCTACATCTGTTAGGGCCACAGCTGGGACATTTGATGATCAAAACTCTTAAGGTAGTAATCAGATATAGTATTTAGACAACAAATCAGTGAGCAGGTTTGTTGACCTATGTACATTATTCTAAATCTTGACGGTATCATATGAAGCACAAAAAATAAATATTGTCACAGCCAGCAATGGAGGTTTCAATATTTAATCACTAGATTGAACCACTCTTCCCCTAAATTTTTCACTCAGTGAATCATAACTGCTCGTCTCTTAGCTTACTCTGATTTTGTGCAGAAAACATCATATCTTAAAAATGTGGTATCTGGCAAAGACAATAGAAATAAAGCCATTTGAATTGTTATATATTGGCATTGGTTTGATGGTTATTCAATTAAGATAGAAAGGGAAAATATTTCTTATTTCTTGATTGTAAAAAGAAAAAACAGTTTCCAGTCATGCAAGTGAAGCATCTTGAGTTAGGTTTTTTGTTTTTGTCTTTGTTTCCTGAGAGAAATATAAAGAATTCCACTTATTTATTTTTATCTTAGGAATAGGAAGCACATCATCAAGTACAAGAGATAATAAAACATACCTCCCAACTATGTTATGATTGGTTAAGTAGAGCAGAGGAGGTAGAGAGGGGATGTGAAGGAGAAACAGTCTTTTTGTTTCCAAAAGTCATGATGAAAATCAATGATAAAACATTGTGCGTGTGCATTTGCACACTGGAGTATTTTGTTATTGTGTTTGCTTTTGTTGTGAATAGAGAAAGAAAGGAGCTTACAATAAAGAAATGAATAAATTTTATTAGAACTTGTTATAAATATTTTTTATTCTCAGAGCTGAAATACTAAGCCATTATTTAAATTTTATCTCCTTTTTTTTTTGATTGGAGAAATCCATTAACTTTTACTTTAGAAAGTGGACTGTGTCATATCTTCTTCTACAGAGGAATAAATGTGTTTATTATCTTGTGAAATCCTAATCTTGTGGCATTTGGAAATAGTGTTACTCTGGTAGTACCGTGTTTTTGACATTGACATTTTGGACTGGATAATTCCTTGTTGTGGGGGCCTCTTCTAGACATTGTAGAATATTTAGCAGCATCTCTGGCTTCAACCCACCAGATGCCAGTAGGAAACCCTCCGGTCCCCTGCCCTGGGGGACAAAACTGTCCCCAACTGAGAGCCACTACTATAGACATACATGTTGATTCTGCACGGCAGGTTTAAAAGTGGATCCCACACAGTATTCAACTGTCTGATGCACTTCCCCAGTATTTGTGATCTGGAGCAGCAAAGCAACACAAAGACACAAATTTGGGGGCAATATATATATTTTTCCTAAGACCACCACTGAATTTTGGGGCAATTTTCGAGAAACATTAAAGCTGGCTCTTGGGTTCTGAATTGGTTGATTAATTGGTTGGTCAATTGATCTATTTGTTCACTCAGCAAAACTATATTGAGCCCCTGCTACATGCCACTTTCATTGTTGGTGACATGTATGCTTCTGTGTGGTTCTTGTGGCTATGTGTAGTGAGTTGGTGGGTAGTAAGCCTGCAGGTAGACCAGTTAAGAAGCTGTTGGGTGAAATATAGGTGAGAAATGATGGTTGCCTTGATGTGGGTAGTGAGCTGGGATGATGAGAAGAGATTTTATACAGAGATATTTAGGAGGTAAAAACATTAGGATTTGGTGATTGATTGGAGAAAGGAAGGAGTCAAGAATAATTCCCAGGTTTCTGGCGTAGTTAAAAGGGTGAAGAGTGTTGACATTCACTAAGAAGAGGAATAGAGTGGGAAGAATGGGCTTTTTGGGAGAGTGGAGCAGATATTGATTTCACCTTGTGACACTTTCAGTTGAAGGTGCCTTTGAGACATCCAAGAGGATGAGCTAGACAATGAACTTGAGAACTATTTTGTTCCATGTTCTATCCCCCATTCTTTGCATGGTGTTTACATTTCTAGGAATGGAGGCAAGTTTAGCCTAGATATATAGATTTTGTGTTCTTCAGGGTGTAGCTGGTGTGATTGAAATCAGGGAAACAGATGAAATTCCCCAAGGAGAGGGCCTATAGGGAGCAGCAACATTCTGGGAGATATGTTTGCTCAAGGAACTGAAGAGGAGGGACTGGAGAAGTATGAGGAAAATCAGGAGTGTATGGTTTATGGAAGAGAAGAGAACATTTCCAAGATAAGGAAGTGTTTAATGGGTTTGAATTCAACTAAGAAGTCAAATAAGATGAAGACTGAGAAGACCATTGAATTTTACAACTGAAAAGCATGGGTGACTTTTTGAGAACCTTTTTGGTAGACTGGTGGTTGCAAGAGTTCAGGAGATTTGGTTAAAGAGTGAGTGAGAGTAAATGGATGGAATCAGCATGTGTAGGTCATGCTTTGATGTATTTTGGCTATAAAGAAGAGACTGGAAATAGTATGTGAAGGGTGGTATGGGCTGGGAGAGGGCATGTGGGCTTGAGCACGTTTAAATGCTGATAGGAAGGGGACAATGGAGACATAGAAGCTGATGCAGGAGAGGAGAAAATGAGGATGGGATCAACTTGAGATGGGGTAGGTTCAGAGCACAGGGAGAGGGACTAATCTTAGATAGGGTAACGCTGCAAACTGGAGAGATGTCATCAGTGATTGAGAGTGTTCATATTCTGCTGGGATTAGTTTCCAGTCTACGGGGCCTTTTTAGGGAATGATTCTTCTGGGGCTTCCTGAAGGCTCAGAGTGACAGAGGCATTAAGAGACTCCTGGCAAAGTCCATACCATTTCTAAATTCCCTAGGGTACATTGATCCCCAGAGGTTCATTTAACGACTCTTTATTTTGGGTAGCAGGCATGTTCTAGAATTGGACTCCGAACCTATGGGTTAGGTTAGGGCTTGGTGTCCAATTATTGTCTAAATAAGCAGAGTAGCAGGGTGCTTTTTGAACACCTCTGAAGACTTCCAGGTGTTGAAGTACAACCTGGAGATCACCTACAGCTAGTCTACTTTAATTAACAAATATGTCATTCGTATTATGATTCTTTATTATTACTAATCTACATGATAGATTGCTGATTGTAGAAAACTCTGGGTTATTATAGTACTAAGTTTAAAAAACGATACCATTCAAGTGTTGAAGGGTTTATTATAGCTCATTTTCTCCTGTGGTTTAATAGAAAGAGGGTAGGCTTTGGAGCCAGAAAAAAAAAATGGATTCAAATCCTGGCTCTGTCATTGACTAAGCTTATGTGGCCTTGAGCAAGTCATTTACTTTGTAGTAACCTCATGATAATAATTCCTGGTGATGTCTAACTTGCATCACGGTTAATTAGAGGTCATGCATATATTATCAGCACTTTGTTGATCTTAAATAGAAGCTGATATTGTTTTTAACTATTTAAAAATAATTTATTATTTACTATTATAGGACCCTTAGCGAGCACACTCTGAATTTTTTAGAATTCCAAATCAAAAATCAAGGATCTTATTTTTCCATGGATCTAAGAGGATTAATGGTGATGTCCTTGGTCTAAGTTTTGGTAGGGACGGAAGATTACATAAGTGATCCTGGGCCAACTGAAAGTATCTTTTATTGGCCTTCATGTTTATTTACATAGTAAATAAGGAGAAAAGAGGTAACATTCTAGATTTTAAAAGTCTATGGAAGTAAATCAAATTTTTATTGGATCCCGATTATTTTCTATTAATGCATCTCAGTTAGATATTATTTTTTTTAATAGACTTAGCCTCTTCAACCCCTCTTTTCTTTTGTTTAGTAATTCCCTTTCCCCTCTCTTTTTCCTCTTCTTGCTTTTCTTCAGACTATTGGGAACTTTCTCGTGTTGCAGCATTTGCTGCTATCAGTCATGCCGGGAAAGTTTCTTGTGCACCAGAAAAGCTATCAGATGTTTTTGTGCAAGAGAGAAGAGAGAGAGAGAGAGAGAGAGAGAGAGAGGGAGGGAGGGAGGGAGGGAGAGAGAGGGAGAGAGAGGGAGAGAAAGAGAGAGAGAGAGAGAGAGAGAGAGAGAGAGAGGAGGAGGGGAGGGGGGGCTGGGAGGGAGGAGAGAGCTAGAGGAAGGAAGGGAGAAAAATGGTGTCTCGGGTCCCTGTGCTGGTGTTTTTCCTCCTTCAGGGAAGCTTCAGATACCGTTTGGCTCTGGCTCAGTTGCTCTATGGGTGTCACTGAAGAAGGGGGTCAGGGAGGGGAAGAAGGCAATTAAAACCTTGAACACTGTAAAGGCCCTTCTAATTAAGTGCTGAGGATGGAAAAATAAAATTCCTTCTTAGGGCTTTATTTCTGTTCTCCCTTTAAAAGTCTGCTGAGGGATTGGAGCTCATGTCCCTTAGAAAAGTTAAAGTTCAAAATAACAGCCCTGGAAAGAAAACGTTTTTATGAACTTTTCAGATAAAGCCATCCTTATTTGATTCCCTTGGACCCCCTCGCCTCTATCCTCCTACCCACGCTCACCGTCACTCCAGACTGAAGCACCCAGGACACAGTTCAAGTATCTAACTGCTCTGTTTCCTTTGTGCAGCTTGCTTTTGGTCCTTGCTGGGAAATGCTCTGGAAACTGAACTGGCCACAGAACACAAAGGCCGACCCGTGTTGTCCCTCCTGGTAGCGCACTGTGTGATTTGTTCCCACTCCTGTTCAGGACTCATTAGTAGCTCAGTACAGAAAAGGTTGCTCTCCTGGAATAAAAGGAATGGGCCCAGCTCGGAGTTCTTTTTCTCCTTCTGCGGTGTTTTATTTGGGTGCACTCACAACCCCACACCTTCATTAGCAACCTGGTGCCAGTGGGGACGGGCACAGTGCTGAGACTAGGTTTTGCTGGTTCCCTGGGGTGTATCGGAGATCTCAGAACTCAATAGCCTACTATGAAAATAAAATACTGTGCTTCAGATGACCTCTGGATGGAAAAAAGCCATACGTCCCAATCTGCCAGGGCCTCTCAAATTGCCATCCTTGCCAAGAGCCCATCCCACCCCCCAGATTCCTCCCCTTCCTCTGAATGTGGCTCTTTTGGTAGCCTCTGTGTCAGGTAAATGTTTATGTGTGTGTGAAAATGCAGGCTTTGGGTGAAAATCTTTTGTATTTAAAGCACAGTTCGGGACAGTAGTTTCTTGTGAGAACCGTAGGCAGCAGATATTTGTGGGCTTTTATGCCCCAAGTGATATCATTTCAGATTTATGTAGGAAGTTTGGGAAAGGGTGTGAAAACTTGGAGATGCTATAGGAAACTGAGTTATATATTTATAATTCAAGTTGTTTTTCCTAACCTTCCAGAGTGACCCAGTTCTTGTCTCATTAAAAACCCAGTCACCTGGAGGACTCTCCCTGATACCAGAGCCACATGTGTTCGTGACCTTTATAATAAAATGTGACACTAACATGAATGGTGTCCATCAAACCTTTCTTTAAAGCACTTGGGGTACTCAAAGCATTGTGCCTTGTTCAACTTCCCATGTTAATATGCTATAATTCTTGGGAACTGATTACCGTACTTATTTTAAGGCAGTGTGGGAAAATAAAAATAAGGGACCTTTTGTTATTAAATGACCATTAGAGCCTTGAGTAGAGCTCAACTTTCTTATCCTTTGATTGTTGTCACATCATCGCTGCAATAACAGGGTAAGATTTGCAGTTCTAATAAATTGTTCTAAATTCTTTTTGTTTGTTTGTTTTGTTTTCTTTTAGTTGCAGCAAGCAGGGACTACTCTTCATTGCTGTGCGCAGGCCTCTCATTGCTGTGGCTTCTCTTGTTGCGGAGCACGGGCTCTAGGTGCACGGGCTTCAGTAGTTGTGACTTGCGGGCTCTAGAGCACAGGCTCAGTAGTTGTGGCACACGGGCTTAGTTGCTCTGCGGCATGTGGGATCTTCCCGGACCAGGACTCGAACCCGCGTCCCCTGCATTGGCAGGCAGATTCTTAACCACTGTGCCACCAGGGAAGTCCAAATTGTTCTAAATTCTTTAAATCTCAAAGTTCATGGTTATTACATTTAAATGATAATATTCAGACTGTATGAGAGAGAGTATTCAGTAATTTAAGAAAAATCCCCTTGGAGTCTACAGGAAAATAATATACATTTGCAAATGTGAGATGCTGTTTTTGTTTTGTACTTCAGGTTTGCAGACGTGCTCTAATTTTCTACAGAAAGTTTTGGATAGACTCTTCGTTTTAAAAAATTATAGAGATAAGAGAGAAATATTTTCATAGTCTGGGTCTACACAATTTTATATTGCATAAAAAAGAAGTGGATTGTCCCTTCCTGCTACCGCAGACAGCAGTATAGGAACATCTTTGGACTCTCCAGGGTATGTACTCGGGTAGGATTGCAGGGTCATCAAGAATACACATTCTGAACATCCCTAAGTACTCCCAGATTGCTTCCTGGAAAGGCTGCACCTGTCTGTATCCCACCAACAGTAGATGAATGCTCCTGCTTCCCCACATCCTTGCCAAGATTTGCTATGTTTAGACTTTCTCATTTTTCCAAACTGATGGGTGTGAAATGATATTTCATTTTAATTTACATTTCTCTGATTACTAATGAAGTTGAGCCGTTCTTTATATACTAGTTAGTTATTTGGCTTTTTACTATCATGACTTGATTTAAGGTTTCATGTTGATATAGACCTTAATTTTGAGTTTGGCAAATATATGCAAAAAATTACGTATATTTTAATTTTACAGTCTATGCTTTGAGGATCCAAGGCTACAGGGTTGCTCTCTGACACTTTTTTCTGTTAGCCACGTTACTTTTAAGCTTTAATTCATCTAAAGGTCACTTTTGAATATAGTGGCATTGTTTGAGATAGCAGATTCATACTTTGGAACATGATGCAGCAGTTTGGTATGAACTAAAGGGCCATACTGTATCATGGATGCAGTTTGAAGAGAGGATTCCGTGAAAAACAAAGGAAAGCTATGGATGCATAGTACATTACCACTTATGAAAAAATTCAAACATGTATATACACAGGACAAAACTTTATGTTTTTCAAGTAAACAACCCGTATCCAAAGATAGAACCAGACAATTAAGTGTTTGCTTATGTAGCAGTAGGAGAGAATGGGGATTAGAGATAAAGGGGAAAAAACCAATAAATTAAAATAAACTCAAGAGGGGGCCTTGCATAAATAATAATAGTGTATTCTGGGGTGAGAAGTGTTATTAACCCAGTGGTTTGGGGATAGGATGAATATAGTTTAGAGGGGTAACCAGAAAGTAGGTTAGGTGACTAGCCAAAAAAGGTTAATTGAAGGAAAATAAAAATAAAATATTTTAAGTGTTGTGATTCATAAGTAAGATGCCTGTAAGCAAGAAAAATGCTCTTAAATAACTACATCTGGTTGTGGGTTTTTGTTTTTGTTTTCTGTATTAGTTCTGTTGGTACTCTGTCCCATGCCCCCTCATTTATTTTATGTCTGCATACTCACTGTACTAGCACTCTATATTTTTTATCTCATTTGTTCCTCATTACAACCTGCATACTATAGATAAAGGAAACAGACTCAGAAAGTGGAAGTGATTTTTCTAGGGTCATACAGCCATAAGTAACAGAACCAGTATTTGAAGCCAAGCATAACTCCAAAGCTTGTCTTTTTTCTACCTGACTGCATTATATTTTTCATAGGCTATCTTCAAAATCCATATTTGTGTAGAGTGTGGTGTCTTCATTAGGCTCCTTAATTTTGAAAGAGGACATTAACCCTACCCTCTGCTCCCACGGTTGCTAAAAGAGGTGGACATCTTTAAGTTGCATCACAGAAAGTCTGTATTCAGATTCCTTTTAGACATTAGAACTTTGAACTCTCTGTTGTCCAGTTGCTCAAAAATCTGCTTGTAGAATATTGGTATTAAATCATGGGCCTTCAATGATGGCTGTTGTTATCAAACAGTGGGATGAAATTGACTGTTCTGTCAGTGATGGAGTTTTTGAGGAGGCCTCGGTACACCACACCCCATCATCTTTAAGAGGACCTAGAGATAAAATTCCTCCCAGACCTCAGGGTCAGGAAACACTGATTCATTTTCTAAAAAAAAAAAAATCTTGTGGCCACTATGAATCTTATATTTGATTATATTTTCTTCTTTAAGTGGGTTAGAGCCAAATTTGCAGATCATTTCTAATAGCTGTGGGGGAATAAACAATATGCATTTGTGTGCTAATCATACTTCTTGCATTATTTTCCTGTGTTCCTCTTTGATTTCGTGTTTCTTATTTGTTTGTATTGAGCGTATTTTCATAAACTGTCACAAATCATTTCATTGGTGCCGAAAATATATAATATCATGCGTAAGTTTTCCTAACTTGACAATTCTATCACATTCCTGCTAGGAAATGTCATGTGTACACGTTCATCTTTCTCATTTGTTTCCTCCATTCTTTCATCTCCTTCTAATTTTCCATTGTTTATTACAGATTTCTCCCTTGATTAACAGACTAGTTAGAATTTCAGTGGTGCTCTTCCATTGTTGACTGTCAACATAAAGAGTTATTTTTTTAGACAAATTAATCTTGTAATTTGTATTTCTCAAAGTCCATGTTTTTAGTAAAAGTATAAATTTTTATGAAAACATGAATAAATTTAACTAATTTGATTTTTTTCATCTGAGGATAAGAGAAGGGAAGTTTAGAATCTCAGAGGAGTGCTATTATAGAAGGTTTTGAGAGTTTATATAGAGAACAGAATGATTTTTTTCAGCCTGTTCTCATGAGGGCAATGAATTCCCTGTCTACTGCCTAATGGACATCTCTAATTGGATGTTCAACTGCTACTTCACATTGCCTGAAACTTCATATATAATTCCCCTCCCCAATAAAGTTACCTTCACCATTTCCCCCTCCCCATTCCCCATTCCATTTCCTAATTTGGTGACTGGTGTTACTCTGTACCTCGTCACCCAAATCATATACACGTGGCAGTCGTATTAGACTCCTCTAATCAGTCACTCAGTTCTTTATGTTTACCTACTACACAGCTTTTAAGCTGGCCCTTTTCCAGGCCCATTGCTTTTTACCGATTCCAATGCCTTGCACATAGCCGTTCCTAAGCAGGCATTCCAAATTTTTGGTTGAAGAAATGGATGAATGAATTTGGGAATGAATTGTCTTCATTTCATTGCTTCTGTCTGGACTACTGCCTTCTTGCCTGTATCCTGGCCCCTCCTAATGTCGTCAGAGTGATATTCCTAAAATGCAAATCAAATCCTGTCACTCTTCTGTTTAAAACCTTCAGTGACTCCTTCCAGCTTCCAGGTTTAGGTTTGCTATAGTATCAAGGCCCTTCATGCTAAGTCCCCTGCATCTTTTTTTTTTTTTTCATTTTTGAATATTATTTTATTTATTTTTTATACAACAGGTTCTTATTAGTCATCAATTTTATACACATCAGTGTATACATGTCAATCCCAATCTCCCAATTCATCACACCCCCACCCCCACCGGTGCTTTCCCCCCTTGGTATCCATACGTTTGTTCTCTACATCTGTGTCTCAATTTCTGCCCTGCAAACCGGTTCATCTGTACCATTTTTCTAGGTTCCACATGTATGCATTAATATACGATATTTGTTTTTATCTTTCTGACTTACTTCATTCTGTATGACAGTCTCTAGATCCATCCAGGTCCAACAAATGACCCAATTTTGTTTCCTTTTATGGCTGAGTAATATTCCATTGTATATATGTACCATATCTTCTTTATCCATTCGTCTGTCGATGGGCATTTAGGTTGCTTCCGTGACCTGGCTATCGTAAATAGTGCTGCAATGAACATTGGCGTGCATGTGTCTTTTTGAATTATGGTTTTCTCTGGGTATATGCCCAGTAGTGGGATTGCTGGATCATATGGTAATTCTATTTTTAGCTTTTAGCTTTTTAAGGACCCTCCATACTGTTCTCCATAGTGGCTGTATCAATTTACATTCCCACCAACAGTGCAAAAGGGCTCCCTTTTCTCCACACCCTCTCCAACATTTGTTGTTTGTAGATTTTCTGATGATGTCCATTCTAACTGGTGTGAGGTGATACCTCATTGTAGTTTTGATTTGCATTTCTCTAATAATTAGTGATGTCGAGCAGCTTTTCATGTGCTTCTTGGCCATCTGTATGTCTTCTTTGGAGAAATGTCTATTTAGGTCTTCTGCCCATTTTTGGATTGGGTTGTTTGTTTCTTTAATATTGAGCTGCATGAGCTGTTTATATATTTTCGAGATTTATCCTTTGTCCATTGATTCGTTTGCAAATATTTTCTCCCATTCTGAGGGTTGCCTTTTCATCTTGTTTATGGTTTCCTTTGCTATGCAAAAGCTTTTAAGTTTCATTAGGTCCCATTTGTTTATTTTTGTTTTTATTTCCATTACTCTAGGAGGTGGATCAAAAAAGATCTTACTGAGATTTATGTCAAAGAGTGTTCTTCCTGTGTTTTCCTCTAAGAGCTTTATGGTGTCTGGTCTTACATTTAGGTCTCTAATCTATTTTGAGTTTATTTTTGTGTATGGTGTTAGGGAGTGTTCTAATTTCATTCTTTTACATGTAACTGTCCAGTTTTCCCAGCACCACTTATTGAAAGACTGTCTTTTCTCCATTGTATATCCTTGCCTCCTTTGTCATAGATTAGTTGATCACAGGTGTGTGGGTTTATCTCTGGGCTTTCTATCCTGTTCCATTGATCTATGTTTCTGTTTTTGTGCCAGTACCATATTGCCTTGATTACTGTAGCTTTGTAGTATAGTCTGAAGTCAGGAAGTCTGATTCCTCCAGCTCCATTTTTTCCCCTCAAGACTGCTTTGGCCATTCATGGTCTTTTGTGTCTCCATACAAATTTTAAGATTTTTTGTTCTAGTTCTGTAAAAAATGCCATTGCTAATTTGATAGGGATTGCATTGAATCTGTAGACTGCTTTGGGTAGTATAGTCATTTTCACAATATTGATTCTTCCAAGCCAAGAACATGGTATATCTCTCCATCTGTTGGTATCGTCTTTAATTTCTTTCATCAGTGTCTTATAGTTTTCTGCATACAGGTCTTTTGTCTCCCAAAAGGTAGGTAGGTTTATTCCTAGGTATTTTATTCTTTTTGCTGCAGTGGTAAATGGGAGTGTTTCCTTAATTTCTCTTTCAGAGTTTTCATCATTAGTGTATAGGAATGCAAGAGATTTCTGTGCATTAATTTTGTATCCTGCTACTTTACCAAATTCATTGATTAGCTCTAGTAGTTTTCTGGTGGCATTTTTAGGATTCTCTATGTATCATGTCATCTGCAAACAGTGACAGTTTTACTTCTTCTTTTCCAATTTGTATTCTTTTTATTTCTGTTTCTTCTCTGATTGCTGTGGCTAGGACTTCCAAAGCTATGTTGAATAATAGTGGCGAGAGTGGACATCCTTGTCTTGTTCCTGATCTTAGAGGAAATGCTTTCAGTTTTTCACCACTGAGAATGATGTTTGCTGTGGGTTTGTCATATATGGCCTTTATGACGTTGAGGTGGGTTCTTTCTATGCCCACTTTCTGGAGAGTTTTTATCATAAATGGGTGTTGAATTTTGTGGAAAGCTTTTTCTGCATCTATTGAGATGATCATATGGTTTTTATTCTTCAATTTGTTAATATGGTGTATCACATTGATTGATTTGCGTATATTGAAGAATCCTTGCATCCCTGGGATAAATCCCACTTGATCATGGTGATCGTCCCACATGATCCTTTAATGTGTTGTTACCTCCTACATTTCTCTCTACTGACCTTGTAGTTTCATCGTGTGACGGCGTGTTCCATCTCCTCCCACATGCTCTTCATTCTGCAGAGCCTAACTGTAGGTTCCCTGGAGAACTTGACTGATTCTGTCAGTCTGAATTAGATGTTTTTTTCTCATTGCCCTCATATTCCTTTATGCACAGCACATGGCACATCCCACATTAAACTGTTATCATGACTTCCTTTTCTAGGGGCCTTTTCTTAACATGGGCTCTTTACTCCTAGACAGTGTCCAACATTTAGTGAGTAACCAGTAATTGCCTGACTGACTGACTGAATATGCAATAGAATAAGTCTGTAGGTTATCATCCAATCTAACCATTTATTCAGTAACTATTTATTGAGCACTTACTACGTATCAGATATTGAGAGGCTGGGGATACTGCAGTGAACAGTCCCTACATAGTCAATTATAAAATTAGCAAATAGATGTACAGTGTTGGGTAGTGTTAAGTGTTATAAGGAAAATGAAGAGGGATATGGAGATTCTAGAGCCTACCGTCAAGCAAGGCATGTCTAGAGAGGAAACCTTTGAGCAGAGACCTGAATGAAGAGAGAGGAACCATGTGGCTCTGGTGGTGGTGTGGGGAAGGGTGGTTCTAGGCAGAGAGAATAACATTTCTGAGTACCTGGCCCTGTTCTAGGGGCCCTGGGGACAACAGTGAACAGCACTGTTAAACGTCAGCACTGTTTATTGTTTAACTGTCCAGTCTATTCTTTTTCAGTATTACATATCATACCTTTCTTTAATTGCTTGATTTTCTGAAATTGAAAAAAAAATCCCACCATGGGAAAGTTCCTTTGTTCTCCCTAACTGCTTGTCACTTCCTACTCTTTTCTCCAGAAGGAGAACCCCTAGATTTTTATTATTTTGGAGCTCCTAACACAGCAGGATACTGATTCAGGGGACAGATCCTCAACCTAGCCATATTTAATCATGGTGTTCAGGGTTGTGTGAAAGTGTCTTAGATTTTTCTGTCTTTGAGTTGACATGAATTGTGGATGTACATAAAATTCCCTTACTGTGACCTACAGTAGATACTACCATTTCCTTTGTCCAGACCCCCAGTGTAGCTCACAATCCTGGATAAGCATTTTTAGATCCTTTTGCCTCACTAAGACAAGAAATCACAATTAAAAAAAAATTGAAGTATGGGTGGTTTACAATGTTATGCTAGTTTCAGGTGTACAACACAGTGATTCAATATTTTTATAAATTGTACTCCATTTAGAATTATTACAAAATAATGAGTATATTTCCCTGTGCTGTACAATATATCTTTGTTGCTTATTTATTTTATACATAGTAGTTTGTCTCGTAATCCCATACTGCTGTCTCACCCCTCCCCACTTCCCTCTCCTCACTGGTAACCCCCAGTTTGTTCTCCGTATCTAAGACATCACAATTTTGGATGTTATTCCTTACTTTGTGACCTGCTTCCTGTGTAAGTTAAGTCTGCTCTGTGGCAGTTTCGCATTTGTAAGCAGGGCACCCTTGCAGTTAAGTTGTAAAAAAAACTCTCTTTAAATAAGTCTCCATGCCCTTGAAGAATAGGAGCTCCAGAAACGTAGAGTCCAAAGAGAAAAGAAGAAAGAACATTCCAAAGAAAACTGTGTAAATTTGCAAATTTGTTGTCCCCTGGTGGCAGCTAACAGGTGGAATGACAACCCAACCAAATAACACTAGGGCCATTGTGATAGGAGGGAACTTAATATTGTTATTGTTCCGCTTGGATGCAGTTTGTGTGAGGCTGTGCCAGCTCTTGTATTGAGAACGCCCAATCGAGCGGAAGAGTTTTTGGTTTCTGCGTTTAGAGCTGCCCAACAACTGAGGAAAACCGATTAAATCTGGAAGGTGGCAGCTCACTCGACAGGCTTCTCCGGGCACCCTTGAGGAGAGACAAAGATAAATAAATACCACGTTTTACGAGAGGAGTGTGAGGTGAGAGGGAGTGCCTGGACAGGAGCTAAAATTTCACAGGGTGGGAGACGTTCTTACTGACTTTCTTCCTGATCACACTCTTGTCTCATGACCTCGTTCATGCTTGGATTAGAGCCGGCCCTTGTAAACATGTGTGAGTTTGATAGGGAAGGAAGGAGATAGAAGTGTATTCCTAACTACCTCAACTGTAGAGGCAAAGTGATCAAATACAAATTTCTTTAAAAAATGCCTTTCAAAACTATTTTATAAATCATATTGGATGATCATTTGCCTGTGGGATATGTAAAAACTCTGGCCTGTCACCCAAAAGTTTATTTTTGAAAGTCTGTAATTTTTTTCAGGAAAAGTTCATGGGCTTTCAATATGGCCCGTGTTCCAAGTTCAGTATATTACGTCAAGGCCAGGTGGTACTCAGCTTCTCTGTTTACTGGGTTTGGACTATGGTCCCTCATCCCTCCATTGTGCCTTACTTTTTTTTTTTATTATTATTATATCTTTATGAATAATTTTTACTTGAGTTTGACCTACCTCAGAGGGGCTATGGATATTTAATTGGCTAAAAATAATTCATAGACCTGTAAGCTTTAGAGATCATTTGGCCCACCCCTGCCATTTTGTAAAGAGGAAATGGAAGCCCAGAGAAGTCAAGTGGCTTGCTTAGAGACCGTCAGATAGCAAGTAAATACGCAAGGACTCCACCCAGATCCTGACCGCACCCCCCTCTTTTTTTTTTCCTGTGTCGATGCATGTCTTTTGAGCTGCTTAGAGTTCAGTATTACATACGGTGGAGAGAACTATAGCAGTTTACTTTATTGATTTATATAGAATAATTAATGAAATAATTGAATGAATTTTCGTATAATTCAAAACCTCATATTCAATCTCTTTTTTCCATCAAACCTTTTCCGAGAGCAAATAGAAGATAGATGACCATGTTAAGATTCAATTTGTTTTGTTTCTCTTCCTGCTGTGGCAAATATGGTAATTAAAAAAATAAAATGAAGTAGCACAAAGTTAGGCAACCAGCAGGTGAAGAACAAAACCAAAGGTAATAATTACATTATTAAGTGCCAATAACTGAGATTCTAAACTATGACTCTCATGAATATAGTTTGGGTTGCTGTGACTATTATTACAACATTTTATGTCTCCACAACCTACAGTTCTTTCTCATTCTCTTTTCCCAGTGTGCAAAGTTGATTTAAAATGCTAGTACAGATTGAGGAAGGAAAGCTTTTTGAGATTTTTGTAGAGGATAGGCTGAAGAGGAAGGGTCCTTGCCCTGACTAGAATAAAGGAGGAGAAAATATATTATTGACTACTTCTAGCAGACCACTTCTGGCAGAGAACAAACACATTTTTAAAAAATTAATTTAAAAAGGCATTAGTATCAAATAATTCCTCAAAAGAAAAGTGCTTTATGGATGAAAAATATAGTTAATTACTCCTGTAGAAATGTAGGGAATTTTGCAGGTTCAATATTTTGTTCCCTATTAGAAGGGATGGCTGGCATTTGTCAGTATTAGTCGCCAGTACCACTAGTTGTCAGCATTAGTTGTGGCTAGCCTGGCCCATCCTCCTTCTGTCTTTGTTTTAGGGAATAGAACTCACCCAGTCACAATTTTCAGAAGGGCGGAGGTAACCTCCTTCAGTGCGACCATAGTACTGTTTATGTTGGAGACAAATCCCAGAAACTCAAGGTAACAACGTACACAGAGTGAGAGAGTATATCCAGGAGATTTTTATTTGGCATTTTTACTGCTAACAGTCTACAGAAGTTTTAGTATTTAGTGCCAGGTCAGGCTTAAGGGGCAGTTTCTATTTCTGTGTGATTTTGAAAGGTACAAAGAATCAGCAGAAAGATTATATAATAGATAATAGACAATGGAGATTCTGGCTTCTATAGAAACTTTCAGAGATACGCGGGAAGGCAAACAGCTGCTTCTATTTTGTTGTTTGTTGTTTTAATTAAAGGAACTCAAGAAACACAGTGTATTTTTTGGTTCTTTGAGCAAGGCCTTTGTTTGCAAAACTCTTGGAAACCCACCCCCCCTCCCCAAACCTATAAATACTTTTGTGACAGATTAAAAAAGCAGGTAAACTGAGAAACAAAGCACTTAGAAGATAGGCCTAGGGTCACACACACAGTGTGACCAAAACCGAATTCTGTGTCTTAAAACTCAGTTATCTAATCTCCCCACTCCACTGCATATTCTGCTAGCAGTCATTCAGTAAAGTACTTTTCAACACTGTGGAGTCTTGCTATAAACACAGTGGCTTTGGAACAGGGTTATCTCTAGACTGTTGACATCATGTCTCTGCTCACATACCAATTGGGTGAATATTGGCCCACATGATTCTTGTAAGTGGATTACAAGGAATCCATGATAGATTTCATTCACTTCTGATGAAACCAAGAACTTTACCTCTCGAGCGCCTTGATGCGATATCGTTATTTGTTTATTACTCAGGGTGCAGGTAGGGGCTCTCGGAAGTCTAAGGCTTTCAACTGCGAAAATCAAATCCATCATTTTACTGAGCTTACACAGTAAAGGAGTTAGCTAAATTCGTAAGGTTTACACTTTATTTTTACATGTTTACTTAAGACTACAGATATGAATAGGCCTGTTGAGTCTGCCCAGGAGGCAGAACCGTTGTTTTGGATGAAACTAAATGAAATCCTCCTGATGCAGTAAAAGGTTCAAACAGTGGGAAAGACTTTAAGTTTGTGCCTTCTTCACCTTTAAACACCAGGAATTTTTTCTCCCCATTTGAGAAAGATGTTCTAAGGTCTAGTAGGAATAGCAGTATCTTTAAAATTGCAAGGAACAAAATACCAGGGCTTCCAAGTACTAAAAATTAGGAATAGCTCTGGCAGTTAACTAACTTTGCACAAGTTACCTAATTGAGTTTGTTTCCTGAACTCTAAAACAAGGATAAATGCGCTTCAGGTAAATGCTCTTCATAGTTGCTTCAAGCTCCTAGGTTCTCTAATTACTGTGTTATAGTCATGCACTGATAATAAAAAAAAATTTAGATATGTACATAATTTTATTTTGCAGTAAAGAAGATGGTTTATTTTTGTCAATAGTAAACTTGAAATTTCTTTTGTGTTTGTATGATTGGTTATACATGGCCAACGAATGGAAACTTTCAGGTTGTTAATAAATGGTTAACAATGGTTTCTTCTGGGGAGCAGGGCTATGGGTTTGCGGGTAAGAGAGGAAGAATTTTACATTTATTTTATACTTTCGTTTGCTAACTTTTTTTTTTTTTTTACTAAATCCATGCATGGTTTAAGTTTTTTTAAATTAGCCTTATTATTTTTCAAAGGACAAAAGGAAGACTTTCAAATCATCAGAGAATGTTTACCAGAATAATAATATCTGGAATTTAATTTCGACTCCAAATATTTTATTTAACCTTAAAGTATTATTTGAAATTATAAGTAAACTTTTTGCTTTTATTAAAGGTCTTTTAAATCCTATCTATCAATGAGAGCAGCTACTTTTGTGTGATGAAACAAGCAGCCTTTTAAAAGCATAGAGGCAAGGTTTAGCAGTGTTAATGACAGGATTATAAAGCTTCTATTTATTTGGTCCTTTGAAGATCTTATTCTTTATCCTATCTGTAACAGTTTCTAGAATTATCTTCGTTTGATTTGCAGCTATGGGAATGAAATAGAGGTGGGAAAAAAATTGGTTTTCAAACCAATTAGTAATGATGAGTGCCAAGTTTAGAGTGTCTCATGTCTTAAATGTCTTAAATGCAAAACAGTAGCTCTCTCTTAATCCTCTTACAAGATAAAACTACAGGAAATGAAAAAGTCTGTTGAAACATTAGAAGGCATTTTTAGAAGCTGCATATGGCAACTGGACTTGAATTTTGGTTTGAACATTGGTTTTTGTCTTCTTTTCCTATTTTTACAGATGCTTCTATGAACTTTTGAGAAACCATAAGAACCCAGAAACCAGATGTTTCTAGCCTGGCATACTTGTGGGGTT